>NC_136878.1:2488433-2523433 GCF_949152265.1 Phoxinus phoxinus | reverse complement strand
CATTTTAGAAATAGAATGTTATGAATGAGGCGATTTTGATTTGATTTGAAGATTTGTATTGATATTGAGATCTACAGATGCAAAAAGATAAAGTGCAATAAAATAAACACTTAAAAGTGTATTCTCAAAAAGTGTGTGTGTGATCTCAAAATTGAACAGTGAAGTGTGTTGCCTTAAATCCCGGATATACTTCAAACGAAATTGAAGAATGAACTTATGTAGCGTTATTTTGAGCAAAATCAGGCCAAAGTGAAGTTGATCGAAGCAAACTTTCTGGAAAAGTCAATATTTCACGGCTGTTTAACACCTTCGGACCGCCATTGGTCCACGGCGATGATGTAATAGGTGGGTGTGGCTCTGAAGCTCCGCCTTCTTTGACGTGTAAATCTTCTCTGGTTAAATTTTCTTCTGTTCAGTCCATCAAGGTCGGACGTCCGCGAGTAAAATCATGAATAGAGTGCCGCTTTATAGTAGAGTTGTAACTCTAATTGAAAGCAACACTGATTTTTCATGCTTAATACTGTAAAGCTGCTTGCTTTTAAACAATCTATTGTATTAAAGCGGTGGTATAATGCCCTTTTCACAAGATAAGTCTCTGATGTCCCCAGAGTGTGTGTGTGAAGTTTTAGCTCAAAATAGAACAGATAATTTTTTACAGCATATTAAAATGATCACTTTTTGAGGGTGAGCAAAAACACACCATTTTTGTGTCCCTTTAAATGCAAATGAGCTGCTGCTCCCGGCACAGGGGGCGGAGCTTCAAGAGCTTGTGTCCTTTTCCTTTTTTTGGAAAGTTAAAAAACTTTTAGCCTTTTATGTTCAAACCGGAGTCAGACAATGATGGAGAGACTCAAGAAGAAGTGACAACATGTAGAAGCAACAGGACATTTCTGAATGGTTAGTTGATGAATTTATGTAGATTATGTGTCTATCTTCTAGTCACTGATTAGCATATTCTGTCATGATAATCTATAAATCGTGTTCAGGGGGTGGGGTTTATGTAAATTCCAGGGTTGGTGATGTCACTAACCCGTGAGGAATGTCGTGTAGTTCCTACCAGCCGTTTGTTGTAGTCCTTAAAAAGCAATTTCTTTAAAAGCAAATATCTCCCTTTACTCTGAACTTTGAGCGTTGTAACTTTGCAGATGTTGTTTATGATCAAACAGCAACATTACACACTAACTACAGTTAGAAAAGTGAAGTCAAATCATAATCAACCACCGCTTTAAGATGCTTTCTGAACTGCTTTCTTCTCATTTCTGTTGTGTGTTTATTTTATTTTAGAGCGGAAAGAGCAGCACATATTCACAATGTCATCTAAACGTCGCTCTCAGCAGTGTGGACGGCTTATTTTCACTTCGCTGTGAGTATATGGGGCCTTTAAAGGGGTCATGACATGAGAAACCAAATTTGCCTTGATCTTTTGGTATATAAGAGGTCTTTGTACCATTAAAACGTCCTGCAAGTTTCATAGCTTAAGACGTCCTCCCCATTATAAACAAATCATTTATTTAATCAAGCTCTAAATACAGCTCGTTCTGGATCCATGGTAAGAAGTGACGTCACGGTGCGAAGTGACGTACCAGCGTTTGCATATGACCGCCTCCAGCGCAAGACAACTACGCTTTAAGCGCAAGACAACTACGCTCATTTCGTATCGCCGCGCGCCTCACAAGTGTTCAGTCGCCGGACAGCGAGTGGGTCTGTGTACAGGGAAGTTACGATGCCGCAGATGTGCTGTTCCTGGCTGTGGACAAACAACATCTGTGAATACGCTGCGAAGGATCCAGTCGTCAGGGAAAAATGGATGCACTTTATTTTTTGCGGACGTCCCAGTCACGGCAGTGTTAGTTTAAGCGTTTGTTCTATACATTTGAAGGATGACTGTTTTGAGCTTTGCCAGAAAACTGTTGCTCAAAGATCCGGTCCGTGCCGACTATACTGGGCTCAACAACGACGACGCAAACTGTAAGTAATGTATTTAAAACTTTAAACTACTTTTTAAATACGCTGAATCCGCACAGGTTCTGGCTGGGGGCGTTAATAATTGATGCATAGGCACTGACGTTAGCCAATCATAACAGTGGGCGTTAACACTGAACTCTTAAAGGGGAAACACCCCCAAAACAGACTGTGTGAATCAGAGGATGAGAAACAGGGAAAAGGTCATAAATCACTACAATTTTAAAAGTTTTTTGTAAAAAAAACTATAGTAATACTATAATTGCACCTAAGGGAACATAATAGTAAAATAAAAAAAACCATGTCATGACCCCTTTAAGGTGCTATAATAATGCCGTCCACACATGAAAAGAGCTGAAGATGAACAGAATACACACCACTTTCAGGTTGGCCTCCTGCAGTTTGCGCGCTCTCTCCTCCAGACGCTTGGCGATGACGGCGAGCTCGGTGTTCTTCTTCCTCAACCTCTTCACCTTCTCCTCCGTCTCTGGAGAACTGCTCTTCCTCTGAGGAGACACGAGAGAGAGAGGATCTCAGACTCTCAAAACACTTCTGAGATTGCTCACGGGGGTGAAATATATCAAAAATATTTAATATGAAAAAATATTTAACATTCATTGTTGCACAACAGGACTATTCCTGTAAAATGCAAACAAACTAAAACATTATTAAATATTATGAAAATTTAAATCTTAAAGGGCTAATGCTATTTTCCTTCATCTTGAATCTTTTATTAATTAGTTTTATTACATTAGTATTATCCATCCATCCATCTATCTATCATTTATCTATCTATTCTTCATCCATCCATCCATCCATCCATCTATCATTTATCTATCTATTGTTCATTCATCCATCCATCCATCTATCATTTATCTATCTATCTATCATTTATCTATCTATCTATCATTTATCTATCTATTGTTCATCCATCCATCATTTATCTATCTATTGTCAATCCATCCATCCATTCATCCATCCATCTACACACACACACACACACACACGCATATATATATATATATATATATATATATATATATATATATATATATATATATATATATATAAGATTTAAATAAGATTTAAATAAGATTTATATAATTTCTTTAAAGAAAGGTATTTAAAAAAATTAAAAATTCTATATTTTTTATCTAAAATACTGAACAAAAAATCCCTTAAAATAAAAGTGCGACTGAAATGCCCCGTGTCCCGTCTGCAGACTGAGCTGAGCTGTGGTGACGGTGAGATCTCACCAGGATCCGGTTCTCCTCTCTGAGAGCGGCGCAGGATTTCTCCATCTCCTCCAGCGCCCGCAGAAGCTCTGAGTTCTGACGCACCAGGAACCCGTAATCCCTGCCATTCTGAGGAGAGGAACACACACACACACACACACACACACACACAGAGAGAGAGAGAGAGAGATATGAAGATACACTCACACCAGTCTGCTGAACTAATCTGCCACACGATAGAGAGGGAGACACACTGCAGAGAGGAGGCCATATTTACACCAACAAATAGATGAAAACACAGTCAAATAAAGTAATAAACCACTCAAGGCATTCAGTGATCATCACAGTTAAGGAGTGGATGTGCCCGAAGCCTAGATCCCAATTTGGAAAGGCACGGAAAATGGAGTAAAATCGAAGATCGTAAGGAGAGATGACTGACAGAGGATTTGGCGATTCTGAGCGTCAATATCTTTGATATAAATATCTTATCTTGTCTACAGAGAACACGTGATCGTGAATCTGATGGTGGAAAGCGAGTGGGCATTCAAAAGTGATTTCAATACCCCGCATGTTGAAGCTTATATACAATATAATTACCCAACTATAGAATTGCAAGAGAATGCAAAAGCATTGAAAATTATTTTTTTCCTCCCATTTCATGCTTTTTTGTCCGTTTAGGGACTCCGTAGAATGCATCGTTTTCTTTCCAAACATAGTCTTCGGGAATATTTTAGGTACTAAACCAAGTGGAAGAAAAAAACTAAATCAGCAGATATCAGCAAGCTCTCTAGTTCATGAGCTCAGCTTCTCCGATGGAAAAAACTAAACAGAAAACACACAAAAAACAATGAATAGTTCAAGAACTCAATGTTAAATAAGAAAATTTAAACAAGATACTTTCTGAAATGTCCCTATTAGTCTTGATTTCTCATCAGCTCTTCATTTTCTCCATCTCTGAAGACCCGCTGGCCAGATCTGACGGGTAACAGCTTTGACTAGTGTGTGTTTTCTTCATGTCATGCCAGCTGGAAGTCATGCCAGCTGGAACTGGAGTGTGTGTTCACTGCTTTCAGTGGCATTCATGTGAGATGTAAATACAGAGGAATAGACTTCTTCTACAGTAACAACAGCTTTCTTTATTGGCCAGTATTACATGCATGTGCTGTGTTTATGCTTTGTTTTTTAAAATAGAAATGAATACTTGTATTCTGCAAGGACACATTAAACTGACTGTCTGGAACCAGTCTGGAGCCGCACGGGTATATCTGTGGCAATACATTGTATGGGTCAAAATTATTAATTTTTCTTTTATGCCAAAAATCATGAGGATATTAAGATCATGTTCCATGAAGATATTTAGTAAATGTCCTACCGTAAATATATAAAACATGTATTTTTGTGAGTGAATGCAGCACAATCGTGAACATAAATGCACAACTTTAAAGGAGATTTTCAACATTTTCAAAAAATTTTTGCTCCCTCAGATTCCAGATTTACAATAGTTGTGTCTCGACCAAATATTGTCCTATCCTAACAAACCACACATCAATGGAAAGATTATTTATTCAGCTTTCATATGATGTATACATCTCAATTTCAAGAAATTGACATGGTTTTGTGGTCCAGGGTCACATTTACTGTATGTTACAAAAAATTCAACAAATATTTCAAATAAATGCAGAGTCCCTGAGTTTTAGCCACTATTGCATGAACTAAATGTTCAACAGCTCTATTATCATATCCATATTAACGTGCACAAGACTGCAGAACACAATGAATTGAGCAGCGTTCATAAACACACCGTCTGAGAGAGTGTCTCTGGTAATGACCGTCCCAAACCCAGACTACAGCTCCTCAGGTCCTGCTCAAACCTCCTGCCAAACACTGTGTGCCAAACCTGAGAGACGTCCAGATGCCAGGCGGACACCAGAACGCCAGTCTCAGCAAACAACATGTTACGGATTGGGGGAAGAAATCTGAATGCGATTTTTCTGGTTAAAATTGCAATTTAAAATGTGATTTTTAAAAAAATTATTAAGAGGGTTTGCTGTGCATGCTTGTAGTTTTGTGCTTGTATATCAATATGACTTGTATATTATCTTTACAAAATAAAAATATGAAACTTAATAAGAATAAATATTACTGTAATAACCCAGAAAAGTGCGATATAAATGTAACGAATTATTAATTATACATTTCATTATTAAATATATAGTATATTTATATAATTTGACAGTTTTTAAGAATAAATATAATAATATAATATTTAAAAAGGAACACTTCAGTACACTGCCCTGGAGAAAAAACATAAATTATCATATGTTTACTTCAAGTTTCTTTAGAAAGAAGTAATATTTTTCATATTTTTACCCAAAATTTGACATCATTGAGCACTGTAAACAAAGGTAATGTGTGTTTCATTCACACTGGAAGCTGGAAAATAAGCAAGCAAAGTAATAAAACTTATGACGTTCAAGAAAAATCACTATTTTATTTATTAATTATGCGGCCCTATTAGATTTACACACAAAAACCCACTTCTGGGTTATGGATAATTCTATTGCATTCTATTTTATCTTCACTGAAAGTAAAAAGCTTTCTTGTTTCTGGTGTAATTAATACTGCTTATCTTGCAGTGAATGAACATTCAACAAAAATAACAGTAAATGATTTAGGAACTTGTATATGAGTATTAAAATATTCCATACGCTGGAAGATGTCGCCATACAGGTTTGCCCCAGTTATGATTTTTCAGATATTCTCTTTCATGCAGTGTGTAATACAGATATCTGTGAATGTTAAATATCTGCAAAGTTTTAAAGATCAAATAAAAGTGATTCTGAACTTATGAAACGATTCATCAGCAATTCCAGTCTCCCTTCATGTTACATTATGTAACACATTTGCATAATGCCAGGCTGTGCTCTTGATTGGCTGAACTGCGTCTCTTAGCTCCGCCCTCAAACACTGTAGTTGTCTCTGAGACTGGAAGAGTTTGGTTCGTATTGTTCATGTTTTCTGCTGTAAATCCACTTTGATGCACTTCTAGAGAATGAAACTCACACTGGAATTGATACAGAAAAACCGACGCCATCGTTACTGTTCGTGTCAATGCTATAAGCAGTCGACCAATCACAGCAGACTGAGCCGTCTGACCAATCAGAGCAGAGCAGGCTCTCACAAAGGAGGAGTTTAGAGAAACTGAATCTTCAAATGAACCGTTTTCAGACTCTTTGAGAAATTAAGTGACTGTATATTATGAGAAAGTTAAAGGGGTGATGAACTGAGAAATCAACATTTCTTTGATCTTTTGACATATAAGAGGTCATCATAGTATAAGAATATCCTGTAAGTTTCAGAACTGAAAACTTCCTTGTTAGTCCAATAAAAGCTTTTATTGACACCAGGCCCAGCGAACGACAGGCTTTTCAATAGCCTCTCTCAGCTTGAATGTTTAAACTGATAAGACTGTGAAAGTGAAGTGAAAATGATCCACTTTAGTTACGATGCAATGCTGGCCCGATTGTGCAAGTGACGATTCCTGTCCCGACTCCTAAACACGAGAGTGTAGTTTCGACGCGGCACCGCTGAACACACACACACTCACGGTTTGTGAAATTGCGTCTTGGAGAAAGTTTTAAAATGATTGATTTTATTTTATAATCTCTGTGGATTAATTTAGGCTACTCATATAATCTACTTGCTAAAGTGAATCAATGTTTGCGGGGAATTTAATAATAATAATAATAATAATGCATTTTATTTATAGGCGCCTTTCTCAGCACTCAAGGTCACCTTACAAAATCAACAATAAAACACTGCATTGAACATTGATTCAACGAGAACAAACATTATCATAACATAGTAAAACAACAACAACAGCAAAAAAGAATTAAAAATTAAAAACTAAAGAGAATATGCCTGTCTAAAAAGATGAGTTTTTAATTGAGTTTTGAAAATGGTTATGGACGTGGAGTGTTGAATGTACTGGGGCAGAGAGTTCCAGAGATGTGGGGCTGAATGACTGAAAGCCCCAAACCCCATGGTAACCAGACGGGCATGAGGGAGGATGAGCTGAATGGAGGAGGAGGACCTGAGCGAACGGGCGGGAATCTTAATATGGAGAAGCTCAATGAGATACTCAGGGGCAAGATTATTAATAGCTTTGAATGTGAGGAGGAGAATCTTATAGATGATGCGATATTTGAAAGGAAGCCAGTGAAGTTGTTGCAGGACAGGTGTTATGTGACTGATGGAGGGGGTTCTGGTAATAATACGGGCAGCAGAGTTTTGGACCAGTTGTAGTTTATGGATGAATTTGTCAGGTAGACCATAAAGAAGAGAGTTGCAATAATCTAGACGGGAGGTGACCAGGGTGTGAACCAGAATTTCAGCACTGTTGGGGGTGAGAGATGGACGTAAACGAGAAATATTACGTAAGTGGAAATATGCTGACCGAGTGATGTTATTAATGTGGGACTGAAATGACAGAGTGCTATCCATGATGACACCCAGGCTCTTAACCTGAGCGGAAGGGAACACAGATGAATTGTCGATGAAGATAGAGAAATCATTTATTTTAGAGAGGATGGATTTGGTGCCAATGAGGAGGAATTCAGTTTTGTCACTGTTGAGCTTGAGAAAGTTTAAAGAAAACCAGGATCTGATTTCCTGAAGGCAATTAGATAGGGAAATGGGAGGGAGAGATGTAGTGGGTTTGGTGGATAGGTAGAGCTGGGTGTCATCTGCATAGCAATGGAACTGGATGTTATGTTTGCGAAAAATATGGCCAAGAGGGAGAAGGTAAATAATGAATAATAGGGGTCCAAGGACAGAGCCTTGGGGAACACCAGAGGAAAGGGGGGCAGAGTGGGATCTAAATGTTTTAAGTTGTACAAACTGAGTACGACCAGAGAGATATGATTTAAACCAGTGCAGTGGTGTGTCAGATAATCCAAGGGAAGCTAATCGGTCAATGAGGATGGTGTGTGAAATGGTGTCAAAAGCCGCACTCAGGTCCAGGAGGATGAGAATTGTTAGTAATCCAGAATCTGCAGCCGTAAGAAGGTCATTGGTTATTTTAACAAGAGCTGTTTCGGTGCTATGAAAGGGACGGAAACCTGATTGGAACTGTTCATAGAGACTATTGTGGGTGAGGTGGTCATGAATCTGAGAAGCAACTGTTTTTTCAAGAATTTTTGAAAGGAAGGGGAGGTTGGAAATTGGGCGGAAGTTGTTAAAGTCGCTGGGGTCAGCTCCAGGTTTCTTAAGAATGGGGGTTATTGCAGCTGATTTAAAGGATGACGGAAAAATACCAGTATTAAGCGAGGAATGGATAATTGCAGTTATAAGAGGGGTCAGGGAGTGAATGCACGTTTTAACCAATGTAGTCGGGAGAGGATCAAGTTGGCAGGTCGATGGTTTAGATTTGCGAACAAGGTTGGCTATTTCAGCAGCAGAGGGGAGGGTGAAGGCAGAGAAAAGATGACAAGAAGATATTTGAAAATCAGAGGATAGTTTGAGGGTTGAGATCTGAGGGAGTAACTGTTGATGTATACGATCAATTTTCGTAGTAAAAAATGTCATAATAGAATTACAAGAGTCAGTGGAGTAAAAATGAAGTGGTAGAGAATCAGGAGAACGGAGTGTTTTATGCACCAGTGAAAAAAGTGCTTGAGAATTACCAGAGCCCAAACTTATTAGAGCTGTATAGTAGTTCGACTTTGCAGTGGAAAGAGAATCTTTATAGGAAAGTAAATGAGTAAAAAACATTTGTTTGTGGATGGCCAAACCAGTTTTTCTATAGAGGCGTTCCAGTTGTCGACCTCTAGCTTTCATTTGACGATGTTCAGAAGTAAACCAGGGTGCAGATTGAGAAAAGGAAACAGTCCGTGTTTTTAATGGAGCCAAGTTATCGAGGAGATGGTGTAGGCCACAATCATAATGACTGAGCAGTTCATCAGGGGTAGATGTGAAGTCAATATTAGGAAGATTGGCAATACCAGAGTCTAGAGCTGCTGGGTCGATAGACTTGATGTTGCGGAAAGAGATTGTACGTGGCAGTTTCGTTTTGAACAGTGTCGCCTTAGCATCAAATGAAATAAGTTTATGATCAGAGATGGGAAGGTCCAATGCAGTACAGTTAAAAGGAGTGATACCAAAGCAGCAAAGTAGATCCAGGATATGGCCCTTCGAATGGGTGGGGAAATTAATAAACTGCTGCAATTCAAAACTATTTAGACATGATTTAAAGTCTTTTGTGAGGTAGTTATTGTCATTATGAATATGGATGTTAAAATCACCAAGAAGGATAATATTAGGGGAGAGAGGTGATATAAGTGTAAGAAAAGCTAAAAATTCATTAATGAATTCTGAATTGGGCTTAGGTGGACGATACACGGTGGCTACAATAATAGGGGATGGACCATTTAGTTTAATAACAAGAGACTCAAATGACTGATAAAGTGGCACAGAGACAGGCGAGATTCTCCAGCTCTCGCGATATATTATCGCGAGACCTCCCCCGCGACCTGTAGCGCGGGGTTGACAGTTGTAAACAAACCCGGGGGGAGTTGCTTCGTTCAACTGGGAAAAGTCATTTGGTTGCTGCCAGGTCTCTGTCAAACTAAAAAAGTCATATTTACGGTCATTGATGAAATCCTGGAGAAAAGGTCCTTTGCCCGAAAGTGATCGGATGTTGTATAATCCAAAGTGGAGATCACTAAGATTATTCTTGTGGGAGACAGAGCTAACATTAGCAGACCTAGGTAGACTGGTTAGCACACTATGGTCCACCCTCCTGCTGGATGATCTCGGTTGACGACGAGATGAAGACCAGAAGGAGTTGATTGAGGTGGAGGCATCGATGTTAAAACTCCGTCGGGACCCACGATGAAGATATCTCCGACGAGGTAAGCGAGCGTTTTCCGGGCCAGAGTGCAGCGTCGATTGTAAAACTGCTGAGGTAGTCGGATTGAAGCAGAGTTTGAGAAGCTCAGCAGCCGAGTATTGAAACAGGGCCGACGAGGAACTTGTGAGGAGAAGCACAGCAATCCACATGAGTATCGCCGACTTGCTTATCCACATTTTGGCTCACACCGGGAAGTCAGGTAGAGAAGCAAGGTGTAGCTGGTATGAACAGCAATCGGTGACAGTATATCTCAGCAGGGCAACAGGCAGGTAAAAGTTCAATAAAAAGCCGAAAAAAGCCCAAAATTAAATGAACAATCGGAGAGCAGCGGCAGCGAGTTGCGCCAGCGTTCACTTCCCGTTCAAGGATGGGCTGTGGTCATGTGTAGATTGAACCAAGAGATTATTATTCATTTAAAATGTTCCTAATGTTGTTTAGGGAGTCCCCAACAACAGTTTTACGTGCATGCAATGACAAAAAAACACTTTTGTTGTCGTATAATATGCATTTATTTTTACCTGATTTGCTCACCGACTCCCAAATGATTCGTTCAACGACTCATTTTTCCAAACCCCTCCTTTGCGCGACGCTAATCTGCGTTGATTGGTCAGATGATCCAGCAGTGTTTACAGAGATAATACTTATTGTTTAACACGGAGTACAATGATGCTTTTATCAATTAAATTGCGTTATAATAATGATTATAGTCCACTGCTTTGTAGTTTTAGTAAAAAACTAAAAATAAGATCAATAATTTAATGTTAGCGAGCATAGCCCAGAGTTCATATTGTAAAAGCACAATCAGTCTTTGTTTGCGTTAGCCCGATGCATAAACATAACGTTAAAAAAAAAAAATGCAGTTACATTACTACGAGGTATTACTAGACAAACTCCGAAAACAACGACAAACACTTCACATATCTCAATACAATTGTCATTGAAGACCTAGAAGCTAAACGGTGCTTACACAACAAACAAAATAATTATTAAGCATGCTACATAAAACATAAAAGCAACACTTATTAATAACACTTACAGGTTGTGATATGGAGGAGGAAGCTGATGCAAATACACTTGGAACTGAACCTTCCTTCAATATCCTCCTTGGGCAGATGAAAAAAGTTGGCTTTTGAGCCGCACTTCAGAACACCGCGTCTCGTCGCCATGATGTTTTCCTGGCCTTGAAGTGCAATAAGTGGGCGTATCTTATTCAAATAACTTCACAAGTTGACGTCATCTAGTCAGAGAAAAAGCTTCGGTCTTCTAACGATTCATAAAAATGACTCAGAGTCAACTCTTACTTTTGAAAGACAATAACTTTATATACGGTGCACTTTCATATTTCAAACTTTGCAGGATGTTTTTGTTCACTTAGACCTATGTTACACACTACATGAAAGGTACATTTCAAAATTCCATAATAGGTGCCCTTTAAGCAATATTGAAGAGCGCTGTCAATCACATGCAATCGTGCCTAAGCTGAAAAGCGCTGTGATTGGCCAGTGCACTTACGCATGACTCTTATCTCTCCCGCCGGGGCTGTTGGGATATGATTGATGCCTGCTCATTACTGAGGCGTCCAACCATCCTTTTGTCCCGATTATGGATGGGTTGCACCGCTCTATAAGGGTCTTCCAGCAAAGCTCATCTCCATAAAAACAGAAACCTCCATCAACACCATAATGGAGTCGACAGGGGTTCCCCGGCACACAGATGGGAAACACACTCGCAAACACACATCCTGCGGCAACACAACAAACACATGGCCAGACATTCGCCCGGAAACCAGATTCATGTTTGAGATGATTCAATTATAAAGCCCGTTTTAGTGTCAGGACATGTTTAGTGTTTCATGACAATTCATGTACAATACTGAATTACAATAATCTAATGACAATCACTACTGAGAATTAATAAGAAAATATCCATGCACCAGGGAAATACAAGCGTATTACAATGGTAATAGTCAATGTAAAATGCAAAAAATCTAAGTATACTGTATAAGAGGCTTCATTTTCTTTATAAAATATAATCTCCTATATTTTATCAGACTGAGTGTCAGGAAAAAGTGATCACTGTACAATTGAATGCATTAAAATTGATGATAAAGTAAATTTAATGCTAATTTAATTCCCTTAAAAAACTATGATTTATGTGTATCATTCAATTAGACAGATTTTTAGGATATATGAGACATAAATGAGAAGGAAGACACTCATTAGTTGCATGTCATTAATTTCACACAGACCTCATTCATATCTCGTTCTCTCTCACACACACACACACACACGCGCGCGCACACACGCACACGCACACACACACACACACACTTCTCTGTCAGTTGAATTACTGTAAACTAAATTATTAATTATGTCCGCTGTGAAATACGAGTATTGTTCTAACCTTTCAATAATCATCAAGAATAAACACTTTAATGGTTTAATCTAAGTTGTTTACATTTTTATTATTATTGTATTTAATATTATAATTTGAATATAATACAATTCAAAATAGAGAGAGAGAGAGAGAGAGAGAGAGAGAGAGAGAGAGAGAGAGAGAGAGAGAGAGAGAGAGAGACAAAATTATGAAAATGACATAATAAATGTAAATTTTGATTTTGTCACAATTTCAACATTTGAATCTCAAAATTATGGTTTAGTATTTGAATGTCTTAGAATATCACAATTTCACAAATATGTCATAATATTGACTTTTTTATGTCATAATCATAATTTACCCAAGCATGTTTTTTCTTCCATAAGTATGAGCATGGATGAGCATGAACTTCTGCATGTGTTATTGCCACGAGACACACTCATGTGTGCAGGTGTGGGAATGTTCAGTTCCCATCATCCCTCCCTCCCTCTCTCTCTCTCTCTCTCTCTCTCTCTAATCAACAAAGATGCAAACAGAGATAATTGAAGACCGCGCGCTGCTTTCAAACACACGCTGACCCGGCGACGAGTCTGGAGGCGGTTTCCATGGCGACGGCGTTTTTAAAGCCAGCGCTCCGCCGGCTAAAGGCCACCGAGTTTGTTACTCGAGGGAAATAACGTTAACAAACACATAATGATGGAAGCGCAGGTGGTGAGAGGAGACTGTTCTCAGATCAGTGACGGCACTAACACACGGGCCCTTTCAGCCAAAACTCCACATGAAGTCAATTAATCAGACACACAATTCAGCAGAGAACAGAAAACCCCTCGATCGGAGCTCACAATGCTGACTAACTGACCCTGAAGAGGAAAAACATTTCTCCGTCGATCAATGAAATCATTGTTCACTAAACTGTTCACTCAAAACAATGTTTGTTCACTAAAACAATCAAATCATTGTTCACTAAATTCATGCATGAAATAAATGAAGCCGCTTCAAGAGAGGACTAGTACATGCATGCTACAAAAATATGCAGTGAATAAAGGTTTGATTCATTTTACTAAAACTAGTTTAACTTTCATTAATATGACAAAAAAATGAAATGAGCTTAAACTGTCGTTGGCTTTTATTCTTCCATTAAACATACAGAAGAAATGTTATATATATTTGATCTTGTTATCATTATTTACTTTATTTACTTGTTACTTATATGCTGGTATGTAGTGGGGGGTTTTCTGTAAAAATGTGAAAAGCTTAAAATAAAATATATTTGAAAAAACAGAAGAAATGAACATTGAACGCCACAGCAAAGGGCAAAACTTCCCTTCATTTCTGCATTGACTGTAGAAAAGAGCTGCGCACTCATTCTGCTAAATATATCGAAGAAGAAGATCTATTGAAGAAGTAGTCTCAGAGGTTTGGAAAGTCCTGAGTTTGAATAAATGATGGCATCATTTTCATCTGTCTCTCTCCATCTCTCCACACGGACTGAACGGTGTGGTGAAGCTCCAGCAGAGAGAAGAGAGAAGCAACAGCGCTGTGAGCCGGATAACAAGCTCAGAATATGTCAGGACAGACGCTTAGATGTGACACTCAAACTGTGACGTCTCAGAAACACTGTGTTTCTTTAAACATATTCACTTTCACAGAGAGGGTGAGAGAGAGAGAGAGAGAGAGAGAGAGAGAGAGAGAGAGAGAGAGAGAGAGAGAGAGAGAGAGAGAGAGAGAGAGAGAGAGAGAGACAGATGGATAGAACGATAGACGGATAGATGGATAGAACGATAGACGGATAGAACGATAGATGGATAGAACGATAGAACTATAGACGGATAGAACGATAGAACTATAGATGGATAGAACGATAGGATATAACGATAGACAGATGGATAGAACGATAGATGGATAGAACGATAGACGGATAGATGGATAGAACGATAGACGGATAGATGGATAGAACGATAGGATATAACGACAGAGAGATGGATAGAATGATAGAACTATAGATGGATAGAACGATAGGATATAACGATAGACAGATGGATAGAACGATAGAACTATAGATGGATAGAACGATATGGATAGAACGATAGAACTATAGATGGATAGAACGATAGAACTATAGATGGATAGAACGATAGAACTATAGATGGATAGAACGATAGACGGATAGATGGATAGAACGATAGGATATAACGAAAAAGAGATGGATAGAACGATAGAACTATAGATGGATAGAATGATAGGATATAACGACAGAGAGATGGATAGAACGATAGAACTATAGATGGATAGAACGATAGGATATAACGACAGAGAGATGGATAGAACGATAGAACTATAGATGGATAGAACGATAGGATATAACGATAGACAGATGGATAGAACGATAGACGGATAGATGGATAGAACGATAGACGGATAGAACGATAGACGGATAGATGGATAGAACGATAGGATATAACGACAGAGAGATGGAAAGAACGATAGAACTATAGATGGATAGAACGATAGGATATAACGATAGACAGATGGATAGAACGATAGACGGATAGATGGATAGAACGATAGACGGATAGAACGATAGACGGATAGATGGATAGAACGATAGACGGATAGATGGATAGAACGATAGGATATAACGATAGACAGATGGATAGAACGATAGACGGATAGATGGATAGAACGATAGACGGATAGATGGATAGAACGATAGGATATAACGATAGACAGATGGATAGAACGATAGATGGATAGATGGATAGAACGATAGACGGATAGAACGATAGACGGATAGATGGATAGAACGATAGACGGATAGATGGATAGAACGATAGGATATAACGATAGACAGATGGATAGAACGATAGACGGATAGATGGATAGAACGATAGACGGATAGAACGATAGACGGATAGATGGATAGAACGATAGACGGATAGATGGATAGAACGATAGGATATAACGATAGACAGATGGATAGAACGATAGACGGATAGATGGATAGAACGATAGACGGATAGATGGATAAAACGATAGACGGATAGATGGATAGAACGATAGGATATAACGATAGACAGATGGATAGAACGATAGAACTATAGATGGATAGAACGATAGGATATAACGATAGACAGATGGATAGAACGATAGAACTATAGATGGATAGAACGATAGGATATAACGATAGACAGATAGAACGATAGAACGACGGATCGATGGATAGAACGATAGGATATAACGACAGACAGATGGATAGAACGATAGATGGATAGACAGACGGATGGATGAATAGAACGATAGGATAGAAGGATAAAAGGATAGAAAGATAGATGGATAGAACGATAGAATGACAGACAGACGGATGGATAGAACAATTAATGGATAAAAGGATAGAAAGATAGATGGATAGATATATAGAATGATAAAACGATGGATGGATGAAGATGTAATCAAGTCTATATGAAGGTTCTGGATTACACAGTGTTGAGGTGATATAAAGTGCGCTTCTGAGACGAGTGTAAGATGCAGGAGAAAGGAAAACACAGACATCAGCATTTCACACACACGCTGATCAAACCCCCCGAGACCAAAGCGTGTGTTAGAGTCAGAGAATAATGAAGCATGTGTGTGTGTGTGTGTGTGTGTGTGAAGCCTACAGAGACACACACACACCAGACGTCTGCAGGAGACAATGAGTCTATTACAATACACACTCGTAACACATGCTCTCAGTCCTGAGATCTGCAGATCTGCTGTGTTCATACTTACAGTCGATCCAGAAATTACTCCAGATATCATTTGTGATATTTTTCACTAGTGTGTGCAGGACACTATAGTTCATTTATGTGAGTGAGGAGAGCAAAATAAAATAAACTGTGACATATTACACCCAATAATTCTTCATACAGTGACTACCAGTAAAAAATTATGATAATTTGGGATCAAAATATTATTCAGACACTTTGAGCTGATCATGTGTTTTGTCTTTAATTGCTAATGCTCTTTTTACACACAGACTGAACACAATGAAGCATTGCTTGGTCACTGGTTGAGCTAAACTGGTATTATCTAATTGTGTAGTTAAATTTACCAGCTGACAGATATAATACATATATCAACATAATTCATGTGTGAGACAGTGTAACAGAAGTGTGTGTGTGTGTGTGTGTGAGACAGTCTAACAGAAGGATGGACAAAACCTGTCAAATATCAACTGAGTTCTGCTCATATTTTATCACCATTTCAGGAAATAAACTGATAATGTGAGAAATGTTGAAGGAGTCTGAACTGGTTTGACTGTAGAGAAACCACTAAGTAAGTACAGTAATGATTGACACGCTCCAGTGGAAACATCACTGCCCATCACACCAGTAACCAGAGCTGGGAAACTGCACTATCACTGCATACTCTATAGTGCTATTCATATTCATAACTAGTATGTTACGCAATATGCAGAGATAAAAATGTTAAACGGCAGCATGCTACTCATCGAGCGCAAACCAGTTTTCATCTCTTATATTAATGTATGTATTTTTAATCCAATTTTGTGCAAATAACAACCTTTGGCAGGGAAATAATTGGAAGTGGAAATGAAAGGTCAGATTGAGCAAATTGCATTGTGGGATTGCAGTGTGCTCTGGTTCTGATGCACATTTTGGCAAATGTACACTTTTGTTTCAACCCAATTTTGGGTCAAATATGGACAAACCCAGCCGTTGGGTTACATTTTTAAAAGTGTAGCGCGTTAAACGGGTATTTAACACATAAACCAAATGTGTGTTGTGTGTGTGTGTCTGTGTGTGTGTGTGTGTGTGTAAGTTAGTGAGTGTGTGCAAGTTAGTAAGTGAGTGAGTGAGTGAGTGAGTGAGTGAGTGTGTGTGTGTGTGTGTGTGTGTGTGTGTGTGTGTGTGTGTGTGTGTGCGTGCAAGTGAGTGAGTGAGTGAGTGAGTGAGAGTGTGTGTGTATGTATGCGCGTGAGTGTGTGCAAGTTAGTAAGTTAGTGAGTGAGTGAGTGAGCGAGTGTGAGTGTGTGTGTGTGTGTGTGTGTGTGTGTGTGTGTGTGTGTGTGTGTGTGTGTGTGTGTGTGTGTGCATGCGTGCGTGCGTGAGTGTGTGTGTGTGTGTGTGTGTTAGTGAGTGTGTGTGTGCGTGAGTGTGTGTGCGTGTTAGTGAGTGAGTGTGTGTGTGTGTGTGTGCGCGTGCGTGTGCGTGTGTGTGTGTGTGTGTGTGTGTATAAAAGGTAGGTGGTCATTAATAATCTCCACGGGTGCATTAATTCGATGAATAAGTGAGAGAGGAGCTTTAGTTACCGTAACATGATGATTTATGACTGTGATTTGACGGACAGATCAGAGAGATTGTTGTGTACGACTGTGATAAGAGCATCAGTGTCCTCAGATATACTCCAGTAACTCATTACATTCCTCCCGCACACTAGATCCATCATCTCATTCAAGCAAACACTATCATCCGTCCTGCGACCCGCTTCCGTTGAGAAGAAGACGGGCTGCATTCGTCTAAAGCGTCGGGATATAAACTGGGATTGGTTATTAGCGTCTGTGAACATGAGCAATCCTCACATCTGCATAACAATGAGACGCCACTCATGTTTTGATCTAGCATGGATTTTTTTTTTCAAGACATTCCAGAAATTCTTCCTTAAGGGAATTCCTATTATATCCGGAATACTGTGGAATGGGGAGAAATTTCATTTTGCCGTCTAAATAGGATGTGTGTGTGTGTGTGTGTGTGTGTGTGTGTGTGTGTGTGTGTGTGTGTGTGTGTGTGTGTGTGTGTGTGTGTGTGTGTGGCAGGGAAAAGCCTGTGGGATTACGCAATAATCGTCTGGAAAACGTCTGGACACAGGGAAGAATTTAATTTAAGAGAATCCGTAAACAATACTTCAGAGCTCCAGAAACCTCTACAGCTGTTGCCTGATGGGGAAACCCTTACATAAGCACATTAGTAATGAATAAGAATAAGGCTGATCAAGTAAATCAGAGATCAAATCAATTCAACTTTGTCCTGCAGTTTCCCGTGTCTTTTCTGCTTAAATTATCTTAGTATGAAAAACACACACATCTGAGAAACTCTTAATCCTACTCTTCCATTGACAATCAGATTTGTAGACACAAGAAACACAAATCTGTTCAGTTCAACAAAAATGCATGAAATCAGATGTTTACAAAGCTGCATTATTGTGTGATTTGATGATTTGGTTTGTGGAGTTCACAGACTGGGATTGTTCATGTGAAGGTCTGACTCAAAACAGAAGCACAATAGTGAACGTCAAGCACTTGTCTAGCCGGTTACTGATGATGCCACACACACCAGCCTGCGATTTAAAAAACAAATATTAGCAAACCATGTTTGTTGACCTGTGACGTAAATGAAAAACTATTGACAACCAAAAAATTTAAAATAATTTAATTTTAAATAAATAAATAACAGGCGATATTTACCATGTTTGCTGGCCTGAGAACTAAATGAAAAACTACTGAAAAATCTAAATATATATAAAAATCAAAAATATAAAATAAATTACATAAATAAATAAAAAGTTGTCTTTACCATGTTTGCTGACCTGTGATGTAAATGAAAAACTATTGACAAATAAAAAAATACATTACAAAATAGAATACAAATATAAATTAATATTCTATTAAAAATTATTTAAGAATATAATATTTAGTAAACCCCGGATAAGCGGAAGAAGATGGATGGATGGATGGATATTTAGTAATAATAATAATTGTATTATAATATTTAGTTTAAATAAAAAAAAAAAAAATTTAAATTAACTTTAGCAAAAATACTGAGACTCTTCTCTTTTCTATCAGCCTGAACTCGTGTGTGTAACCTAGAGTCAAAAGCGAGCGCATTAATATTCTGTGCCGTTCTTTCATCCGACTTCAAACGGACGTGTGTCTGCGCTGAGCTCTGCTCAACCGAGTCCTTGAAGTTCCTGAAGTTTTAGGAGTTTAAAAAAATCTTCAAAAGTGGCATTTTCCCTCTCAGCCTGAGCGCCGCGTGCTTTGGTTCAGAGCTGGTTTTCTCAGAGTCACAGTCTGTATTCCAGCAGGAGAATAAAGCTTCCTGATCCAGTGACCTACATCCACACAATGAGTGATGCCGGCGTATTTTACACACGCTGCATTGAATAAAAGTTCTGTGAGTTACTCTACAGCATGACAAACAGCTCATTTCTACACTTCTGTAGCATTTTATACTACTAGCAAGATCTTCTTGAAACAAGAGAAACCATAATTTAGCTTTTCATAACCATTTTCTGACCCTTAAAGGGATAGTTCACCCAAAAATGTAAACTCTGACTCTCCCTCATGTTGTTCAAGCCCGTAGGACTTTCCTTCATCTTCTGAACACAAATGAAGATATTAGTGATTAAATCTGAGAGCTGGCTCACTCCTCCATAGGCTTCTGTTGTAATTGAAACTTGCCGGCCCAGAAAGTTGGGCTGTGTTAACAAGGAAACGATCTGAAGAGAAAACGCAAAAGTGGCGTTGCGTTATCACTTTTTATTCTGCGTTTAGACGAGCGTTATTGGGGGGAAATCTGCGTGCATATGGTGACGCAAAAGTGTGTGAAATTGGATGTAGTGTGCACTCCAGACGGCTAGGTGGCGATGTGGAGCACTGACAGTGAAAGAGACGCTGACACAGTTTGTCATGTTTAATACGGTAAAGCTGCTGCTTTAACTCTCGCTGCTCGTCACGTGTCGCTCAAAAATGACATTTTTTTTTTTTTTTTGTCAATGAAATTGATGCTATATTTTAGTTTGATAATGTTTTCGGACCTTTACCATGACTGCTCCCTGCTGGTGGAACGGTCTGCCTAACTCAATCAGAGCTGCTGAGTCTGTAGCCATTTTTAAAAAACTGCTGAAGACCTATCTTTTTCGACAGCACTTGATCCAGTAACACTAACTCTTTCTCCACTATTCTATCTTTATAAAAAAATAAAAATAAAAAATCCTGCGTTAGATTGAACTGCGAAGGGTCATAGCACTTACATACTGTTGTCCTACTGTTAGTTTAATTGCTTCTATTGCTCTCATTTGTAAGTCGCTTTGGATAAAAGCGTCAGCTAAATGAATAAATGTAAATGTAAATGTTTTGTTATTGTCCTGTACTGGCGCATGCCTGTGACGTAAACGCGTACGCGACGCCTTCACTGTCTAGCAGACTTTTGCGTTTTTACCCTTTAGACGGGAACGCGATGGTGGAGCGTTTTTAACATTTCCACTCTGGAGGGTGGTTTCACTTTTTTGCAGTTTTAAGCCCCAAAAAAACTGCAAAAAAGTTTGCAGCACATCCGATAAAATATTTTTACGTTTTCACCCGCGAGCGTTCTCACACTCTTATACTCTTATACACCTGATACTTATATTACATCTTTTAAACAAGGGGCATAGTAGGTCCCCTTTAAGGTGTAATGTAATGTGTAAAAGCCTTCAGAATTGAGATAGGATTAAAAGGTTTGGTATGTAAAGCCGCTGGAGAGGGGTTTTCCGACTCCACCACCTTTGAAATCTACAGACGCGAATAGACAATTAAACACTTAAATGGGTCAAAGAGGACATGTTATGGAAGCAAAATAGCACAAAATCGCAAAATTGGCCGGTGCATGAAAAAAAACAATGGTGTTGCCTGAAGTGTCTTGTCATAACTGGATTGAATAATTCATAAACCATTTGGAAAAGCATGCTTCTCAGGTGAAGCACGTGGGATATTAGAATCACGTTTACAGTAAATCGAGTTTGACATTATATTGCACTGCCAATTTAGCAACATTTTAAAGTACACAATAAACAAGTACATGCAAATATTGGGTAAAATAGTCATATTTTGAACATTAAATGAAATAAATCCATTCATTTGCACATATGATGCCCTAAAACGCTGGCTGTATAAGCAGCTTACAAGGTTTTGAAAAAACAGTGCTAAAAACAAAATGAAACCCGTGCAATATTGAGGCAGAGGTTATGGCAGCGCTGCGGGTGATAATACGAGCCTCATCCCCCCTAAGCTCATATATAAGTCATGAAGAGAGACCCTTAAGTGCCGTTTGCTTCCCTCACGTGATTTGTCGCGGATTCAGAAGCGCCAGATACCTGACGGTGACGGATTGGTGTGTGTGTGTGTGTCGAGGGTTTCATGCAGACATCAGCAACACTAAAAATCCCATCCCATCCCATCCCAGGTTTCGCCATCCAATTTCATCCATTTTTTACACCACACACCAACACTGGCTTCTGTCGCCTACATTAACTGCATGCCCTCGAACTGTTGTCCTCCCTCAGGCGGTGTGCTCTGAAGAGGGTAAACTGGACAAGCCCCCGGTGTACGCGATCTCCTTTCACACACTCTACAGACGGCCAGCGTATATCTGAAGATGTTGATGATAAGCCACAGAGATCCTCCGCTGCAGGTCAAACGCATCTCTGCCCTTTAATCTAGCAGACAATGAGAGTTAGCGGGCATTCTGTCAGTAGCCGCGTTTCCATAACAGATTTGTGCCATACTTTTGCGATTTTTTCTAAATATCGATAAAAAACGATTGCGAAATGACGCCGTTTTTCCATTGACCGATTTTATGCGACTAAAACATAATTTTTTCCTCTCGCGATAAGTCATTTAAAAAATCATGGCAGCGGACTTATACATAGATATACATAATAAAGGCTAGATGTCTTATGGCGGAGTCACGTATGGCGGAGTCACGTACGGCATCACCGGCGGCCATCTTGTCACAGGCAAGCGTTCTGGCGGGTCTGTGGTTCCTGATGTAAGGCGAGTGATCTGCACGAACACAAATACTCTTATCTCGCTGAAATCTTGACGGATTTACAAACGGTTTGGTTTCTTACAAACGTTATTAACGTGGCTATAATTCTGGATGCTTGAACATGTTGAAATGTGTAATATTATAATTATTTATAAGTACGCAGTGTCATAACTACATCTCTGACGTTTATAACAAACCAACCCGTTTGAAAATCGGTAGAAAATTGAGCAAGTTGTGGTTATATAAAAAGTACATGCACCATTAAAACACAATGTTACGAGTGAGCGAGCTGACTGTGACAAGATGGCCGCCGTGTGCGGACGTCGACCTCCATTGGCCAGCAGCGCGAACGAGACATCTAGCCTTTATTATGTATATCTATGGGTTTATATATCACAGCCACCGCACTGGCCGTTATTATTATTATTATAGGTCTTGATTGTGGCATTTCTTTGAGGTTTAGAATCCAGTATTCCTGTAATTCTTTTTTTCATTATAAATTTAATAAACAACTCTGTCTCGTATTCTGTCCGAACACACCGCGCATTCTAAGTCAAGTGACTGTAAAAGCGCAAAAACTATTTCCATTGCCGTTTTGCGAAATATTTCTTTCTCAAATTGCCTGAAAAACCTCCTCATGCGAGCGTAAAATTTTGTTTGCGATAAATGGGAGTTTTTGCGAAGTTGACGAGTTTCCATTGAGCGTATTTTCAATTCGCAAATTAAATTTGCGCAATTTGAACGGTAATGGAAACGAGGCTTGTGATATGTTGTGAATTTCTAGTCAGTGGTGGAAATCTATACTGCAGAAAATGGGTATCGGATCAGATATTGAGTATTGTCATATATTGATATGTATCAAAATATAGATATTTTGACCACACTACGGTATGTAGTTTGTTGTTTCTCCAAACTTTCAGTCCATTAATCACTCTGGGCTCCGTTTTATTGGTCCGTTTATGATTGGATATATTTATTCTATTAGTAGGACTCAGTAACGAAATGTGATTTTACAAAGTAGCGAAGTAGATTACTTAACTTAAAAGAACAGTCATTACAACAGTCATATACAATTGCACCGCTTGATGGGAGAAAATAATACATAATGTAGCTTTAAAGGAACTTTTTTTTGGAAATAGGCTCATTTTCCAGCTCCCCTATTAAACAGTTTAATAGTTTTACCGTTTTCGAATCCATTCAGCCGATCTCCGGGTCTGGCGGTAGCACTTTTAGCTTAGCTTAGCATAGATCATTGAATCTGATTAGACCGTTATCATCTCTCTCAACAAAATGACCAAAGAGTTTCGATATTTTTCCTATTTAAAATTCAACTCTTCTGTAGTTACATCGTGTTGTAACGTGTACATTGATCATGCAGCTCTATTGTTTGCAAGTGCCTAGAATGAAGGAAAGAGCAAACAAAAGACAAAGAACATTTCTTCCCTCACATTTATTGAATGAATGAAATGAGTTCCTGAACCTCAACGATAAGCTAAAGCTAAAGGTCTCCTGTGTGCTGACAAAGTGATTTGGTTATTGACTAACAACATCAAACTGAGAATTTATCTAACTCTAACCACTGTAGTAAATCAATAGCAAACCAAGAATTCAGTGGAGAAATTAATAAAATGCTAAATCGATAACACTTTAGGAGTAAAAGATGTAGACTCGTCGAAAACAGATCTCCACCTTTAGAAAAAGTGTTCTTGTTCACCAAAATTATTGCTTTTCTTTCATTTATTTATATGCATATTCCAACAGGCCATTACAAAATGCATCGTGCCAGGTTTGACTTTAATAACACCAGCCACCGTACACTACTGTATGAAATGTTTTGTGTTTTTGAAAGAAGTCTTGTGTTCACCAAGGCTGCATTTATTTGATAAAAAAAAAGGACTATTGTGAAATATTATTACAATCTAAATAAACTAAATTATTCCTGTGATCAAAGCTGAATTTTCAGCATCATTACTCCAGTCTTCAGTGTCACATGATCCTTCACAAATCACTATAATATGATGATTTGTTGATCAACATTTCTGATTATTATCATCAAAGTTGAAAATGGAAAAATGGAAATCAAGATGCACATTTTTTTTTCTGGATGATTTGATGAACAAACAGTTAAAAAAAAACAGCATTTATTTAAAATAGAAATCTTTTGCAACATTATAAATGTTGTTAATGTAATTTTGGTCAATTTAATGCATCCTCGCTAAATAAAACACACACACGTTAAAAATACAAAAAAAATTGTTATTTTGTGAAATATTATTATTATGTAAATCAGCTGTTTTCTATGTGAACACATACACACACACACACACACACACACACACATTACACACACACACACACACATATATAAAAAAAATACAGTTATTTTGTGAAATATTATTATAATGTGAATCAGCTGTTTTCTATGTGAATAACACACACACACATGCATGCACGCACACACACACACACACACACACACACACACACACACACACACACACACACACACACACACACACACACACACACACACACACACACACACACACACACACACACACTCTTTGAGCCCTTGCTGAAGTCCAGGTTATGATAATGAAGCATAACCCCATCACAGGAATCGTTCAGAAGCACGAGTACAGCAGATCTTTAATGCAGTTATTAGCCCTGTCCTCGTCTCACACAGCTCTTAATCACACACTAGTATAAACCAAACACAGGTCACCGCTTAAATAATGACTAACCTACAGGCTGACTTCAGCACACCTACACACACACACACACAACGACACAGAGGTTTTCACACACACAACTCCCCCCATATAAACTCACACTGTGCCCTAGACTCATGTTTTCAAGTGTGTTTGATGTCAGTTTGGTTTCTTTAGTTGGTCTGCTGTTTTATAATCTCAGTGTGGTTCCTAAGTTAGAGTATACTAGAGTTTGGAAAGCTTCATCAACATCTCAACAGTGAATCAAATCAACATAAAGATAAAGAAATATCAGTCATTTAACAGCAATTACAACTAACCACACACCAACATCAACATTTACCTTTATGTTTTTGGCAGATGCTTTTATCCAAACCGCCTTGCATTGCATTTCCAGATCTACAAGATTGATGATGATGCTGATTTCCATCACGGAGTTTTATGCAAATTTGGGGATATTGACATCACTAGATGCAGTTTTTTTATTTTTCACATTCAATTAAATTTAGATGGAAACATACAGGTGAAACTAATATATTATATAGACTCATTACATGCAAAGTGAGATATTTCAAGCCTTTATTTGTTATAATTTTGATGATTATTTATGGCTTACAGATTATGAAAACCTTTTCACAATATTCTAATTTTGAATTTAGGGTTTTCATAAGCTGTAAGCCATAATCATCACAATTATGACAAATAAAGGCTTGAAATATCTCACTTTGCATGTAATGAGTCTATATAATATATTAGTTTCACCTTTTAAGTTGAATTACTGAAATAAATAAACTTTGCACCATATTATAATTTTTCCAGTTTCATTATATACACTAAAATGTTGGGGTCAGTAGTTTTTTTTTAATAATAATTATTAATTAATACTTTAAAAAAATGACTTAAAAGACTTTTACAATGGTGCAAAAAAAAGTTTCTATTTCAAATAAATGCTGTTCTTTTGAACTTTCTATTGATAAAAAAATCCAGAAAAAATAATAAATGTATAACGGTTAATCATCATATTATAGTGATTTCTGAAGGATCATGTGACACTGAAGACTGGAGTAATGATGCTGAAAATTCAGCTTTGATCACAGGAATAAATTACACTTTACTATATATTCACATAGAAAACATCTATTTTACATTGTAAAAATATTTCACATTTTTACCGTATTTTTTGATCAAATCAATGCAGCTTTGGTGAGAATATTAAAAAAATATGAACGGTAGTGCAGTTAATGATACTCACAAAAACATTTCTATGTTCTTCGATCGACTGGACAACAAACACACATTAACACTCACACAGATGCTCAATACAAACAGAAACATCATAATCATAAGACTTCATCATAATCAAGAACTGTGAATAATTGCTGGTTCATCAACTCGATTACAGATCCCAGCTGTGACTCCTGTGTTAGAAATCAAGCGTGTAAAAGACGGAGTCGTCAGATTATCAGATGTATTTCACAGCGGGTCTGTAATTGGGGCTAGTTTCTGGTTTAAGAATGGGGGGGGGGGTCCCCTGTATTTGTCCTAAAGCTTCATCCGTCTAATCCCATCACCCCCGAACCGTCCCAGACACCGACCGCTTCAAACACACAAAGCCCTTAATCTCGTCATGTGTTTCCCACAGCGCTACACACTCCGCGCCTGACATCGGCACACACTGAGAGGCTAATATCACTTTCACAGCAGGACGTTTATGGAAGAGGCCTAAAGCTTCGGGAAGAGATTGTGCATTGTATATATCAAAATAAAATATGGCTTAGTGTGATTGTCAAATAAATATATTCTTCACCAGACCATGATCTGCCTGCATGCAAAGTGAGTTTGACACACAATATGTGACCCTGGATCACGAGCCGCACGGGTATATCTGTGGCAATAGCAACTATACACTGTATGGGTCAAAATTATCCATTTTTCTTTTATGCCAAAAATCATGAGGATATTAAGATCATGTTCCATGAAGATATTTAGTAAATGTCCTACCGTAAATATATAAAACATGTATTTTTGTGAGTGAATGCAGCACAATCGTGAACATAAATGCACAACTTTAAAGGAGATTTTCTCAATGTTTACATTTTTTTGCTCCTCAGATTCCAGATTTACAATAGTTGTGTCTCGACCAAATATTGTCCAATCCTAACAAACCACACATCAATGGAGAGATTATTTATTCAGCTTTCATGTGATGTATAAATCTCAATTAAGACTGGTTTTGTGGTCCAAGGTCACAAATGAAGATATAAATATAAGTTGGCTAGTATATGAGAGATGCACCAGATCTAAATTTCTCTGCCGATACCGATAGTTTGAAATCTCTCCCAACTAATGCTGTAAACTCTAGAGGAAACCCTCTCATTTAGTTCATTACTGTAATATTAGAGGGTAAAATCAACAAAAGAGCCCAAACTATTATATTCACGTGCTATTTAATTTCAGATATAATACACAGGACATTTATGGAAGTCCTAAATCTTCGGGAAGGACTGTGGAGAGATTGTGCACAATATAAAAATAAAATCTATAGCGTTATGGCTCAAATAAACTCTCAAACGTTTATTTAGAAAAAGTGCTCACTGCCTCCGAAACTTTTCGTCCATCATAAAAAAAATTCGGATCGGTTCGATTTTCAGCGTTTTTCGCATCTGACAAATACAAAACAAACGCATACGAAAATTTCAGGACTCAATGTGCAAGGACCTTTACATTGCATTTCAAGACACATTTACATTCTTATCAGTTCTTGCTTTCCCTGGGAGTGAACACATGACCTCACAATAATCATTATGTACAACTGTGCCTGCTAGCAAATTTAAAACAAGAGAGAGAGAGAGAGAACTGGGTATTAAAATCAGCTCTATCCCACCGTTAAGAAATGAAGTGCTTCATTATCAGTCTCCTAGCTGTCAACTTGAAGGTGGGATAGAGCTGAATAGCTTTAAGAGTGTCATAAAGCCATTTACTGCTTGAATTTCATGATAAAATGAACAGAATTTGAAAGCTGAGCCTTTTCTTATCAGAAGGAACAAACCTCTTTGCGATTATTGGATTGTAGGCGCTACAAATAACACTTGGTGACCGCAGAGCTGACAGTAAGCAGATTCCTGAAGGTGGAAGTGAAGGGATTCCCACAGACAGATGGGACCTCAGACACACATTCAGTGCATTACAAGGCCAAATTAACCATAATATAATAAAAGCACATAAATAGCTCCATTAACACAGCAGGGTGTCAGCTGACCTCAAAACACACGCCGTCCGCTTCATCACGGTCAGATAACAGCTCCATTCTTCAAACGTTAGTGCGTTTACATTAACCCCTTCCCCGCCATTGACGGGATTTTTGGCAATCTGTGTTTTGACTGTTATACAGCAGGGGGCGCTATTGACCTAAGCCACGCCCCCAAACGTGATGAGCCAATCACAGTGGGCATAGCTAACCCAATACACTCGGACTAGGGCTGTAACGATTAATCGCGATTAATCGAATCCAAAATAAAATTTTGTGTTTACATAATATATGTGTGTGTATAATTATTTTGTAAATATATATATATAAATACACACACATGTATTATGTAAACACAAACTTTTATTTTGGATTCGATTAATCGCGATTAACAGCCCTAACTCAGACATTCTCTGCTTCCACGTCCATTAAAATGCATTGCAGTTAGTCCGTTTTCATTCGTTTTTATATGTTTTTTCTTGTCATTTTATGTTATGATTATAGTAGGTAGTCCACAGTAACTAGGCCTACTAAATTCTGCAACCCTCTAACGTGATTTTTTTTGTTTATTTATTTATATGATCAATATGATTCCTTAGCCAAGTAATTTAAACTATTATCTGTTCAAAAAGCAGTCCCTTCCGACCACAAAAGAGACCGAGTCTTTCATGCATAAAGTCACTGGAGAAGTTGGATGTCAGTCAGACAGGTTTCAGCGCAGCCGGCGGACACGCCCCCGGCGGACACGCCCCCGGCGGACACGCCCCCAGCGGACACGCCCCCAGCGGACACGCCCCCAGCGGACACGCCCCCAGCGGACACGCCCCCAGCGTTCGAGAGCAGAGACCACTGCTCATTTTTTCAAGATTTTGATAGCTTATTTTATGTACTTGCCGGCTTTTTTTATCATTCAAATTTGTCTGGGTGGCTAATAACACATTTTTCTGTGATATGACAAACTCAGAACACATACTTAATTTTGACTTTACAGGGACTTTAAGTGTAAAATGGTCAAACGGTGTGCATGGGGTACATCAACTCCGAGACTAGGTATCCCGAGAGGCTGGCAACGACCCTTTCCCAAGCCACATCTCAACCGAGATAGTATAAAGAAAGTATAATGTCTCAACCTTCTCTCACATTTAAATCTTTGCTTTTGAACAAGTCACCTGGCTCATCTCTCAACAAATGCTGCACTGATGTAAGGGTAGATAGATGTGTACGTGCATGACTAGAAAAACAAGTTGCACTTGGTAAAATAGTAAAAGATAGCTCAAGAACAATAAGGACTGAGTATTTCCCTCGTCTTCACCAGAGCAGAGACAGATACAGGCCTTCACTGGCAGTTTTAATTACACACACACACACACACACGGGAAAGTGATTTCCATTTCCCATCAGCAGGCATGTGTTCTCCAGCGGCAGAACATCAGAGAGCAGAATATTAATTCATCTATTCAATTCAAATCAATTTCATGGCGCAACATGCAACGTCTCTTTCATCATGTCCGTAGTGCATTTCTGTGTTTCTAACCAGTGTCTCCAGCTCAGGACCAGTGTTGTCTCAAGAGTCATGTCAATACTAACTAACACCAGTGAATTTATAACAATGGCAAGTATTTTATATATATCATGTTCATTTTAACCATAAAAAGTGTCCCACTTTCCCTAACAAAGTGTCCCACTCAACCTGATTGATCCAGTTTGCTGAAGAGGGTGTCAGATGGTGTTTAAAGATGAACAGTTTGTTAATAAATACATAAATTGGGAAAATTTCACCATAGTGGCCTAACAATTTTACAATTTTAATACATTCTAACGGATTTAGGTTGTTTAGAATGCAATTTCTCAAAAAGTGGTCCCACTTTTTCCTGACATCACCCTATATACAGTATACACACACACACACACACACACACACACACACACACACACACACACACACACACACACACACACACACCTTGATTAATATAGCAATTAGTTAATTAATATAGTAATTTGTTTTGATTTGTTGTCTTAAAATGGGTGTGTGGTAAGTATTATATTAAATGATATATATATATATATATATATATATATATTATTATTATACATATATTATATTTACCTTGATTAATACAGCAATTATAAAAAAAGTAAGTACATTTGTTTTAATTTAGTCTTAAAATGTGTGTGTGGCAAGTGTTATAGTAATATTTATATATATATTTACCTTGATTAATATAGTAATGTAGTAGTTAAATTCATTTTAATTTGCTGTCTTAAAATGTGTGTGTATTAAACCAATTAATTGAAATGCCATAAAATATTGCAAGTATTTAAGTACACAAATAAATTATTAATTCATAAATTAATTAAAAAAAACAGATCTCTAACAAAACAAAAACAAAACAAAAACAAAATATAACTAAATAAAGAAATATATAAATAAAGCAAAAAAAGACAATTCTATTACAAATTGAACATCAAACTCTGTTGGTCACATGTTGCTAATGAACATGTCTACTGAATGAAGGACATTACTACAAAAAAAAGTTTTTACAAACAAATTTGTCACAACTTACACACTATAGTCAAAATAGAATAATTAGCTTATTAGAATAGTTATTAGAGGAGCACACCAATATTGTGCCACCAAAAGTTTGACCAAAGGCATTGAACAGAGTCATCAGAAATCACTGACCATCTGTGTTCTGCCCGTTAAATGCCCATTAAGAAGTAGATTATTGGTGTTTACCTGCATGTGTGTGTGTGTGTGTGTGTGAGAGGGAAATGTCACCCAAATGCCATGTACAGATGTGTGTCTGTCTGAGCGCCGGTGAGAGCAATGTTTACAGAATACTAATGCATTGTGGGAGTCCCAGCAGCAGTCTGGACTGATGAGGGGTTAAACGAGCTGCCAATGAGAGAGAGAGAGAGAGAGAGAGAGAGAGAGAGAGAGAGAGAGAGAGAGAGAGAGAGAGAGAGAGAGAGAGAGAGAGAGAGAGAGAGAGAGAGAGAGAGAGAGAGAGAGAGAGAGAGAGAGAGAGAGAGAGAGAGAGAGAGAGAGAGAGAGAGAGAGAGAGAGAGAGAGAGAGGCAAGAGGTGTATTTACATATGTAGTATTGTTCTGTAAAAACAGCTATGGCAAGAAAAAGAAAAAAAAAGTGTTTCTGGCACATAACAAAATAACAAAAATAATGATGGTTTCCGAACAGGTTTTATCTGAACACTCCCTCTCTGTGCAAAGTTATTACTATGTTAAGTTGATAAAATCAGTAAAGATTTCACAGCAAAAATACACATGGACCACAAGCTAATTTACATATTCATAGAACCACGTATACTAAATGAGGCGAGGGTGTAGAGTTACATTCGAGCTAATTTAGGGCGTGAAGATTTTTTTTAAAGGGGTGGTATAATGCCCTTTTCACAAGATGTGAAATAAGTCTCTGATGTCTGAGTGTGTGTGTGAAGTTTTAGCTCAAAATACCCCACAGATATTTTTATATTGCATGTTAAAATTGCCTCGTAAAATTGCCGAAAACGCACCATTTGTGTATGTCCCTTTAAATGCAAATGAGCTGCTCCACAGGGGGCGGAGCTTCAAGAGCTTGTGTCCTTTTACCTCACACACACTGAAAATTATAAAAACTTTTAGCCTTTTTATGTTAATGATGGAGAGACTCAAGAAGAAGTGACAACATGTAGAAGAACAGGACATTTCTGAATGGTTAGTTGATGAATTTATGTAGATTATGTGTAGTTATCTTCTAGTCATTGATTAGCATATTCTGTCTTGATAATCTATAAATCGTGTTCTGGGGGTGGGGTTTATGTAAACTTTTGGGTTGGTGATGTCACTAACCCGGGAGGAATGTCGTGTAGTTCCTACAAGCCGTTTGTTGTAGTCCTTAAAAAGCAAATATCTCCCTTTACTTTGAACTTTGAGCGTTGTAACTTTGCAAATGTTGTTTATGATCAAACAGCAACATTACACACTAACTACAGTTAGAAAAGTCAAATCATAATCAACCACCCCTTTAAGCAAAAAGCGTTTAAATATGTCATTTTGGTGATCAAAGATGAGTTTTAAGGGATAAATTATATAAAAAAGGATTTTACTTTCTAAAAGTATGAACTATCAATCAGACGACAGAAGGAATGTAGTAGATTGTGCGCGACAGGTTTTTCAGCAAAGTTTTGATCATTTAGAAGACTTATAAATCGGCGTATCAAATATGATATTTAACTTATGGTTAAAACTAGAACTGCACGATTAATCGTTAAAAGATTTCAATCTTGATTCAAACACCCACGTGATCTCATTCCTAAAAGATGCTTTCAAAATAGAGGAAATCTCCTTTTGAAAGTAACTTCAATTAACGATTGTATGCATTACATCTTTACACCAGTAGGTGGCGACAAGTGACTACTAAAAATATATTAGTCATTGAATCATTCACTCAAGAGATCAGTTCAAAAAACGCTGACTCATCCAGAAAAGAAACAAGTGAAGTCTTTATGAGTGAGTCATTGAACCATTTATTAGATCTGATTTTTTTAGCAATTAACATTTGTCAGAATCTCTGTTATTTTGTATTGTGTCTGTTCAGAATCGTGATCTCTATTTAAAACCAAAAAAAAAAAAAAATCATGATTCTCAATTTTTCCAGAATCGTGCAGCTCTAGTTAAACCTACACAGGGTCTGTCTGAATATCTCTACAAACGAGGACAATGTTCAGCCACTTAATCTTCCCCAACAGGCCGAACACATGCACGACTCTGATTAATAATCACTGAGAGAGAGAGCCGGCACTGTGCCAACCAATAGACACAAGCTATGAAACACATTACGCACAAAACAGCAGATATTATCTACTCTGGTAAGATCTAGCATCACTACTTACTTACACATGATCATAACGGATCAGATCAATGCCCAGCGCCCACCAATGACCTTTAATTAGCCACGGGAGAGCTGACCAATTACGTCTGATGATGTTAAATTACGGGAGTAGTTCACTTATATAAAATAAAAGTGTCCTGATAATTTACTCACCCCCATGTCATCCAAGATGTCCACAGCCCCTTTCACACAGAGATTCCGGAAAATACACGGATAATGTGACCCGGGATTTGTCATGTCAAGTCATCTTCATTTATATAGCGCTTTTAACAATGTAGATTGTTTCAAAGCTGCCTTACAGAGATAAACGTATAATTTAAGGTAACAGATTGTTTTGGCTTTATAGCGGTTCTTGTATAATGTTATTTTCCAGCTAAAGTTAGTTTTGATTGATTCACTTCCGTTCGAAAGGATAATTAGTTATTAAATTAGAGACCGCTAAGACGACAGCGTTCTCTCTACACAGACCGGTAGAAACTTTTCGCAAACCTTGTGAGCGCGCGAACCCAAACGCTGTGACCTCGCGCCAAATGTTTTTACTAGTTTATTAAGTACAAACAGGCGAGTTATGAAAAATTTAGTGTGAGGGATTTGCTCACTTCACACAAAAATATCTTGGAATGAGACGGCTAACTGTAGTAGCGTTTAGTCCACTGTCTATAATAGACTAATTTAGAGATCACTTCTTTTTTTTTTTTTACCGACTACCGACAACTTTGATCAGTTAACGTTGATACGGTCAACCATCGTTCAAACGGCCATCTGTTAACATCCCTAGCATGTTTACAGTAGTTTTCTGTAAAAAAAAAAAAAAAAAAAACATTGATACATTTTTCCAAATGTAATTCACCTCTCGTGTGAACAAGAAATGTTTGTCTTGTTTTCAGTCCAAATATAAAAAAATTCTTGCCATTAGATATTATGTCTTGTTTTCTGGGGAAATAAATTAAAATGCAGTGAGTTTTTGCATTAAACAAGCTAAATGATCTGCCAATGGAGTCAGAAAAGTAATATTAATTCAAACAGAAACTAGATTATTTTTCTGACCCCATTGGCAGATAATTTGGCTTTTTTTAAGCAACAACTCACTGCATTTTAATTTATTTCCACAAAAAACAAGACATAATATCTAATGGCATTTTACTCCTCTAGTAAATGCTTCTTCATTTAAGAATATTTAGACATAAGGACTGGAAACAAGACAAAAATACTAAGTAAGAAAAGCATTTTTTGCAGTGCAACATTGCCTAAAAATGTTACGCTCAGCAATTATACTGATGTAAGTCTCACAAATCACACGACCATTTCATAATTGGAATGTAGCTTATCCAAGTATGTCAGGAACACACAGCAAAAATAGCAGTGAGTACGGTAGTGTGTCATTTCAAACACACCCAAACACTCGACAGCTGCCGCGAGACCTTGATGCTAAAGTCAGCGAGACGGTCAGCGCTCGACCGAGGATTAATATCCAAGGACGGGAAGAGACAGGGCGCATTTTTCAGAGGATGCGATCTGTCACTGATCCTGTTCTCCTAATTCAATATGAGTGTGTGTGTGTGTGTGTGTGTGTGTGTGTGTGTGTGTGTGTGTGTGTGTGTGTGTGTGTGTGTGTGTGTGTGTGTGTGTGTTGGACTTCTGTAAAGGTCAGAGATCAGGAGTAAAGCAAATGAGAGTGACAAAAACAAGAGGTCAGCTGATCCATCATCGACACGCCCCCACTTTAAGACACGCCCCTTTTACAGCCCCACTTTAAGACATGCCCCCTTCACAGCCCCAGTTAAAGACACGCCCCTTCACAGCCCCACTTTAAGACATGCCCCCTTCACAGCCCCACTTTAAGACACGCCCCTTCAAAGCCCCA
>NC_136878.1:2452087-2488233 GCF_949152265.1 Phoxinus phoxinus | reverse complement strand
CCCCTAACCCCGCCCCTAAACCGACCCGTCACTGGGGTTAAGACCAATCATACGATGGCCTACGCCTAACCCCGCCCCTAAACCTACCCGCCACTGGGGTTAAGACCAATCATACGATGGCCTACGCCTAACCCCGCCCCTAAACCTACCCGTCACTGGGGTTAAGACCAATCATACGATGGCCTACGCCTAACCCCGCCTGTATGAGCCATATTCATTTTGTATTATTTGATGTAATTTTGTCCTGTGCCACTAGGGGGCTGTATGTGCTTTGTGGCTCAACTGATCTTGGGTCAGCCCGGGTAGATCATTTAACTTGGAGGAAACCAAGACACAGGTGTTGCTGATTAAGGAAGCAAACAGTTTTCGAGTGTGCTGTGTGTCTTACCTCTGTAGTGAGCAATAGGTTTTGTTGTTTTGGTTATGTATTATGAGTTAAGATATTGCCACTGTATGATTTATGGAGGAAAATAAACTGACTAGATAATAATAACATTACTGAACTCCGTTTTGTTTTATGTGAGGCAGCACGGGCACACGTCCAAACTTAATCCGCTGTATTAGCAACCAGTACTAGACTTCGTTTAGGACTTAGTCAGTACAATTAGGTCGAAAACTGCTTCAATTTGGATTATCGCTGATCGTGAGGATGCGGACCTGTTATATTGTGGATTTAACGGTGTTCGTTTGGAAACCACGGATGTGAGGTGGGCAAATGTTTGGAGTTGCCGATCGCTGAAATGAGCTGCATCGAAGTGAATTAAAGGGTCACCGGAATACCAGCATCATCACATTGGGACATCATTCATCAAGCCGGCCAACGCTCTATTGGGGTACGTGGTGATCAGCGCTGATATTATGAATGGCCATGGTAATTTGTGTGCACACATTCGTGTAAAACCAATGTATTGGTAGCAACTCGCAACCGTCTAAAATAACTGACGAGTTGTTGCGCAACACAAAATTATTTTGCGGGCTTCTTGTTTAATAAGCCAATTCACTTTGTGTGGTCATTATGGCCGAAAAGGAAAAAGGCCAGCTTGGCCTTGAGACTGAACTTTGTGTGGGTGTAAGGGCAAAATCTGTAACTGAAAAACGTGTGGTTAAATTAACACCCAAAGCTTTGTTGGAAAAAATAAGCACTTTAGAAAAGGAAAGAAAGTCTAAATTTAGTAAACTTTCAAACGTAAAAAAATCTATTGCTAAATTGATTGGTGATAAAGAGCATGTAAGTGAGGTTGAAAATGAATTTAACACGTTCAATAAGTTGTGTGATGAAATACAGCATGTACATACATCTTTATTGGGTTTATTGCCTGCTGATGAAGCAAACAAACATGAAATATGGTACCAAGCTAAAATGTTGAGTTTCAATGAGTTTTTTGTGGGTACGGGTCGGTGGTTGTATGACACTAAAGCTTGTTCAGTTGCCAAAGTGGATGATGATCATGATGATTTGCCGGTTCAAATTGAGACTCAAACTGTTGATGTCAATGCTGAAAATGGAAATGAGGTTGATGCCAGCAATGGAATAAGAACTGCTGGTGGAAAGAATGAGGAAGAGGAGGATCAGATTCAACCTCAAGACAGCATTTCAAACGTGCAGTCAAGGCACCGTGGCTCAAGTAGTGGATCCTCCAGTAGCAGATCCTCCACTTCTTCAGCCAGACGCAGGGCAAGGGCGGAACAGGCCGCGCTCTTGGCTCGAGCTGCTGCCTTAAAGGACAAGCATGCATTGGAGGAGCAGGAGCTCATCTTGAGGAGAAAGAAGGAGCAGCTTGAGCTGGACACTGAGATAGCTGCTACTTCTGCTAAGCTAGCAGTGCTACAGGTCGGTAGCAGCGTCCATTCAAGGCAATCTGATGGAATGGCTTCCTATATCAGGAAAGGGGCTAGATCTAAGCTCCCACCCACCTCTCTCAATCCACAGGCCTCAATATTTGTGCCTCTGCCCTCACAGCGACATGCATCTCTACCACTACAAAGCAATGCTTCACCAATAGCCACGCCAACTATCTTGCCAAAGCCAACTGTCATTCAAGGCTTTCAACCCCCTCAGTTACAATCAAAGACAACCTTCAGTCAAAGCTTTCAACCCACTTTAGGCCAACAAGTGTTTCAACCCCTGCAAGACCAACATCAGACAGCAGGTCTCTACAATTTGCTGCAACAACAGAATGACATAACAGCTCTCCTTGTTAAAATGCAAACTTTACAACTGCTGCCGCGCCGAGAAATTCCAATTTATGATGGAGATCCTCTAAGGTTCAACACATTTATGAAGGCGTTTGAACACTGCGTGGAAGCAAAGACCAGCTGTAAAGGAGACTGTTTGTACTATCTGGAGCAATTCACTAGGGGGCAGCCAAGGGATATTGTGCGCAGCTGCCTTCATATGACTGCAGATAAAGGATTTGATGTTGCCAAAAAATTGCTCAAGGAGCACTTTGGAAATGAGTTTAAGATAACAGAGGCCTACATGGAGAAGGTCACAGGATGGCCAAGTATCAAAGCTGAGGACCCCAAATCGCTCAAAGCTTATGGACTCTTCCTCCGTGAGTGTTCCAACGCTATGGATGATCTTCAGTACTTGGAGGAACTTAACATGCCAGCAAACATAAAGATTCTGAGTCAGAAGCTTCCGTATAAACTCAGAGACAAGTGGAGAGCAAGGGCATGTGAGATACTGCAAAAAACTGGTCGAAGAGCACGATTCTCAGACATTGTTGAGTACATCGAGCGCCAGGTCAGAATCATTTCAGATCCAGTCTTTGGTGACATACAGGACACTTCACCTGTTATCAAAGTAGCTACAAAGGGAAACAGGTCACAGGTGAAACCTCAGTTGGGAAGAAATAGCTTTGCAACACAGGTGGTCATTGAGGATGGATACAGCAAACCAGATAGTAACAAGAAGGAAAAGACTCAGAATAAAGTGACATCCTTTACCAAGACTGATTCTATTTCCTGCCTGTATTGTGCTGCTGGTAATCATGTTTTGGAACAATGTTTTAAACTGGGAAAAAAGACACACAGGGAGAAACTGGACTATCTAAAGGAGAAAGGTCTGTGTTTCAGTTGCTTGTGCACAGGACACTTGAGTAAGAATTGCGACAGGCGCATCATTTGCAACAAGTGCAACCGAATGCACCCCAGTGTTTTGCACATAGGAGAGAAGGAAAGGGTTATTCAAAAGGATCAGAAGGATGGTGAGCAGAAATTTACTGAGCAGTCAAATACTTCTGACAGCTGTACAACATCCTCCGCTTGTTGTCTTACAGGGGCTGGCCACTGCAATGGAATTCTTCCCATTTTGCCTGTTAAGGTGAAGTGCTTAAAGGGAAACAAGGTTATTGAAACCTATGCTTTTCTGGACCCAGGGAGTACAGGAACTTTCTGTACCAGGAAGCTCATTGACAAGTTGAACATGGAAGGACGCAAATGCAAGATTCATATCCGCACCTTGGGCCATAATAACGCAGTAGAAAGCTCCATTGTTGATGGTCTGGAAATTTCAGGAGTTTCTGGTGAGTGCTTTTATCCACTTTCCAAAGTGTGTACCCAGAAAGAGATGCCTGTCTCTACAGCCAACATAATCAGCGAAAGGGAGCTGAGAAAATGGCCTTATTTAGAGGATGTAAAGATTCCCCATATAAATGCTGATGTTGACCTATTAATTGGCACAAACGCCTCCAAGTTGATGGAGCCTTGGGAGGTGATTAACAGTTGTGAAGGTGAAGGACCCTACGCGATCAGAACCCTACTGGGATGGGTAATAAATGGTCCGTTACGGGGAAGTAGCGACTGTGGGAGTGACCACCCTTTAGTTTATGCCAACAGAATTGCCATTGACAGGATTGAAGAACTGTTAACCAGCCAGTACAATTATGACTTCAATGAGCAAGCTTCTGCAGAACAGGAAGAAATGTCAAGGGAAGAAAAGAAGTTTGTGGAGATAATGGAAAGCTCTGCTCAGCTTAAAAACGGACATTACACGTTTCAAATGCCTTTCAAAGGGAAAGATGTTTCGATGCCGAACAACCTCGGTGTTGCCATGCAACGTGTTCGTGGTCTAAAAAGGAGACTTCAGAAAGACGCAAGCTTTCATGAAGAGTACAACAACTTTCTTGCTGATGTTATTAGCAATGGCTATGCCGAAGAAGTGCCGCAGCATCAGTTGGAAACACCAACAGGGAAGGTGTGGTATATCCCGCACCATGGCGTGTACCATCCACGGAAAAGAAAGCTACGAGTGGTGTTTGACTGTGGAGCAGAGTACAAGGGGATCTCGCTCAACAGTCAGCTCTTGCAAGGACCGAACCTCACCAGCTCGTTGGTTGGAGTTCTTATGAGGTTCAGACAGGAACAAGTGGCCGTAATGGCGGACATAAAGGCTATGTTCCACCAGGTTAAGGTGGCAGAGAAACATCGGGACTTTTTAAGATTCCTATGGTGGCCTCAAGGTAACCTGGAGCAAGGTCTTGTAGAGCATCGCATGACTGTCCATTTATTTGGAGCGGTTTCATCACCCAGTGTTGCCTGCCTTGCTCTTAGAAAAACCGCTGAAGACAATCAGGCCAACTTTCCAACAGAAGTGATTGAAACGGTCAACAGAAACTTCTATATGGATGACCTACTGAAGAGTCTGCCCTCTGAAGAGGATGCAGTCACCATGGTTAAGAACCTTATAACCATTTGCGGCAGAGGAGGGTTTACCCTCACTCAATGGATTAGTACTAGTCGAGAAGTGCTTCAAAGCCTCCCAGAGGATCTCAAGTCCAAGAACCTGCATGAGCTTGATCTGGACAGGGATAAGCTGCCATTGGACAGAGCTTTGGGTTTACAGTGGTGTATCGAGACGGACACTTTCAAATTCAAGCTGAAGGTCAAAGAGAAGCCGGCAACCAAGCGAGGCATGCTATCCATCATCAGTTCTGTCTACGATCCATTGGGGTTCCTGGCACCTCTAGTACTCCCGGCCAAGCTGCTGTTGCAGGGGTTATGCAGGACGAAGTGTGATTGGGACGATCCAATACCTCCAGCTTTTCAGCAGAAGTGGAACAAATGGCTGACAGATCTGGAGAAGGTGGCATATTTCAAGATCGACAGATGTATGAAGCCTGCAGGATTTGGGAGGATTGTCAGCGCCCAATTGCATCACTTCGCCGACGCGAGCGAAAACGGCTATGGTACGGCTACTTACTTGAGGATGCAGAACATGGATGAGAGGGTTCATGTTACTTTCTTATTTGGCAAAGCCCGAGTGGCCCCCCTGAAGACTGTCACCATTCCCCGTTTAGAGCTCACCGCTGCCGTTGTTGCAGTACGAGTGGACAAGATGCTTCAATCGGAACTCCAGCTTCCACTAAAGAAGACTTGCTTTTGGACTGACAGTACATCCGTTCTTAAGTACATAAAGAATGAGGACCGAAGATTTCAAACCTTTGTAGCAAATAGGGTAACCACCATCAGGGTCAACTCGGAAATTGAGCAGTGGAGATACGTTCCCACATCCCTGAACCCTGCTGACGATGCTTCACGTGGATTGAAGGCAGAAGATCTTGTGAAGCAAAGATGGATAGAAGGCCCGAAATTCTTACGGGAACCCGAAGAAACGTGGCCAACATTTCCTGTGGATACAAGTGTCACTGCTGACGACCCAGAAGTAAAGAGAAGTCTGACCGTCAATGCGATACTTGTTGACACCAACGCCACATCGCAACTGATGACCCATTTCTCTGATTGGCAAAGATTGAAAGTTGCAGTTGCGTGGCTCATTAAGCTGAAAGGAACTCTGCTTAAACTGAAAGAAAAAAGAAAAGAGTTGGAGCGTGCAAACACCAGTGCTATTGGAGCAGCCAGGTTGGATGTGCAAAAGGAGATGCAAGCTTTCTCAACATCGCTTGGGAATCAGAAGGTGATGCTGGAAGATCTCTTGGAGGCTGAGACCTCCATAATTGCTTTTTGCCAGCAAGAGAGATTCCCCACTGAATTTGCTGCACTAACCTCTGGCAAGCCACAAGTGCCGAGAAGTAGCAGGCTCCTCAAATTGGATCCTTTTCTAGAAGGAGGACTTCTACGTGTTGGGGGACGGCTAAAAAAGGCAGCAATCCCTGAGGACATTAAACACCCCGTCATCTTGTCAAAGGACCAACATATCTCCGATCTTATCCTCCGTCATGTCCATTTACAGCTTGGACATGGAGGTAGAAATCACGTTCTTTCAGCTACAAGGAGAAAATACTGGATCACAAGTGGACCTACTGCAGTGAGGAAGATCATATCAAGATGCCTCATTTGCAAGCTCCATAGTGGAAAACCTGGTGAGCAAAAAATGGCAGACCTGCCAGAAGAGAGAGTGGTTCCTGATCTACCACCGTTCACTAACGTTGGCGTAGATTATTTTGGGCCAGTTGACATAAAAAGAGGACGTAGCATCGTCAAAAGATATGGAGTAGTATTCACTTGCATGACAAGCAGGGCCGTGCACCTGGAAGTGGCCTATTCTCTTGACACAGACTCGTACATCAACGCGTTGCGAAGGTTCATCTGTCGAAGAGGACAAGTCTCGCACTTGAGATCTGACAATGGCACCAACTTTGTGGGTGCAGAAAGGGAGTTGCGAGAAGCCTTAGCCTCTTTGAATCATGACCGCATTGAAAGAGCCTTGTCCAAAAAGGGAATCAAGTGGAGCTTTAACCCTCCAGCTGGGTCACATCACGGTGGCGCATGGGAGCGCATGATACGGATGATCAGGAAGATCTTGTGCTCTGTGCTCCGTCAACAAACCTTGGATGATGAAGGGTTCCATACCGTGCTCTGTGAGGCTGAAGCTATGCTTAACGATCGCCCCATCACAAGACTGTCAGAGGATCCCAACGATCTTGAGGCGTTGACGCCAAACCATCTGCTACTGCTCAAAGGAAAACCAGTTCTCCCACCAGGACTGTTCAACAAAGGGGATGTTTACGTAAGGAGAAGGTGGAAACAAACCCAGTACATTTCGGATCTCTTTTGGAAGAGGTGGATCCGCGAGTACTTACCACTTTTACAGGAGCGTCAAAAATGGAACCAGGAGAAGAGGAGTTTTGTTCCTGGAGACCTGGTCATGGTTGCGGACTCCACAGCACCACGTGGGTCATGGATGCTAGGAAGAGTCCTGGAAACCTTCCCTGATAAGAGAGGTCTGGTACGTGTGGTTCGTTTGAAGACCAAGACAAACATCATTGAACGACCCATAACTAAAATATGCTTGCTTAATGAAGCTAAAGAGTAATTGGTTCCCATTTCATATGGGCTATATTTTTGGTATTTATGGCTCTTTTGAATTTGGTGTAATTGCTCTGGCAGACGCAATTAGGGGCTGGAGTGTATGAGCCATATTCATTTTGTATTATTTGATGTAATTTTGTCCTGTGCCACTAGGGGGCTGTATGTGCTTTGTGGCTCAACTGATCTTGGGTCAGCCCGGGTAGATCATTTAACTTGGAGGAAACCAAGACACAGGTGTTGCTGATTAAGGAAGCAAACAGTTTTCGAGTGTGCTGTGTGTCTTACCTCTGTAGTGAGCAATAGGTTTTGTTGTTTTGGTTATGTATTATGAGTTAAGATATTGCCACTGTATGATTTATGGAGGAAAATAAACTGACTAGATAATAATAACATTACTGAACTCCGTTTTGTTTTATGTGAGGCAGCACGGGCACACGTCCAAACTTAATCCGCTGTATTAGCAACCAGTACTAGACTTCGTTTAGGACTTAGTCAGTACACCGCCCCTAAACCTACCCGTCACTGGGGTTAAGACCAATCATATGATGGCCTACGCCTAACCCCGCCCCTAAACCTACCCGTCACTGGGGTTAAGACCAATCATATGATGGCCTACGCCTAACCCCGCCCCTAAACCTACCCGCCACTGGGGTTAAGACCAATCATACGATGGCCTACCCCTAACCCCGCCCCTAAACCTACCCGTCACTGGGGTTAAGACCAATCATATGATGGCCTACGCCTAACCCCGCCCCTAAACCTACCCGCCACTGGGGTTAAGACCAATCATACGATGGCCTACCCCTAACCCCACCCCTAAACCTACCCGCCACTGGGGTTAAGACCAATCACACGATGGCCTACGCCTAACCCCGCCCCTAAACCTACCCGCCACTGGGGTTAAGACCAATCATACGATGGCCTACCCCTAACCCCACCCCTAAACCTACCCGCCACTGGGGTTAAGACCAATCACACGATGGCCTACCCCTAACCCCGCCCCTAAACCTACCCGTCACTGGGGTTAAGACCAATCAGGGATGACTATATGGACTATACGGGACTAAAAGACACACGTGTGGTCCGGATAACCGTATAGTTCCTTTATCTGTCTTGCCCCATGCCTGGATCGACTCTAATGTTTGTCAGTGATGGAAGAAATAAATTGTTTTGAATTGCTTCCCAAAATGATTCACTGGTTCACAGAAGCCTTTGAAAAGCCACACACTGGTGACACCTGCTGATCAGAACCGTCAGAATCAGTTCAAACGTGCATTAAAAACACCTTTAACTAAATACAGAGTTTTAGACTTATCATCTTCAGATTTTAAATATAACATGGTCAGACATGTGGCTTTAGCTGCAGTGCATTTCTAGATTGCTACAGTGCCAACTTCAATTTTATTTTCATGAAGATGTTTCAAAAAGTACATTTCTAATAATTTTACAAAACTATGAAGTTATTTATAACAAAAAAAATTCATTATGAAAATAATTAATTCTACATTTGCAATAAACTGCCAGGTGTCAGCTTTCAAATGAGATCTTGTGCTTTTAGTAGAAACGGTTCATGAACTGTATTTCAGTTTGCATGCCATTTCTGGGGATTTTTCAAAAGTGGGGGTGCAGCCTAACAAACCAACGCAACTGGAAATGTTTTTTTGAAGGTGTCATCTATTAAATGCAATTTTAAAAAGTATCTAATACCATTAAATATTAAGTGTTTTTATAATACGTGTAATTTTATTAAATTGGACCTACATGTAAACACGACCATTACGCAGGTCCACCTTTTTAAAAAAAATATGGTAGGCTACCGATCCACAATCTGATTTCTGACCTGTAACGCTGCCTGAATCATAATCACACTGTGTTGGTTCATCTGATCTGGCCAGAGGAGAACTGAGAAGTTTTTTTGTTTTTCTCCGTTCTGTCACCTGGTGTAGTTTGGGTTGCTTGGGTTGGTTTGCTTTATAGCTGAACTGAATCAAGACTTAAGAAGGATATTACCCTCTGTTCTTTCTGTTTAGAGAAACCTGAAACTACTTTACATTTATTTTGGAACTGCTCTCAGTGACATTTTGGTGTGATATTGCGATTTAATTAAATGTTATGTGAATCCTAACTTTGAATTTACATATAGACATTTATTTTTTGGTTTTCATGAATGTGAAATGTATGTGTTTGCTAAATTTCACATTCACAAATGTAAATTTTCTAAAAGCAATCCTCTTTTTTTAAAGATGTTTAAACTTGAAATAAAAATGTGTTTTAAATCTATTGAGTTGTCTAAAAACTTAAAAGCTATAAGAACAGTAGCTGTGTTTACTTGACACTTAATCTGGATTGAAGGACTCCAGAGTATTGTAGTATTATGTTATGACAATAATTGTTGTTAATGTTTTTGTGTTTTTGTTGTTTTCTTCAACGAGTATTTAATAAAATAAAAAAAAAAATAGTTGAACTGAATCAACACTCAACTGATTTAAACAAATAATAACTGTTTACTTTTGTCTATTTAGATAATTAAATTCGTTAAAATAAATTGTTGCCATGAAAATTATACAAACAAATAATAACTTACAAATTAGTCAACTTTGTTGTCATAAGCATCGATGGACTTTATGCACAGCTGCACTACTTCCTGAACTTTAGCCAGCTCCTTTGTTTCCGGTCTGCCATTATTGGACAAACTGATTAATCCAGGTGTGTCTGATTATTGTTGTTGGTCAGGCACACCTGGATTAATCAGTTTGTCCAATAATGGCAGACAGGAAACAAAGGAGCTGGCTAAAGTTCAGGAAGTAGTGCAGCTGTGCATAAAGTCCATTACAACAAGAAATGTGTCATTGGAATCAGCTGGCGGCCATTACTTCCTGCTTACAGGAAGTAAACAGGAAGAAAGAAGGGAAAAGGAATAAAGAACAAAACAATTACGGCATTAGATGTAACAATACATTTGTGGCATTTTAAAGCTGCACTTCATATTGAAGTTTAACATAACTTAGAAAAGATTTACACAAATAACACATGATCTCTTCAAACTGTCAGCAAAACACTTTACAATCTCACATATCCGAGTGCATGTGTGTGTATTTTGTGTGGTTTTGATACTTTACTCTCAATAATAAAGCCCAGAAGCAACAACATGATCTTTGATAAACTAGAGCAGCTTCAGTATTACTTCAGAGAAGTTGACATCCAACAAAACCTTCAGGCTGTGATCTCTCACATAAGACACTTGAGTCCGTCCCTTTTAATTCGCTTCTTTATTTTCATGAACGGCAGAATAAGTCGCCACCCATCTGACATAACAGTGATCTTTCCGGAAACACAAGTGTCAGGTCATCTATGCCTCTGGTACATAATAGTATCAGAGGTGTAGTTAACAGGAAAAAATAGCCTATTATTAAAAAAAATATTATGTGAAACAGTATCATTACATCAAGATACATTACAGTAGTATGCTACATTGTTGTCACATTATGTTATGTGTGTATATATATATATATAATGTTGCATGTTTAATTCAACGTCCAGATATATAAAAAAACTAAAGTTTGCATTTCTAAAAAATAAAAATTTATTCTGCACATTTTTCCAAATTGTAGTAGATCATCCAGGTATAAATACAGCCACATCATAGATTCTGCTTCTTAACATAGATTTATTTTGGTATCTGCATTTTTAAGGCTCTAAATTTCAGTGTCTCAAAAAACCACTTGGCAAACAACTGATAATTATTGTATTGAAAGAGGTATGTCTGATCAATGTGGGAATGTGCATGTCTGGACCACCAATGTTATATTGAAGTATAATTGTGGATTATAATGTACTGCTTCACCAGAGTAACTACCATAAACATTGAGGGGACACATCTCAATGCCGGTTGCATTCAATTACACATGCTCTGCTTGATTTTAGAATGACAAAATTACGTTTAAGCTTCAGTTTCTAAAACCTGGGCATTATTAACATAGGCATGACAATTTCGTTTTAATGGTTAAAGATTTGAAGTACTCATACCTGAATATTAATTGCATTTGTAAAAAAATTAAATATTGGGTAGTGAAACCAAAAGTATATGAATCAAATTAGTCAACTTAATTTAGCAAAGATTTTTTCCATCAGTTAACTAATTATGCCTGTTAAAATGCATCATAGCTCCAATATATTTGATCTGTCATTTAATTGTGAATATTTAGAGCTGCTCTACTAAGGAATTTTCTACTGGAATGGTTGGGCTTGTGGTTAATTTTTAGATGCATAATTTTTGGTACAGATATCAAATTAAGTAATTATGTAAAATAACACTGATAAGGATAAATCTATTTAATTTATACAGTAAAGATTATGCAAAGTCACTCAATCAAGAGCAGTGGACAATAGTCTTTTGTTAGATGAATATTAAGGAAAGTCAGCAGTAGGTTTATTAGGCTACCGTCACTTTAAGAGCTACATGTATCCAACATGCTTTTAAATATATTTTTATTCATATAAAAAGTGCTTCACAAAGAATATAAATATATTCACACAAAAAAAAAATATATATATATATATATATATATATATATGGCTTGTAGTGGTACAACTGGCTGCATTGGATATTAGTCTATAACTGAAGACATACATCTATATAAAAATTGCTTATTACCATGGTTGGAAAAGTAGAGGTTTTGAAATCTGCAAGTTATGAATGAACTCCCCTGCAAGCGAAGCACATCAGTTTTCAATTAAAACCTTGAACAAAAAATAATAATTCAACCTTCCTATTACACAGATTAAAGGGATACTCTACGTTTTGTTTTGCGTCACCGTCCTAGGTCGAATTACACTACTCGAGTAACTGTATTTAAATAGGGAAAACGTGGAGGTGTTTGGTAGCTTCTCTGCTTGGCCCCTATTGAATAAACTAGGCTAAGTGCTAACAAAGTGTCACGGCGCGCCAGAGCGATTAAGTGCACGCACTGAGACGAGAGAGGTATGTATCAACTCGTCTTAGTTAAGGGAATAACATAGTTTAATATGAAAAAAACGGTAGAGTATCCCTTTAATCTACAAATAAATTAAATGCAATGGCAGTTGATCTCAAAAAGCAGTCTAGAGTCCAAATTTCAACAACTCCAAAAAGTGAAAAGTTAATAACAGCCACTGCCTCAGTGAACTACATTTCCATCATGTAGGGATTTGAAGTCACTGGACAAATATAAACTTACAAACACTGCAACTTCCCGCTTCAAACCATCGTCAGATGAGAAACAAAACAGACAAAAGGACTTATTGTATAAAAGCAGTTTTAATTTAAGTTGTGTGGCCTGCAGCCATTCAGTGCTGGCTGCTTGGACAAGGGGACGTGTAGGTTGTCTCAAACGAATCTCCTGAAGAGGAACAGAAAATTAGCTGTTTTATGTTCAGTAAATTCAGCCAGAGCAAAGCATGATTAGGATGAAAGCGTACTTGTCTGGTAGTAGTCATAAACATTGATGACTGCTGGCTTGAGATTTTTCACATCAAGAACCCGTTTCAGCCGCAGTGCGTAACTCATGGGGACACCTTTGGTAACCTGCGAGACAGAAAGGATGAACAGCAGCACTAAAGATGGCAGCTAGTGAATCTCCCCAGTGTAGTGTCTCACCTCTTTCAGATACACGAGGACATGATCATCTCCAGCATCCACACGCTCCACTAGCGGAGCAAACGATTGGGGCGGAGAACCAAGCTGAGAAGAAAAGACCATTGTTTACATGCATAATTACATCTGAAGGAGCCTTGAGCATCTTGGGACTTTCAAAGTCATCTTAAACATACGAACCAGAGACGTATCTGCCGTGAAACCTGACAGGAGCTTAATGTCCACAAGAACCATGTTAGTGCTTGCTTTTACGCCATTGTATCTGAATGAGGGTGATTGGGGAATAAAGAGGTTTAGTCAACATGATCAAGAATGCAGCTTCTTTTTGTAAGAGTCATAAACAAGAGTTGGTTTCAGGTTGCAAAGCCAAAGCTATTCTTACATCACAGTGAAGTTCAACATGAAATTGGCACCAATTGGTTGGCAGTCTCCAGTCACCTTCGCGTCGACGCTCAGAGTCTTGGTGTCTTTACCAGGTGTCGGGATGTTGTAGAAACATGCAACCTACAGTACAAACAGATCAAAAAACACAAATCAATAAGATGTGGATGTGCACAACAGAAAAAGAGGGAGTGGAGATACAAACCTGCACAGAAACACAAGAGGTTCCAGTCGCTTTAATACTATATTTGCCTGGAACTTTCTTCAGCGGCTTCTCCTGATATAGCAGCCTGTTGTCCCGATTTACGTCGAAGCTATAAGATTCTCCTCCTACTCCTGAGGACTGTACAGTAACAGTGCTGGAGCCGTCCAAGCTGAAGACTTGACCAGCGTACAGAGACAGGGCATGAAGAGCCACCACTGTGTCCTAAAAACAAGCACCAGATTAAAAACATCCTCATATACCCCTTTTCCACCAAGGCAGTGCTGTTGCGGAGCCAGAGCCTAGTTTCGAATCGGTTCGTTTTGACAACCAAAGCACCAGCTCTGAACCAGGAAAAGTGGTTCTTAAGAAGCACCAAATCATTGCTGGTCTAGAAGTAATAACCGCTTGCGTCAGGGGCGGGGTTACCGTGAACAACAGAAACTTATGACAGCTTTTTTTTAAAACAGCAGCCAATCGAGCTAATAGCAGCTCGATTGTAATCTCGGTCTATGCAAGTTACGGCAAGCTACACGAACACGTTGGATTAGCTGTGTTTGATGCCGATGTATGTTCGCAAAGCAATGGGAATTAAATGTAATTGCAAGGCATGTTCGAGATGCATCAGAGCCGCACGGACCTATCAGACCTGTGTTTGTGTTTGGAGAGCATACGACCATGTGCTTTTGGATCGCTTTTGCAGTGCTTTGATGTAATGCGCCAATGGGTCTGTGAGAAGCCGAACCATCTCGAACAAGCCTGGCATGTTTGGTGTTGCTGCGCAACATGAGATGTATACAGTGACGCAAGACCTGGCTCTGTGGCAGCTCTCTGGCCTGTGGAGAGGCAAACCGGTTCTTAGAAGGCCCGGCAGTCAAAACAACTCCGAACTGGCAATAGCTCTGGCTCTGAACTAGCACCCGGTTCATGCTGGTGGAAAAGGGGTAATAAAAGGATTGCGCTCATGTTTGGTAGTCAGAGGCACCTGAGTGGAGGAAAAGCCGCCGTAGGGATTCTGCTGGGTCACCAGCCAGTTGACAATGCGGTTAGCATAGCTTAGATCAGCCGTCGTGAGAGGTTGAATGGCAAGAACTGCTAACAGCACGTAAGAGCTGATCTCCACCCCCAGAGTATTACCAGATGTAGTTTGAGACCAGTGGACCTTATTTGCTTAGAATGAGATGGAGGGGAGAAAGTCAATGTCAAAGAACCTGATGAACATCTCAAAACAAGAGGCTAGTAAATCTCACCTTCACAAATGTCAAGGTCTTTCAAGGTGGTTAGAAGCTGTGATCGAGTGGTGGTCTCTCCAGCCAAACTGAAAGTGTAGGCCAGCAGAGCCATGGCGTAAGTGTTTCCCAGGTTCCCAACGACAGGTCTCAAGCATGATAGAGCATTGGTAATGATGGGATCCTAAAAGAAAAGCAGATATTCAGCAGCAGAACAGGAAGGTCATCTGCAAGGAGCTCATACACATTACGGGAGAGGTTTTTACTGTGATGGGGATGCCAAGTTCAAGTAGCGATGCAACAATGTAGGCAGTCATGGTCACGTTATCGCCAACTCCACCCTAAAAACACCAGCATACGATTAAAAACAGTCATGGACAGTCTATGGAATTAAGGTCTATTTGATAAAAATGTACCTTCATTTCATTGTGGTACAAAGTTCCCTGTTGCATGAAGCATCCATTTGAACCCTGCTGGCTTATTAGCCAGTCCTTTGAACTCTGAAGGACAGTCGGATCGATGAAGACGAAGCGCTTTGCTAGACCAAAAGACCTCATGACAAAGGCAGTCAACCTAGCCATGCAGGAAGTTTCGTTAAAAACATCTGAACTTATAAACCGCTGGTGACAAAGGCTACACAAGACTAGAATAGCAGTAGTGAAACTCACCATGTATTGGATGCATCATAACCAAATGTGCTGTATGATCCGTCACTGTGCCTGTAGTTTAGTTGTCCTTGGTATCCTGTTTAAGTCAAAAAACACATCAGAGGGGGGCTTGTTAGGGATTCTAGACAACTTCAATGGGAAGCAATAGGATTTAGACTCCTACATATTTAAAGCAGATTGAGTCATCCATACCTCTCTGAAGGTAGCTGGTGGTGGTCGCTCGGATGGCTGCGGTGAGTTGCCCTGTGACTTCAAGGTACAGCAGGATGTAAATATTGGGAGCAAGAATAATCATATTCTGTTCTCCACAGCCAGATGGCATCTGTAATAACCCATCCAGATTCTTCAGTGCACGGCCCATTATGTCCCCTAATAGTGGTCAAGCATAAAACCCACATCAGAAACAAAGTTATACTGCCAAACAATCAAGTCAGTTTCTCCTCAACTAAATTCTTTACCGAGGACTGAAACGGAGCATCTGTCTGATCCCTGAACCACATTTTTTGGAAATATCAGAGTCACGTCGTCAGAAAGAGCTTTTCCTAGGGACCGAAAGAAAGGATCAGCTTTGATTGTTAGGCTGTAGAGGGAGAATGTGTTGGGTATCAGAGTACAGCAAACCTTTTGGACACAGTAACCAACTCTGGGTGCTTGTCCTTTCAACTCCTTCAGGCTATAAAGGCAAAACGCATCAGTAAAGCAACATGAGCTCCATGATCAAACTCCAGAAAGCTGCTCAACACTTACCAGGACAATTACACTTCGAGTGACTACATCAATGCGTCCTCTGGTTGGCACGGTCACAACCTCAGTGCCACATCTAGTCCGGGAGGGTTCAGCTGAGGCATTGATAGTCACATTGACAGCTCCTGCAGTGATGGACCGAGTGAGCAACACCACATACACTTCAAATTTAGAAGCAAACAGTCCAAAACTGACCGAGAACAGCAGCTGAGAAAACCCATTTGAAGGTCTTTCTCTCATTGGCACATAGACAGGATGAATATGAATCAGTATACGGTTTAAGAGTGAAGGCCGTGGATGAAGCTGGAGTTACTTTAACCTGCCAAAAAAACAGTGAACATGGAGCAAAGACACAGGACCTACTCTATATAGATCCATTATAAATAAAAAATAAACCATGACAGACCATAATGCACTTGGACAGATAGTTGAAGACTGTGGCCTTCAGATCAAAAGACTCCCCACGAACGACAGAGTACGGCAAGGAAAGCTCCAGGAAGAAGGGCTGGAAGACAGTCAGGAGAGTAGGAGGAGCCAGACCGAAACCTTTCGAGGAAAGGCAGAACGCCTCAGTCTCCCATGTGGTGATGGTGTCAGGAACTGTAAGAGGAACTTGTGTGGATCCAGTGGCTCTGAAGAAAGGTCAACAGTGAGGGGGGCAGGAGAATTAAAAACTGTGGGCAAGTAGCTTTAGATGGAACAAAAGGAGTTTTACGAACCCCACTTGAGCAAGCTGCCAGAACCAGGTTTCTGGAAAGTAAGTTCTGACGGTCACGTCAAAAGAGGAAGTGTCGCTTCCCGCACTTTCTGCTACTGGAGAAGCCAATGCCTTGGCTAAAAAAGTACCATGAAAATCCTTCCCTGAAAGAGACAAGCAATTTTACACCCAGATCCTCCAAACGACCCTAGTGTCCGCAGAATACACAGGGTTCAAATCTTCATATTTATGCATGGTTTGGCCAGTTGTAGTTTAAACATTTTGATTGTCTTTTTACATGGCACATTAGAGATCACATTCAGTAACAAAAGCCAATATAGACCATTACAATGCAAGAGAATAAAGTTTCAGGTCACAGATTACTTAAGTTCATAGTTGGTAGCTTATCAAGTCGTGTGGCAATTTCTAGAGCAAGAATCAAACTAACGGACATACCATCAGGGAAGTTGCGATAAAAATTCAGGCCTTTGTACTTCAGACACTGAGGTACTCTGATAGGCAAATTAGTTGTGACCTTCATCCCCGCACTCTGTCAGAACAAGACAAAAACATTTGAAAAAGTAGCATTTAGTAAAACAAAGGATAATTAACCCTTTTCTACCTTAAAGGTTTCGTAGGTTTGGTCAGCAGAGATATCTCGACGGGCTCGAAAACGCAGACATTCCTGTTCATCCTCAACTTCATATGGATAATTTGGTAATGATCGCACTGGGAGTAAGTTGAACACCTGACAAAAGAGAGAAAAGTGCTCCTTGAAGACCTCCATTTGTGTGGGGGTTTTTTTCCCACTACTAGAAGAATAGTCATAGTTTTTAATGAAGTAGTCCAGTTTAATCAACACAACACACTAAGTAGTCCAGCCATGGCATGTCAGGGTTTTCCCTACTGGAGTTGAACGCAGTAAACTGAAGTGGCATTCTAATCAGATGTGCCACACTGAAATATTCTATATTAAATATTAAAAGCCCAAACAAGAAATCGGATTGAGGCACACAGATACCCTTTCAGCACTAAGACGTCTTCCTGGCTCCATGATCCGGACGCTCTGATCTACAGCACTGAGGCCACACAGAGATCCGGCTTGAGCAGAAACAGTCAGAACATTTCCCTCAGCAGGAACAGCCGTAGCTGGATAAAACTGCAGAGACACCTGGAACAAGGACCAACATGCTGTAGGACACACCACCATTCCCCAATTGAAACAAATAGCCATTGAACATCATCATACAGTACCTGGTTCTGGAAACACATGTCCGTGTCAAACGACACACTAGCAGCAACTACATTCTCACTGGGAAGAACGCTGTAGACCAGAATCTGCACTGCTGGAGCCATATCGATGCTGACAGACAGCTGGAACGTCATGGAGCCGCTTGTGACCGCATCACAAGCCTTTGCTTTGACCGTCTGAAATCCATGGAGGACGATCAGTCCTCTGGATAAGACCTGACAGAAGACATAGGTGCATAAGTTGCTGACCAGCAAACTTACAAGGGGCGGTATAATGCCCTTTTCACAAGATGTAAACTAAATCTCTGATGTCCCCAAAGTGTGTATGTGAAGTTTTAGCTTAAAATACCCCACAGATATTTTTATATAGCATGTTAAATTTGTCACTTTTTGAGGGTGAGCAAAACCTGTTTGTGTCTGTCCCTTTAAATGCAAATGAGCTGCAGCTCCCAGCACAAGGGGCAGCACTTCAAGAGCTTGTGAGTACACTGAATTTCAAAAACTTTAAGTCTTTTATGTTTAAACCGGAGTCAGACAATGATGGAGAGACTCAAAAAGTGACAACATTTAGAAGCAACAGGACATTCCTGAATGGTTAGTTGCTTAATTTATGTAGATTATGTGTAGTTATCTTCTAGTCATTGATTAGCATATTCTGTCATGATAATCTATAAATCGTGTCCCAGGGATGGGGTTTATGTAAATTCTAGGGTTGGTGATGTCACTAACCCGGGAGGAATGTCATGTAGTTCCTACCAGCCGTGTGTTGTAGTCCTTAAACTATTTCTTTAAAAGCAAATATCTCCCTTTGCTTTGAACTTTGAGCGTTGTAACTTTGCAGATGTTGTTTATGATCAAACAGCAACATTACACACTAACTACAGTTAGAAAAGTGAAATCATCAACCACCCCTTTAAAAGCTACAAAACTAATGTCCACTCACCATATAGATTATGTCAGCGCTGTAGCTACCATTCTCCCCAACAAATGAATACTCCACGGTCACTGGAAACGAAGCACCACATTTGAGCGGCTGCTTGAGCTTCACTATAGTCAGTTCACTAAACGATGGGTTGTCGGGAGAAAGAGGTTGGAGAAGCTGAACAACCCTCGTATCTGTAGTGAAGTATGGTGATTTATAACCATAGAAAACCTCTGGAGTCGCACTCGCCTGGGGAACAACGAATTGAAATTTCAGTTTCATGCAAGAGAAAAAGTCTTCATTTCACAAAATACAAATCGTACCACCAGATTCAGATCAGCCTTAGGAAGATCAGCAGTGTTGAGGGAGAACGCAGCCAGCCCGTTCTTGTTTGTGGTTAGATTCAACAGCAGTTTGTTGGGCCAGTTGTTACCATCCAGGAGATACACAGCTTTGTTTGCAATTGGAGTCTTATCAAAACGAGTCACGGATATCTGTTGGGAATGATCAAGGTTAGGAAAGGGAACCAATGTGAAGGCTTCTGCGATAAGGGATAACGTTTCGCTTGCCTTTCCACTAATCATTGATCCAGGTTCAAAATAAGGAACCAGGAGGTCCACAAACGTGACGTTGCCGACTTCAAACGTAATGGACACCGTTGCGGATTTTGACGCCATTACATCTGGGGACGAGAGAAACCAAACAAAAACATGGAAGATCAACTAAGTATGTGCCTTAAAGTGGAGGTCTTGTAAAGATGATAATGGTTCAGATCAGCCAATAGCTCACCTGTTCCCTCCTCAGTAACATTCACATTTACAAGAAAGGTGTCTTGCATGTAGTCTTCAAGTTTGGTTTTGAAAAACACTGATGTATCGACGGTAAGAGAGGCACAGCCTATGGCATTCATCTGGCAGCAGAACAAAGATAGTCACATTTAAGTCAATCACAACCAGAAGACAAACCCTCAGCGGTAAAGCAGGAGTCACACACCTTTGCGGTTTGATTCAGACACTGTCTGGTCAAATTATGAAGCACATTGTATGGAAATGGATCACGGCACACTTCAACCAAGGCTTGACCAGGTACAGGTTGGCCATATGTATATCTGGGAAACACAGCGAACAAGATAAAGATCTGACCAACCACAAGACAAGAAGAAAAACTTTTTAAAAAAAGCATCACTCACTTGGCACAAGCCTCAACTTTCAGTCCCATATCTGCAACGCTGTATGTCTGTGGTGTGTTTATGGTAACGTCAAACTTGGGCAAAACTAAACCAGAAATAAAGCGCTTAAAGTTAAAGACCTCAGAGCCGTCATTGAACTGCTGCACATATACAACGACTTACCGTATTTTCTCACTTCAAAAACTTGGGAGATTTCTCGGTCGGCAATAAAAGCCTTTAGTGTGTACATCCCTATCTGAGCCTCTGGGTTTAACTCGTGAGAAAGCTGCAATATCCACCCCGTTGAGGAAACGTTTGTCCACTGACCAATCCGGTTATTATCTTTGTCCTATTTAACACAATTAACAGCTCAGAGAAAATCTGCAAACAAAGTGAGCAAAAAAAGGCTCCATTCAAACTCACCTCCACCACGACCAGATTGTACTGCAAGACACAAATACAGGAATATTAAACATTTAAAAAGCACAGATGCAGAAGTCACTAAAGTTGACATTTCAGCCTCTTAAAAGAAGCTACATTTAATTTAGGGTCAGATCACTCAATATGGTGAAACATCTGGTCTTACCATTTGATCAAAAGGCACAAATTTGGGATCCATGGTGACAACTCTGAAATTAACTGCAAAGACACCAATAAACACTCACATTTATTGCATACTGCACTTGAAGACGATCAGAACTCTAATATTCAACCAAAGGTCTTTCACAGCTCACCCGTTTGTCCTGGATTGTAGATGGGTTTGTCTGTTTGGATGAAGGTCAAAGATAGGTAACGTCTGAACATGATTTTGCTCTCTTCGGTCGCTCTGAAGACCTTCCCTTGAACGTCCACCTTCAGCTTCTGCACCGATTCTCCCTCTACCTGAGGAGCCTGTAGAAAACTTCAGTTAACATACAACAAACCACAGACAAAAAGAGCCACATGCGTCCAATGACAGACCTGGAAACAAAAGCAGCGGTGAAACGCCGTTGAAGAGACATGCTTCACAAGTGGAGTCGTCTTGTTTTTGTCATCAAGCAGAGAAGCGGTCATCGTGAGCCTCTCTTGGGGTTTCAGAAGAGTTACGCATAATTTGGAGTCAGATCCAGACTCAATCACTGCAGGGAACGTCACCATGAATAACCTGTGGAAAAACACAGGTTTAGTTGCAGAAACCACAGGACATCCACTTGATCACTGGATGGCAACGAACAAAGAGTGTTGAAGGAAAGCTTCAATGGTTCACAAAGCTTATTTTCACCATTTATAAAGTTTAGTATTACAACTTTAACATAAGAGCAGATGTTCTCTTCAAAGCCTGCAGTATTTAATGGTACTTACGGCCCTGGTGCTTTATTTCCATCAACAGCGAAGAGAAAAGGGGCTAAAATGAGCCCTATCCAAATGCAAATCTCCCTCACAGCCATGAGAGGAGAAAATCAACCAAACCTAAACCAAGCGACTCCCTTAAAAAACACAAAAAAAACACACAAAAAAAACCTTTAAGCTTCTCTTAAGATGTAGGCTTGTTCACTGCAGCATCTCTGAATCATCTGCACTGACGACAGCAATATATATCTTATAATTTCTGGAAAGCATTCATCTCGTTGCTTTAATTAATTAACCACCACCTGGCTGTAATTCATTTTGTCCTTTGATTAGGAGTTCCAACTGGTATTGATTTAAAACACGACACATAATCGAGGTTAGCGGGACTAGTTGTAACACACTTGTTTTTAAATACTACCACACATGCCAGCATGACGAAACTTAGTGTATTTACTAGTTGCCATATCAACATAAAAAAATCAGAAATATATGGAAGATATTATTGACCATTTAAGTTAACCATAGCAAAAGTAAATGTCTCACTTATGTTAATTTTAATTTTTTAATTTTTTTTAATTAGACAAGTTTGATATTATTATATATTATATATGTTAATTAACAGTTGAGATAGTTATTTAATGCTGATCTAACCAGCAGAAGACACTCGCCAGGTTTAAACCCCAGTTGCACAAGCGGGGCATGTTGTCACACTGTGTACAATGAGGCCATATTAGAACTATTGCTATTCTACTCTAAACTTGTATGAATTCTATTGAGAAACCATGAGAAAAACGTGAATAAAAACTGAGAGTCAATGTTCAGAAATTATTAATTATTATGTTTTGAACTATGCTGTTTTGCTGTGTTTGTTGTCAAACTCAAAAACTTTTTTATTTTTAATCATTAAAAAATGCCATCATTTTATATGAAAAAGTTAATAATTGTATTTTATTGAGAAAATAGTTTATTTTGTCTTGTGTGTGTATATATATATGTATGGGGCATGTTGTCACATTTTACTTCCATTCTTTCGGGGTACATCAAGAAAAAAGTATACACTGTATTAATGAAACAAAACCACATAATTGTAGACGTGTGAAATGAATGCAGGCAAAAAATAAATACTCTGATCCGTAACTTGGTTTTCACAAACTGAGAAAGTCAAAAAGTGTTATGTTGTGGCCCGCTCTCAAACAATGAATGCAAGTCTTTTATTGTTATCTTTTTGAAAAACATCTATTGCTCCACCCTAAAAACTTTCCATTGCCCGAGGATAAAGTGCTAAATCAACCTGTTCCCGATAACTAAAAGCGTTTTTCATAACTTCGAGATAATCTTGTCAGAACGTTATCCAGCTCTGAGAACGCTCCTTGTTAGTTGGCTGATAAAATCAAAGCATAGAGAGTAACAAACCATTATTTTTCTCTGATAAGTGAGTCTAGTCATATACTTTCAGTGGTCATGTAAAGACATTATATTTCATTAATGTACAACTTCAGTCTCTGTAGGTAATGAGAATGTGAGATGAGTTGAGAGAGACCTGAATGGGAACATAATAACAGAAAGCTATACTCTCACCCTAAAGCCATGTTCCCACAACCGAAATACTGACTAAACAAGAGACAGCGAACCAGTAAAGTCCTGCACAACCACAGCATACCAGTCCTGTAAAAGCTTTTGTGTACAAAAAACAACAATATTCAGTGTCTAAGGAAACCAGCCTAAATAGCAAACACACAATCTATTGCAATCTAATCACACCTTTTTAAAAAGTATAAAATATTGATCTTTCCCTAAAATTATTTTCATAAATGGGGGAAATTATATTATACTGTAACTGACACTGTGCGAGTAAAAAATATTATCACAATTATGTGAAAATTTGAAATCAAAGTGACAGAAAAAGTCACAATGAACGTGAATTAGAACAGGGTCAATATTGATTTGTATATTGACTTTAAACTGCAGATGGGTCAGCTGTCAATATTTCTCTGTATCTGTATTTTTTATATAAAATGTTTTGAACTTGCAATTCAAGCTTTTGTTCAAATAATTATATTTAAAGCTTTGATATTTCAACATTCAAATTGCAAATTGTTCTTCTAACAAATATTTAAGAAGTAGCTTTAACAAAGTTTGTTTAGTAGGAGTCAGTTTATTATTTAGTTAGTGTGAACTGAAAAAGAATACGAAAGTTATTTAGAAGCAGAAGGCAAATAAAAAGTGTTTTTTTCTCGCAACTTTCCAAATTGAGTCAAACAATTTTACACTGAAAAATGTAATGCAAGTTCCCAGCATGCATTGCAGCTTGAAACAACTTTGTGGGCAACTAATATTAAAAAGTGAATCCAACGGTTTCGTTAATTCCTCTATGCCGTTATTTATATAGTGGATTATTAAAAATGTATAGCTATATATTTGTATCCTTGTGGCTGCTGGGAAGAAAAAATCAGCATGAGATTTCTTATTTGAATAGTTTCTCCTGGAAAGTAGGCGAGACATGGAGTCTGTGATGCTTTTATTTCGTCAAGATTAGACTACTAATGTACTATACTTGGGTGTCTCAGTCCCTACTGTCACGTCTTCAACTAGTCCAAAACGCTGCTGCTAGATTGTTGACAGGAACAAGAAAAGGGATCGCCAGTATTGTTCTCTCTCCATTGGCTTCCAGTTAAACATCGTATTGAGTTCAAAACACTATTGTTTGCTTAAGGGATTGCATGGACTGGCTCCTCCATACATCCCTGATCTCCTTTCATCCCACCATAATGTTTTTACTAAACTGTTCCAAGGACACGTTTAAAATTAAAAGGAGATTGTGCCTTCTTGCATAAAGACTGCACCAACATACATTGATTTTAAATCTTTGCTTAAAACCCATTTGTTTACTGCTGCTTATGGTCATAAGTGTGCCTATAGTGGTATTGTATTGTGCATTGTTTATGTTTACTGACTGACAGACTAATGAGAGAAAATGATCCTTAAAGGCCCGTTCGCACCAATATAATCTCTTTTCTTCGGCTAACCCAACACTAAACCAGACAGTGTCCCAAATCCAGCAGATGATCCTGAGGAAAGAGACTTATTTTGTATTTTGAGCCGCTGTCACTTGATGGACACACAGGCCGCGGGTCTGAGAAAGTCTCCAACACACCAGACAAAAGACACACACACACTCGTCCCGCTGATCAGTAGATCAGCCATATTGAGACATCTCTCACACACGGACAGACGTTTATCCAACATAACTGCAGTTTATAGACATGCAGGAACCGCCCACTTTACTGTGTGACTGACATGTAAACGGCCAATCACAGTTTGTATGCACCGTTTAGGGTGGATATCTGAAGTGTTGGGCTAATACACTATAATACAATTATTTTTCAAAGTTAAAAATAAAACAAATATTATTGGAGTACGATTTACAAGAAAATATCATTTCAGTCTTTCTACTTCAAAATACTTCAAAATTGTGAAATTCAGCAATTTCAGAGTGAATTTCAGTATCTAATGTGAGTCTGGAACTTTAACTGCATTAAATTAATAAACCGCCACACTTCTTTATCCTTATTCCTCAATAACCTTAAATTATATTATCGGATACTCTATCAGGCTTAAAATATACTTGGGTATTAATTTACATAAAATCAATTTAATATTGAATTGGAATCAATTTAAATTAGTCATGTAAACTTTAATTTTAAATATAAGTACATAAAATACTTAAAATCAATTAATATTTTTAAAAAAATCATAAATGTTTGATCTCAATGCACTTTGGTGTTGAATTACATAAAATCAATGTAACTTTTAATGTAAATTATAAATATTTTAAATACAAATTTTTTTAAAATTTAAAATTTAAAATGAATACTTCTTTTGCTTATATATTTCATCTTAATACACTTTGGTATTAAGTTATCTAAAAATTCAATTAAATTACTCAATATAAACATTGATTTTTAAAGGTGTTGTATGTCGAATTGAGAAACCCTTGTTATTAGCGACACCGGTGGCCGTTAAGTGAACTGCAGAAGCACTTATTACGCGTACTAGTGCTCACGTAACACACAAGAGACTGAACATGATTTAACCCACTAAACATTGGATGTCGGATAGACGTGCAGATCATGTCTATATTGGGTCCGTCGGTCCATGACCAATTCTGGACATCTATTCAAAGTCCAAACTAGGTCCACAATTTGGACGTCCAACCATGCCCCAACTTGGACGTCATATTGACGTTCAACATTTGACCTGTGTACAATTTGTCTAAATTTGATGTTGAAAAGCCGTCCACAAACGACCACATTTGGACTATAAATAACCCACGAAGGTCCCATGGATGTCAACATTAGACGTGCGGTAGATGTCGAAAAAAGACGTCGTCTGGCGTTACAAAACAACCCCTTCAGTGGACCAAAATTGGACGTCCAAAAATGTCATTGAAAAGACGTCACTCCGACGCCACATTGCGCAGTGGGTACAGTCCAGAACGCTCTTCAGCATTATCCTGAACAGTGTATAAGCATTAGCTTCATGTGTCATCGAGCAGAAGAGAGGCTCTCGGTGGAAAACACACTTCTGAGATTTTTCACACAAAAATGTAATCATAAAAATCAGTCGACAGGCTTTCAGAGGCAAACTAGGAAGTCGGGGAGTTTCGTTGCAAGCTTTTTACACATCGGCAATAAAAAGCGATTAATAGGGTACATTAACATTTTTAAATATAGCCCCTTTAAATGTAATTGTATGTCTTTTGCTCATAGCAACATCTTTAAAACGTTTTCCCCATTGAGCTTGGCATATTGCATTATGGGATAGCCCTCTCCACAAAGGATGCATAAGAAGCCACCTTAGATTTTGGCATTTGCTCTAGATTTGTGTCGGTATCATCTTTAAATGTGTAGGAAACTAACAGAACCGGCCAATTTCTAATTTTTAAACCTTTATTTAACCAGGAAAGAAAAACTCACTGAGATTAAAATCGCTTTTTCGGGAGTGTCCTGGCCAAGATAGGCATTTTTACATCGAAGTTACAACACACATAAACATAAAAAAACAAGAAGATAAGAGGGCGCGTGCTGATACACTACATCCCCGTAGTCAAAAACTGGTAAACAGGCAGCAGACACTAGTTTCTTCCTCGCATTAAATGAAAAAACATGACTTGTTGACATTTCTTCTTGAGTTTTTGCCTCAGATATTTTATATGTGAACCAAAACGTAATGTGTTATCGATAATAATACCAAGGTATTTGTACTCCGGTACTGATGTAATCAGACTACCCTGAAAAGTCTAAAGAGAGATTGAATTTTCAGTTAAAATTTTTGAGTTTGAAAATAGCATACATTTAGTTTTTTTCTCATTTAAGACCAAACCTATTTTGGATTATATCGAAAGCAGACTGTAAAAAAGCCACAGATTGTTGCTTAGAGGAAGCTGAACAACATATAATAGTGTCATCTACATAAAAATGAAACCTTGTATTTTCAATATTAAAATCCAGACAATTTATATATATATATATATATATATATATATATATATATATATATATATATATATATATATATATATATATATATATATATATATATATATATATATATATATATATATATGTATATGTATATATATATATATGCTGAATAATAGCGGTCCTAGCACAGATCCTTGAGGGACTCCCTTAACGACCTCCGATGGATCTGACTGAATACCGTCCAGCTGAACACATTGGGTTCTTCCCTTTAAATAAGAACTAAACCATAAAATAAAATTTTCTGATAGTCATATTGATCGTAATAACAAAATTCAAAATAACATTGAACATAGGCTATTTTTAAGAGAAACTAAGTTGTCAAAACCAGTATGACTCGGGGAATTATAGCATTGTGTGAATAGATTGAAATCACAATGTGTCAAAGGCAAGCGCTGGCGATATTGATTATGGAAGCTGTCCAAACTTGAACACCATCGAAGCGATTGAACTGATATTGTGTGTGTGTGTGTGTGTGTGTGTGTGTGTTTGTGTGTGTGTGTGTGTGTGTGTGTGGCCGAACACTATTGATCCAGCAGTCTCTGATGGCCTGTTAATAAAGATGATTAAATTAGTTACTGTAAAAGACAGAGGTAATACACACACACACTCTTTACTGTACTAAACTAGTTACTGTAGTTATTTGAATGAACCGAACCGCACCTTTTGCGAGCGCAACCTGAAACCAGAGATGCTGAGAAGGGCTGGCTTCTCCTGTCTTCTTTCCTCCTCCCGTTTCCTCGTCATTCACATGAACAGGCAGGGAGAGGTGTCAGGGCATTAACATACAATGCTGTTGTACTTTTTTTTTTTTATACATAATAGGATCTAGAGCAGCCAGGTACTTATAGACTCACAAGGTTAGAGAGATGAAAGACTGCGTTGCTCTTCAGCCGGATGCGCTTTTTTCTTTTCCCAGCTAACTCAGAGAGTTGGAGAAGTGTCCTGTGCTGAGCTACATCTGAACGCACTGTGGACTGTCGCTTTTTTTGTGAAAAAATATATAGAATTTTGCTTGCTTTCCATCAAAGGTATGTTTATGTATCATTCTCATTATAGCGCGTCATTCAAAGTAATTTTACAGAAAATGTAAAAAAATGTAAAGATGCTTTATGCAAAAATAAAATACATTTATATTTTAAAAATAGCATATATTTTTGCTCATTTTCTGGTACAACTCTGGAAATAGTTTTGAATTGCTATTTATTATTATTCCGCAAATGCATGCTCTTTTAATTGATTATTTAGACTTTAAGGTTCACCTGTTGCATTTTTTGTGTGTGTTTTTGTATATTTCGAGGGGGAAAACAAATCTTATTTTAACCATCAGAAATTTAAAAAGGCAAAATTGAACTGAATCTTTAAAAAATCCAAGTCTCTCCCGGTTAATCTGGGACTTTAAGGGGGTATTTTCGCGAGCGCCTGGGATCTGTCAGTGTGAGAAGGAGAGGGAGGGGAAACACAGGCGACACAAAAGGCAACATTATTCCCTCGTGGACCCATGCTGCATCCAGCCATGAATGGAGTATTGAAAAACATAATATTGGTGACTAGATTAATTTTCAGGCCCTCACAACCGCACCATTTTGTCTGCAGGCTCACAGCGGTTTGCGTTAGTAAATGTTCTAATTGGCCGCACAAAAGCTTTCTGAACGACAGGGTTTCAGCTCTTCTAATGCGAGCAGAGCAGAAACTGCATGAATGACCCGTTGATGTTTCTCTCGGTGGGCGACATGCTTCTTTCTGTTGCTGTTTGGCTTTGGCTCGTGCAGGTTTATGATTCTTTTTGAGGCGCCTGCGGACCCTGGATCACAAACCCAGTCTGGAGCCGCACGGGTATATCTGTGGCAATAGCAACTATACATTGCATGGGTCAAAATTATCCATTTTTCTATTCTTTTAATCATCAGGATATTAAGTAAAGATCATGTTCCATGAAGATATTTAGTAAATGTCCTGCCGTAAATATATAAAACATGTATTTTTGTGAGTGAATGCAGCACAATCGTGAACATAAATGCACAACTTTAAAGGAGATTTTCTCAATGTTTACATTTTTTTTCTCCTCAGATTCCAGATTTTCAATAGTTGTGTCTCGACCAAATATTGTCCTATACTAACAAACCACACATCAATGGAAAGCTTATTTATTCAGCTGGCAGATTGTGTATAAATCTCAATTTCAAAAAATGTACCCGTGTGATTGGTTTTGTGGTCCAGGGTCACAAATAACAAATGAGATCTCTTACAATACAATTTTCCTCTGAGCATCCATTTATGGCTATTTTAGATAATAATACTGATAATACTGAGTTTTCATTTTAGCACTAGTTTTAGTAATTTTTTTGCGTTTTTGTCCTTTTTATTTATGAAATTGTATATTCTAAATGAAATTGAGAAATCGTCCAGCACCATTTGTCGTAGACCCATGAATGAGTTGTCAAATCATGTGTCTTATTGAGGACAACACAGCTTTGAGTGTTCGGACGGGACTAGTGTAACATGGAGAGATGGGGTAAAGTAATAATTACCAGAGCCTCTGTGATTTTAGTCCCGTCTGAATGTGCATCTCAGTGGTCATGACGGACAATGTCAGTAAAGATTACGGTGACTTTTACCTTCTGGAAAAAGGTCTGGAAAAATTACCTCAGGTAGGCTAATACAATAGACCCGCTGTAAATATGTACGTAAATATTTCGTAATTTCCTGTTTAAAAGTAGTTTTCAGCGTTTTTTTCTTCTTCCAAAACTGTTTTACGCATCATTCAGATCAGAAAGAAGATCGACAGCACTTGTTAGAGGCACGAAACATAAGGGTAACGGGGAATCAGGGTTCGATTCCGGAGAGGGAGCCTGAGAAACGGCTATTACATCAAAGGAAGGCAGCAGGTGCGCAAATTACCCATTTCCGACACAGAGAGGAAGTGACGAAAAATAACAATACAGGTCTCTTTCAAGGCCCTGTAATTGGAATGAGAGTATCCTAAACCCATGGGCGAGAACCAATTGGAGGGCAAGTCTGGTGCCAGCAGCCGCGGTGATTCCAGCTCCAATAGCGTATACTAAAGTTGCTGCAGTTAAAAAACTCAAATATTTAAATTTCAAATATTAGCAACTTCCTAGCCACACCCTAGCAACCAGTTACAGGAACCTAGCAACCCCCCCCCCCCCCCCCATAGACTTCCATTGAAAAAGGGAAAGAGGGATATCTCTGGATCAGAACATTATAGAGATAAGGGGAATGTTTTGACTCAGACTGGCAAGAAGTCTTTAAATATCACTCTGATGATCTAGCAATCATTTAGAGCACCCTAGCAACTGCTGTTAGAGTGATCTGCATTTCAGAAATATACATATACAAAATCAGTTTAGTGAAAAAAGTATTAATTTAAACAATGTAATAGTTTTAATGCAGAAACAATGAGCTCATTGAAGTAATGAATACTTGTTTGTTAACAAATGTGACCCTGTACCACAAAACCAGTCTCAAGGTTTTTTTTTATTTTATTATTGAGATTTATACATCATCTGAAAGCTGAATAAATAAGCTTGCCATTGATGTATAGTTTTTGATAATATTTGGCCGAGATACAACTATATATTGAAAATCTGGAATCTGAGGGTGCAAAAAAAATTTAAACATTGAGAAAATCTCCTTTAAAGTTGTGCATTTATGTTCACGATTGTGCTGCATTCACTCACAAAAATACATGTTTTATATATTTACGGTAGGACATTTACTAAATATCTTCATGGAACATGATCTTTACTTAATATCCTAATGATTTTTGGCATAAAAGAAAAATGGATAATTTTGACCCATACAATGTATTGTTGGCTATTGCCACAGATATACCCGTGCGACTCCAGACTGGTGCTGTGATCCAGGGTCACACATAAATGATTATGACATTTAAAAAAATGTAGCATTGGTGCATGTTGATTCAGAGTTTGCGTCATCTGAAGTGTTTGAGGGTCCAGGGCAAACCAGCGCTTTCCTTCAGCCCTCCTGCCCCCCCGCTCGCCCCCCCCGGCGCCCCAGCCTGAGCGTTCAGGACAGTCCCAGTGACAGATTCTCCGGAAGGAGCGTTTAACTGCTGGCGATGGCGACCACAGACAGCAGAAATGTCTTTTTGTGCGCCGAGGCCCGGAATGTTCACTATCTTTCCCGCGGAATATCATATTCTCCCCCAGATCCCAGATCCTGAGCCCTATCCCACCAGTTACACGCATTCCAGTGTAAGGTCAGGAGGGTTTCAGGAAAAACAAAAAGAGGATAATACACTGTAAATCCAACTATGGTTAAATTTACTTTAAACATTTGAGGAAACCGGTAAAAATTTCCACTTATTTGATGTATTATTCATTTAAATAAATGCAAAGTTAATCATTTGTAATATCAATATCAACTACTGTACGTTGCAGTTATCACACTCATTATTCATACAGGAAAAGAAATGTTGTGGACTTGCAGAAAAAAAATTACACATTCCAGTGTAAGGTCAGGAGGGTTTTAGCAAAAACAAAAAAAGGAGAATACACTGTATATCCAGCTGGTTAATGTTACTTTAAATATTTGAGGAAACCGGTTGAGTGACGTTAAAAATGTCAGCCCTTCAAACACTTATTCGATGTAGCCTATTATTCATTTGAATAAATGCAAAGTTAATCTTTTGAATAATGCAAACTACTGTTGACTGACAGTTTGAGTTGCGAGATTTAGTCACAAGATATTTGTAATATTTTTCATCGGTTAGATATTTGCAAAACCCATGTAAATGGTAGTAATGATTTCTGAAAAAATAAAATCAAAATGACGAAATATGGAGATACAGGTTTCCGCCCGACAGCAACGATATGCAAAGACTGTGTGTGTGTGTGTGTGTGTGTGTGTGTTTGAACGTGTTTATGTTTGCACATGTACAGTACAGTATATGGCAGTCCAGGCAAATGGGTCAAAAATGTGGAGCTGGGACGTGTAAATCAATCTGAAAACATAAAAAAATGTCTTTCACATGCAAAAATACACCACTAAAATGTATAATTAATTAACATATAATCAATAGTTGTATTATAATTGAACACACCACACAAACCAATCAGCAAGCACCCGCCACAGAACGATCGGTCTGCTCTCGTATCAATATGTGTCTGTCCAGAAGTGCCTGTGGCCGGCTGGGTCAACATTTGTTGTTGTTGTTGTTGTGGTGTTATTTTGTGTGTTTTTTTACATAACTTACTATGAGGAGAATCTGTCCAATCACTGGCGAGCAGGTTCGGTAGTAGCCCAGTTACTGTAATAACCTCGCTATGTCTGGTGTCATCAGCTATAGTGAGAATAAGCGACAGAAACGGATTGTGAGAGGTTGAAGGGCCTCACTGAAGGTGTGTGTGTGTGTGTGTGTGTGTGTGTGTGTGTGTGTGTGTGTGTGTGTGTGTGTGTGTGTGTGTGTGTGTGTTCTGCAGGTGCCATGAAAGGCCAGCGTGTGTCCGACTGTGGGCTCAGATGTTGTAGGTCTGCTGTCTGGATCATCTCCGGCCTGCTGGCTTCTGTGTTTCTGATCGCCGTGTCCATCATCCGTCCAGCCAGTGAGTGACAAGCACAGTTCTGTGTGTGTGTGTGTGTGTGTGTGTGTGTGTGTGTGTGTGTGTGTGTGTGTGTGTGTGTGTGTGTGTGTGTGTGTGTGTGTGTGTGTGTGTGTGTGAGAGATACACTACGATTAAAAAGTTTGGGATAAAAAAAAAAAAATATATATATATATATATATATATGTATATATTCAGCAAAGACAGATCTTAATCAGATCGAAAAGTGAAAGTAAAGTCATTTATGATTTATAATATATAATTTATTTAAAATAATTAATTGAACTTCCTAAGTCATAAATTAATCCTGGAAAAATGTATCAAGGTTTCCACAAAAATATAAACGGTTTTCAACATTGATAATAATCAGAAATGTTTCTTGAGCAGCAAATCATAAATGATTTCTGAAGGATCATGTGACACTGAAGACTGGAGTAATGATGCTGAAAATTCAGCTTTGATCACACACTGTAAAATAATATTTTAATGATTTGTTATCACAACTTTTTATCTTTTGTCAAATCAACTTCGATAACTAATGTGTGAAGATAACACACTATTTTGAGTTTCTGTTCATTAAACCATTTTTCTTCATTGTATTAACTAAAAATGTTAATTACAACAAACTCAAAATTTTAAGGCAACAAGGTAACTTGCTTTTTTAAGTTAACCCAACATTTTTTTTTTTTACAGTGCAGGAATAAATTATATTTTACTACAGAAAACAGCTATTTGAAATCGTAATATTGTAATATTTCACAACATTATTTGGTTAACATTTTACTACTGTATAATAACTCTGATTTGAACCACTACATCATGCCATCAAGTATTAAATCAGTGTCTTTAAACATCTGCTTTATGGGAACAATAATCAAAATCAAACACAACAAAAAATCTAACAGTTGTTCTTACTAAGACTTTTTAGTTAACTTTATCTTAGTTAAAGAATTAACTAATTACTAATTATAACTAACTAATTATATTATCTTATTTTTAGTTAACTTTGTCCAATAATTTGTTGAATTTACTTAAAACTTTTACAAAAAATTGAGTAATCTTTACTGTTTGTATGCTATACATTCGTTACTCAGAAAACCCAAGTAAATATTACTTGACTTGCCAAAGCCCAAAAAAATTTAAATAAAAATGACAGGTGGGGCAATTCTTAATATATCTTTTCACTCATTTCTTCCACTTCTGCAGTCATTCTTCTTTCATTTTCACTTTTAATTGGGTTGATATAATCCCTCTATATTTGTGACAATATCTTGCCATTTAGCTTGAGTCACACACAGACTTCAACATTCAGCATGCAAACTACAACAATGGTAACATGTTTTTATTTATTTTTATTTAATTTTTATTAACTAGACCACTACAATTTTATTAGCTGTCTCTTGCCAGTGTAACCCCAATAACGATAGCAAATAAAATTGTAATGGTAAAATAAAGCCAAAAATAGTAAAACAAAGCGATTAATTTATTCATGCCGCAATGCACTCTGCACTGTAAAAAAAATATTTTCATGATTTGTTATCACAACTTTTTATCTTTTGTCAAATCAACTTCGATAACTAATGAGTGAACATAACATTTGAGTTTCTGTTTATTAAACCATTTTTCTTCATTGTATTAACTCAAATTTTTAATTATAACGAACTCAAAATGTTAAGGCAACAAGGTAACTTGCTTTTAAGTTAAACCAACTTTTTTTTTTACAGTGTGGGAGTAACTTCCTCAGATCACAGATAGAATTAAGTTAACAAAACTTAAGTGAGAAAACTTGATGCAATTAAGTTATGCTTACTTAATTAAATTAAGGCAACGAGTTTGCACACTTGAATTAAGTAAACTGAAAAAAAAAAAATTGGTGCAATTTCTCATTGTTAGTTCAGGACGTAAATCCCCCGTTCAACGTAAACTTTTGAAAAGACCGATGAACTAAAGGTGTACTGAGGACATGGACACCCGAGAAGATGTGTGTGTGTGTCAGGAGTTACAGGTGTTTCCTCAGGTAACTCCCAGCAGATCAATGCTTTCCCATGAATCTCACAAATGATCGGCACTGACGCAAACATGAACAAAGACGTGAACAAAGACGTGAGATAATGTGTGTATGGTGTGTGTCACAGACTGACTGTTGTCTGCAACACTGTAAACCCGGATAAGTTGGCAGAACTCAACACATTTAAGGCAATCAATTGCCTCAATTTTTTTAAGTTCTGAAATTCAAAGTTTAAGTAAGCAGAACTAGCAGATTTTATGTACTTAAACATTTCAAGTTAAGAACAATTAAAATGTTTGAGTAGCCTACACTAATTCATACAATTAACTTCAAACTTTCATGTAATCTCAATGTGAACACTTTTAATAGTATAAACTTAGTTAGCTTCAACAAGCTAATCCACTAACATACTAATTTACAAACTCATTAGCAATAGTGTGTTATACAGAAGCACTTGCTGTATGAGTGCAACAATATAAAGGTATTATTTGCTCTCAAATCAAGCGCATGCTCCACTCGTCACCATGATGGTAACTATCCTAAAACCAACATTAACAGAAGTTCTTCTAAATTAGCATAAACATTAATCACTACTAAATCTCCCACCTAACATTCATCTGGCATGAAAAAAAACCCACATTATATTAAACTTAATTTTAGCATTTACTCTCCCTTTCGAGTGCCATCGGCAAAGCATGCTGGGAAATAGACATCCTAACCGTTTCAGTGAAACTTAAGTTCGTCTAAATTAAAATAAATAATTTCATAAAACTCTAAACAATTGGACAGTTCAGCTTACTTAAAAAATATCAGTTCTGTGAACTTGAAAGAAAAAGAAAGTGCTAAATACTCATAAAAGTTCATTTGACTGAACTAATTAGTTTAATTTAAGTTTGTCCAACTCAAACCAATTAATTATTTTGAGTGTTAGGGTTCACCTTCAAACAAGCTAAAGTTATGCTAACACTTTAGTTCAGGGTCCAAAGCTGCTCATTATTATCATGCATATTACGGTACTAGGATATTGTCTGTTTATTAGTCTTATAAAGCACATATTAATGTCTTATTCTGCATGATCATATTCTACATCCATTAACAACCACCTTACTAACTATTAATAAGCAGGGATATTATTGAGGCAATTATTGTGAGAATTGAACCCTAATCTAAAGTGTGACCAAGAGTTATAATATATAAAATGTAAATTTGCAGGTGAAACTGGAAAAATGAGAATATGATGCAAAATTTAATTTATTACAGTAATTCAACTTAAAAGGTGAAACTAATATATTATATAGACTCATTACGTGCAAAGTGAGATATTGCAAGCCTTTATTTATTATAATTTTGATGATTATGGCTTACAGCTTATGAAAACCCCAAATTCAAAATTAGAATATTGTGAAAAGGCTTTCATGTAATGAGTCTATATAATATATTAGTTTCACCTTTTAAGTTGAATTACTGAAATAAATGAACTTTTGCACCATATTATAATGTTTCCAGTTTCACCGGTAT
>NC_136878.1:2441985-2451887 GCF_949152265.1 Phoxinus phoxinus | reverse complement strand
AAAACCCCAAATTCAAGATTAGAATATTGTGAAAAGGTTTTCATAAACTGTAAGCCATAATCATCAAAATTATAACAAATAAAAGGCTTGAAATATCTCACTTTGCATATAATGAGTCTATTAATCATACTCACTCAGTGCCAAATTATTTCCGGGAGTCTAATATTTGTTTGTATATAATTTGTTAAGTTTCTTCTGCTCGTCAAGGTTGCATTTATTTGATAAAAAATACAGTAAAATGTGAAATATTATCAAAGTCTAAAAGAACCGTTTTCTATGTGAATATCTAGTAAAGTGTAATTTATTTCTGTGATCAAAGCTGAATTTTCAGCATCATTACTCCAGTCTTCAGTGTCACATGATCCTTCAGAAATCAGTATAATATGAGGATTTGATGCTCAACATTTCTGATTATTAATGTTGACAACAGTTATGCTGCTTAAATTTTTTGTGTAAAAAGTAAAAAAAAGAAAAGCAATTAATACTTTTATCCAACAAGGATGCATTCAATTGATTAAAAGTGACACTAACAACATGTATAATGCTACAAAAGATTGAATTTTCATTTTATTCATCAAAGAATCTTGAAAAAATAAAAGTATCTTGAGCATCAAATCATCATATTATAGTGATTTCTGAAGGATCATGTGACACTGAAGACTGGAGTAATGATGCTGAACATTCAGCTTTGATCACAGGAATAAATTACACTTTATATATTCACATAAAAACAGCTACTTTAAATTGTAATATTAATTCATATTTTTGATCAAATAAACGCAGCTTTGGTTCTATATGGTCTCTAAATGCTTCTGTTCTTCCTCCAGTGCGACTGGTGAACGGCAGAAACCACTGCGAGGGTCGAGTGGAGGTTCTCCACAACGGCTCGTGGGGGACGGTGTGTGACGACGACTGGGACATGGTGGACTCCAACGTGGTGTGTCGGCAGCTGGACTGTGGAGTGGCCGTGGCCGTGGGGAGCAGCTCCAGGTTCGGTCAGGGATCCGGCCCAATCCTGCTGGATAACGTGGACTGTAAAGGGGGAGAGATGGACTTGAGTCAGTGTGGGAATCAGGGATGGGGCGTCCATAACTGCTACCACTATGAAGACGTGGCCGTCACCTGTCGAGGTACGAGATTGTGAGATGAAAAGTTGCAATTACCATTTTTTTATTTTTTATTCTGTGGCGGAAACAAGCTTCCATACAAAGCTGATCTCGCATTGTCACATTATTACTAAAAATAATAGTTCATCTATCCACTGCTAACTGCTAGCACTATGAAGACGTGGCCGTCACCTGTCGAGGTACGTGGAGTCAGCAGAATTGTGAGATGAAAAGTTGCAATTGTAAGTTAATAAGTCAAATACTAAGGAAAAAAGTTTATTGTGAGTTTATATCTCACGATTTTGACGTTATATCACGAAATTCTGACTTTATATCTCGCAATTCTGACTTTATATCACGAAATTCTGACTTTATAACTCGCAATTCTGACTTTATAACTCGCAATTCTGACTTTATATCTCGCAATTCTGACTTTATATCTCGCAATTCTGACTTTATATCACGAAATTCTGACTTTATATCACGAAATTCTGACTTTATATCAAGCAATTCTGACTTTATATCACGAAATTCTGACTTTATATCACGAAATTCTGACTTTATATCACGCAATTCTGACTTTATATCACGCAATTCTGACTTTATATTACGCAATTCTGACTTTATATCTCGCAATTCTGACTTTATATCTCGCAATTCTGACTTTATATCACGAAATTCTGACTTTATATCACGAAATTCTGACTTTATATCAAGCAATTCTGACTTTATATCACGAAATTCTGACTTTATATCACGAAATTCTGACTTTATATCACGCAATTCTGACTTTATATCACGCAATTCTGACTTTATATCACGCAATTCTGACTTTATATCACGCAATTCTGACTTTATATCTCGCAATTCTGACTTTATATCTCGCAATTCTGACTAATCTCGCAATTATGACTTTATATCTCGCAATTCTGACTTTATAACTCGCAATTTGACTTATCTCGCAATTCTGACTTTATAACTCACAATTTGACTTATCTCGCAATTCTGACTTTATAACTTGCAATTCTGACTTAATATCTCGCAATTCTGACTTTATATCACGCAATTCTGACTTTATATCACGCAATTCTGACTTTATATCACGCAATTCTGACTTTATATCACGCAATTCTGACTTTATATCACGCAATTCTGACTTTATATCTCGCAATTCTGACTTTATATCTCGCAATTCTGACTAATCTCGCAATTATGACTTTATATCTCGCAATTCTGACTTTATAACTCGCAATTTGACTTATCTCGCAATTCTGACTTTATAACTCACAATTTGACTTATCTCGCAATTCTGACTTTATAACTTGCAATTCTGAATTAATATCTCGCAATTCTGACTTTATATCACGCAATTCTGACATTATAACTCGCAATTCTGACTTTATAACTCGCAATTCTGACTTTATAACTCGCAATTCTGACTTTATAACTCGCAATTCTGACTTTAAATCTCGCAATTCTGACTTTATATCTCGCAATTCTGACTTTATAACTCGCAATTCTGACTTTATAACTCGCAATTCTGACTTTAAATCTCGCAATTCTGACTTTAAATCTCGCAATTCTGACTTTATATCTCGCAATTCCACTAATCTCGCAATTCTGACTTTATATCTCGCAATTCTGACTTTATAACTCGCAATTTGACTTATCTCGCAAATCTGACTTTATAACTCACAATTTGACTTATCTCGCAATTCTGACTTTATAACTCGCAATTCTGACTTTATAACTCGCAATTTGACTTATCTCGCAATTCTGACTTAATAACTTGCAATTTTGACTTTATATCACGCAATTCTGACTTTATAACTCGGAATTCTGACTTTATAACTTGCAATTCAGACTTTATAACTCGCAATTCTGACTTAATATCACGCAATTCTGACTTTATATCTCGCAATTCTGACTTTATAACTCGCAATTTTGACTTTATAACTCGCAATTCTGACTTTATAACTCGCAATTTTGACTTTATAACTCACAATTTGACTATATCACGCAATTCTGACTTTATAACTCGCAATTCTGACTTATCTCGCAATTCTGACTTTAAATCTCGCAATTCTGACTTTATATCTCGCAATTCTGACTTTATAACTCGCAATTCTGACTTTATATCACGCAATTCTGACTTTATATCACGCAATTCTGACTTTATATCACGCAATTCTTACTTTATAACTCGCAATTCTGACTTTATATCACGCAATTCTGACTTTATATCACAAAATTCTGACTTTAAAACTCGCAATTCTGACTTTATAACTTTCTGAGTTTATTACAAAAAAAAAATTGGATCTGTCTCAAGACACATTTTCATAAACACCTGCACTAAACACTGGAGAATTTCTACAGTGTGGCATGTTTGGTACTGATATGTGGTGATAATTAATTATGCATGGGTTTAATGACGAGATCGTGTGTTGTTTGTTTCTCACAGGCAATAATGTGGTGGAATCTCGAGGCCTAGAGCCGACAACACCGTCCCGTCTGGTCTCGGGTTTAAGTGAGTTAAACAGTTTATTTGAACTCTTACATGAGGATATCAGCTTGAAGTTTTAATTAAAGGGGTGTTTGATTATAATTTGACTTTTCTAACTGTAGTTAGTGTGTAATGTTGCTGTTTGATCATAAACAACATCTGCAAAGTTACAACGCTCAAAGTTCAAAGCAAAGGGAGATATTACAAAGGGAGAAATCGCTTTTTAAGAACTACAACAAACGGCTGGTATGAACTACACGACATTCTTCCTGGGTTAGTGACATCACCAACCCTAGAATTTACATAAACCCCGCCCCCAGAACACGATTTATAGATTATCATGACAGAATATGCTAATCAGTGACTAGAAGATATGCCAGCGCATGTGTGTGTGAGGTAATCGAAGCTGCTAACACACATGAGCTGTTGTAGCTCCGCCCCCTGTGCCGGGAGCAGCAGCTCATTTGCATTTAAAGGGACAGACACAAAACGGTGTGTTTTTGAGAGAGAGAGAGAGACTTGGGGTGCGTCTCAATCCGCTCCCTAGTTCAGTTGTCAATCACAAAATCCTTCCAGTGCACTGACACGTTCACTCCCTAAAAAAGTCCCATAATGCACTGTGAAAACTAGGGTGCATCAGTGCTCACTAAATGTTTCCTAGATGTTTTCTATAATATAAACTATTATTTAATTTAGTGCTGGGCATCGATTAATTAAAAATTAATGTATAAATATTTTGTATATATAAATACACACACATGCATGTATATATTTAAGATTTTTTTTAAATAATAAATATAATATTTATATATATAATATAAATTATGTATAAATATATTTACATGCAAATATTTATACATGCATATGTGTGTATTTATATATACAAAATAATTATACACAGTACACACATATATATTATGTAAACACACACTTTTATTTTGGATGCGATTATTTGCGATTAATCGTTGCCCAGCCCTAATTTAATTATATAAAATATAAAATTTAATTGTATATAAAATGTTATTTTATATACACGTATATGTAACAAGCAACGTATTTATCATAATAACATAAAAAAATTATGTATAAAGATATGATTTCTGCTGTTGTTCATAAATACCAGCAGTGATGTTGTATAACGAGTATGTTTTCAGTGTCCCAATATGTAGTGAATATAATATAATAAGAATAAGTGTACACGATATTCACAACCTATGAAGATGATTGAGACGCACCCGTACTATTTTGTACTGTTGATTTCCCTCCAAAATGATGTCACTTCCTGCCTGGAGGATGATGTCATTCGCAGGAACTTAAACAAGACTTTACAAAAGAATGGAAATGGAAAGTGATATCAAGGACATTTTGGAAACAAAGGAAAAGCAGTAATTTATTATAATATAAATAGTTAGGGAAATTATTTAAAATTCACCTTCATATTTATCTTCATTGTGATTTGTTGATTAAAACTTTAAATATTTTAAATATTAAGTTTATGATGTATATTTGGTTTAATAATTTCATTAAATGAATGTTTAATATTTGATTCAATATATTAAGATGATGCATATTAGTGAATAACCCAAATTGTAAAATTTTAGGGCCTTTTAAGAGCGTGAAAAAAAAGTGACACAAAAGTTCTGAATCAAAACTAATGCGCAGTGTCTCATTATAGTCAGTGATATTTTAATAGACATAATTTTTTAATATATTTTCCATTTTCATTCAAGTTAGTTTTAGTAATTTCGTTGTTTTTGTCAATGTTTTTTGTTTTTCAAAGTTTTAGCTATTTTAGTATATTAAGTTAAACTAAATGAAAACAAGAAATGTTTAAAATAACTTTGAAAAGTTAATTTTTTAGTAAACATTTATTTTTTATGCTTCTGGTTTTTTGTTTTAGTGGTAACACTTTACAATAAGGTTCATTAGTTAACTACTTTAATTAACACGAACTAAGAATGAACAATACTTCTACAGCATATTTTAATCTTAGTTAATGTCAATTTCAACATTTATTAGTAAATTATTAAAATCAAAGGTTGTATTTGTTAAAATTAGTTAATGCACTGTGAACTAACATGAACGAACAATGAATGACTGTAGTTTTATTAACAAACATTAACAAAGATGAATAAACACTGTAACAATTGCTAATTGTCAGTTCATGCTAGTTAATGCATTTAACAAATGACGTTTACTAATAACCCTGATTATAGTTATGATCCCAAATTAAAAGTGCAGCGATGAACTAAAGATCCCAGCGGGACGGTTTCTGAGGAGATCGTGTTCATCCTGTCTTTGTTTGTCATGTCCGGTTTCAGTCATAAGAGCTGCCGCCCATATCTAGTTCATATCTATAGTTCATATGCGGCTAAAGAAAGCAACAAAGCATTATGGGAAAGTGTTTTTGGGGATTTACTGGTAAGGAATCCTCGGTTGAGTCTTTGTTCCTCTGGCAATATGAGATTGGCTTTTGTGTCCATGTGTCAGCATCAATAAAACAATATGAGAAATATCAGCGTGTGTTTGCTTGAAACCGTAGCCGTGCGTTTGCATCATATTCAATAATCCGGCCCACACCCTCTGTGGAGAAAACTATATGAATTCTGAGAGATGAATGTAAACTAGGGTTTCAAAATACAGCCGATTGTTCGTCGATGATTTCATAATGTTTCAGAGTAAATCATAACAATAACAGCAAAGTCAATATGCACAGAAATAAAATATTTAAAGCTGTACATGTTAAGTAAATGTAAGTATTATATTTTAATAGTTGAACATTTACTGGACTGAAGCAACTTACGTTAACTTGCTTAACCAAACATCATAAATCATATTCAAATGCGAGTATCAAAAATATGATGTTTGGCTTTTTGAGGAATTTGCTCTCAATCATTATTGTATTAAAACTAATAAAACTAAGTAAATGTCATCTTACTAAGACATCATTATCAGATATGGATATTTATATGCATTTAATGCAAGTATTTGCTGTACTGTTATAAAGATCTGATTGATTTACATTACCAGCATCAGAGTTTCATCTTTTTGTCCATAGAAATATCAGCATCTGCACCAAAATTTTATATTTTTGCTCTTTTTGAGGCTCTAAATATAAGTTTTTTCCTCCATATTCTCACTATAGCATATGAGCCATCACACACACACACACACACACACACACACACACGCACACACACGCACACACACGCACACATAGGCTTACAGGTGAAACTGGAAAAATTAGAATATGGTGCAAAAGTTCATTTATTTCAGTAATTCAACTTAAAAGGTGAAACTAATATATTATATAGACTCATTACATGCAAAGTGAGATATTTCAAGCATTTATTTCTTATAATTGTGATGATTATGGCTTACAGCTTATGAAAACCTTTTCACAATATTCTAATTTTGAATTAGGGTTTTCATAATCTGTAAGCCATAATCATCAAAATTATAACAAATAAAGGCTTGAAATATCTCACTTTGCATGTAATGAGTCTATATAATATATTAGTTTCACCTTCTAAGTTAAATTACTGATGATGAACTTTTGCACCATATTAAAAAAAAATCAGTTTCACCGGTACATGATATACAAACACACTAGGCAAACATTTGATGCATGAATTATTAATCTGGTTTCACAAACAGATCTTATATTAAGACAGGATTATGTCTTAGTTCAATTAGGACATTTAAAGCTTTTATAAATGTGCCTTAAAAATCAACATTACTGGTGTGTATCTTAAGACAAAACAATGGGATTATCTTAAACCTTGTCTGTGAAACCAGTTGTTCATGTTTCTTTTTACCAGTTCAAAACATGATTTGTTTTCCAAAAATGTTGTATTGCACATCAGTGTTTGCACATGCACAGTTCTCAGTCATTATGAATGTTGCATTGAAGCGGTCTGAGTGTGTGAGCGTGCCTGACCTTGCTCCGCTGTAGGAGACGGTGTGGTGCGCCTGGCCGGCACGCCGGACCGCTGTCAGGGTCGGGTGGAGATCTACTACCAGGGCGGCTGGGGGACGGTGTGTGACGACGACTGGAGCATGGCGGACGCGTCAGTCGTGTGTCAGCAGATCAGCTGTGGACAAGCGCTCGCCGCTCCCACCAACTCTTACTTCGGCTACGGCACGGGCCGCATTCTGCTGGATAACGTCCACTGCCACGGGCAGGAGAGCGGCCTGAGCAGCTGCTACAGCCTGGGGTGGGGAGTCAATAACTGCGGGCATCACGAGGACGCTGGCGCCATCTGCTCAGGTGCGTACGGCATACAAAAACATATTCTGATGCACTAAGCAGAGTCAAATATGCATCCATGTGTCTAATAGATGAGCAGTTAAAGGGGTGATTGATTATGATTTGACTTTTCTAACTGTAGTTAGTGTGTAATGTTGCTGTTTGATCATAAACAACATCTGCAAAGTTACAACGCTCAAAGTTCAGAGCAAAGGGAGATATTTGCTTTTAAAGAAATCGCTTTTTAAGGACTACAACAAACGGCTGGTAGGAACTACACGACATTCCTCCCGGGTTAGTGACATCACCAACCCTAGAATTTACATAAACCCCGCCCCCTGAACACGCAGTCCATGTTGAGAAGAGGAAGAGTTGTTGTAGTCGAGCACATTTGTGAGTCGCTGAAACTTTAGCATCCGTCTTTTCACATGCAAGAGAAAGTCCCTCTGTGTGCGTCTCACAACAGTTCCTATACGAGCGATTTATAGATTAGCATGACAGAATATGCTAATTGAAGATAGTTAACTCCACATCAGCAACATAAACTCATCAACTAACCATTCAGAGACGTCCTGTTGCTTCTACATGTTGTCACTTCTTCTTGAGTCTCTCCATCATTGTCTGACTCCGTTTTAACATTAAAGGCAGAACAGTTTCTGTCATTTTAGTGTGTGTCTGCCTGAGGTAATCGCAGCTGCTAACACACATGAGCTGTTCTAGCTCCGCCCCCTGTGCCGGGAGCAGCGGCTCATTTGCATTTAAAGGGCCAGGCACAAAAACGGTGTGTTTTTGCTCACCCTCAAAAAGTGACAATTTTAACATGATATATAAAAATATCTGTGGGGTATTATGAGCTAAAACTTCACACACACACTCTGGGGACATCAGAGACTTATTTTACATCTTGTGAAAATGGCATTTTACCCATTTAATGGCATTTCACCCCCCCCCCCCTTTAAGAGAACAGGGAAAGACTAACATAAGATAAACATGAGATAAAGATACAAAAAGTGTCAACATTTAGATAACTTTCATACACTGGAAAAAAAAAGTGTTGTAGTATTTTCTCATAAATATTTCACACAATTACACTGCCGGTCCAAAGTCTCTTCTGCTCACCAAGGCTGCATTTATTTGATTGCTAATACAATAACACAGTAATATTGTGAAATATCGTTATAATTTAAATAACTGTTTTCTACTTGAATATAAAATGTAATTTATTCCTGTGAATGCAGTCTTCAGTCTCACATGATCCTGCTCAATTATTATTGGTGCTGCGTTATTAATAATGTTAAAAATGTTAAAAACAATGATATTAATATTAAGTTTTGCTGCTTTAATATTTTTGTGGAAACAGCGATAAAAAAAAAATCAGGATTCTTCAAAGAAATAGAAAGTTCAAAAGAACAATATTTGAAATATAATCTTTTGTTACATTATAAAACTCTTTACTGTCACTTTTGATCAATTTAATGTGTATTTGCTGAATAAATTATTAATTTCCTTTTTGTAGCAGCAAAATCCTCATATTATAGTGATTTCTGAAGGATCATGTGACACTGAAGACTGGAGTAATGATGCTGAAAATTCAGCTTTGATCACAGGAATAAATTACACTTTACTATATATTCACATAGAAATGTAAACAATTAAATTGTAATAATTTTTCACAATATTATTGATTTTACTGTATTTTTTTATCAAATAAATACAGCCACGGTGAGCAGAAGAGACTTTCCACAATTATTCCACATTTTTGACCATGCATGCATTTCAGAAATTTTCAAAGTGGTCTTAAAATTTCAGACCCCATTATATGTGAATATTCACTGATACTGTATTAATGTGACTGTAGATCGAACTATCTCTCTTTCTCTCTCTCTCTGTCTCTCTCTCATATTGCAGGCTCAAGTTCGACTATGGCCCCGTTCGTCAACACCGAGACTTTAGGCCGAGGATTCATCATTCCAGAGACCACAGCAGGTATAAATGCTGCTTATACTGTACGCTGGGCCTGTAACTTCACCTGCTATTTCCAATA
>NC_136878.1:2371985-2436985 GCF_949152265.1 Phoxinus phoxinus | reverse complement strand
AGAGTTATTCAACTTCACAACAGCACACAGAACAACAGCTGAAGGTGTCCGGTGTGTTAGCGTAACACATTAACAGTTATTCAGCCACACAATAGCATAAAGAACATATACCTGAGGCTGAATAGGCTAAACTAACATTAGTCAGCGAGTCCAACAAGTTACCGGTCAGCAAGTTCACCAAGCTCCCGATCTCACTCCTCAACACTGGATCCATTGAGTTCTTCCTCGGTGTCGCTTCTGAACAACTCCGCTAACTAGAGCGCCCTCTCGCGGCTGTAGACGGTAATGTTTTCTCTTGGTTCATCTCAGTCAGTATGAATTAATTTAGATATATAAGTCGTACCTGACTATAAGTCGCAGGACCGGCCAAACTAAGAAAAAAAAGTGTTACTTATAGTCTGGAAAATACGGTACACGTTTACCCAAATTATTCAGGCTAATTGTAGTAATGACAGATCAAACCTGTTTGGTCAATAGTGGCGAGACACATCGGTATATAAGGATATATATATATATATTATTTCACGTTATGCCCAAACAACGCTTATGAGTAATGAAGTGACTTCAGACCAACACATTTTAGATTTGGGCCGGGATCCGCCCACAAAGTTACTTGCGTTTTGCGTTTGATACTTGCGTTTCAGATCGTTAAAATAGGGCCCAGAATAATTGAATAATTTCGATTACAACTGTATATTCAAAGGCCAGTGCACACAAACATGCATGTGTACACACACACACACACACACACACACACACACACACACACACACACGTATATCACTGTTCCTTCAATTACCAATGCTCTCAAACTACAACATTCAAACTAACATCCATTTTACATTTATTTGGCCACTGTCTCTTTTTGAAAATTCCAACGTAAACCATCGAGAAAGCGGGAAATCACAAAACTGACTCAAGATCAGCATTTGCAGTCAGCAACATCCTCAGTATGACAGTTGGCCATATCTGCACGAACAATACAGAGGCCCGTCAGAGCTCGTCGTCGTCAGCACAGACCCACAGGGAAAGTCGGCCTCCGTACAGGCCACGTGCATCACTAACGCATTAATATATGCATGCATGCGTCTAATAGATGAGCATTTAAGAGAACAGGGAAAGACTCAAATAAACATGAGATAAAGAGACAAAAAGTGTTAACATTTAGAGCACTCTCATACACTGAAAAATAAATAAAAGTGTTGTAGTATTTTCTCTGAAATATTTCACTCAAAGTACAATTTTAAAGTAGAAAGACTGAAATATTGTTTATTGTTTAAACATATTCCAATTATCTTTGTTTCCACAACTTCAAAAAATTGTTTTACATTTTAGAACGAGAACCACAAGTTATTCAGGTCACAGTAAACGAAAGTTAACCAAAATAATTTAACCAAATCTTCTAATGTAAGTTTTTGTGTTTTCTATTTTTCAGCGCCTTCGGAATTTGAGGTAATAGGAAGAGACTCTGGCGTAGGGATAACTGAGGGACTTACTACAACTACGACTGCAACTACAACCACGACACCAGCGGAAGGTAAGCACACCGAAAGTTTTGACATCCTCAAAGACATTTCAGAAACATTCTACATCAATAAGTGCAGTGTATGGAAGCACACTGATATACCGGTGAAACTCGAAAAATATGGTGCAAAAGTTCATTTATTTCAGTAATTCAACTTAAAAGGTGACACTAATATATTATATAGACTCATTACATGCAAAGTGAGATATTTCAAGCCTTTATTTGTTATAATTGTGATGATTATGGCTTACAGCTTATGAAAACCTTTTCATAATATTCTAATTTTGAATTTGGGGTTTTCATAAGCTGTAAACCATAATCATCCACTTTAAGTTAAGTTAGCCTTTAAGCACATTAGTCAAAAGAGGTTTTATTTAGCAAGCCTGTAACCATCTAGATCATGGATGGAAAAGGCATTTACAACCAATACAGTCAATTTACTAAGGAAATATATGTTTTTAAAGCTTTTTAACAGTTATAGCGCCACCTATGCTCCCATCTCCATAAAGGCTTGCATGCTTCTTTAGAATCATATGTTGCATGTTCTCACCTAATTTCGGGAAATGCTGAGTTTTAGTTTAGGATTTATAGGCTTTTGAGTATATTTGGCTATGCCCCTTTTCTAAATGAGTCTGTTATAGCTCTCCTAAAGGGTAAAGTTAAAGTATATATATATAATTATTGACCTAGAGAGTCTAGAGAATTGTACTATAGCGCTATTGAGGTTAGCCGAAAAACCTAGGACTAGTTCGCAGTTCTTTTTTTTTTTTTTTTTATATATTCTCAAATGTTTAATGAATTATTTGATTGACAGCAGTGGTTCTTGAGGCAAAGTTGTTCAGAATGAGGAGGTCTAACATATGATATGCATATTGTGTGTATGCGTGATTACTGAGGCGTAAAACTCGTTAGACCACAGAGTTTTGTGCCCATCGGCCTCCGTTAAACTTGTCTAATAGGTGCTCAAACTTCATTGGCCGATTGTGGCCATGTTTTTCGAGATACGCAAACGTCCTCATAGAGAGACGTGGCACCTTACACAAAGAAACTGCATGCCAATTTTCAAGTCAATCGGAATAACGGTTGCGAGTTACAGCCATTTTCATGTTTTTTTTCCTGTCATAGCGCCACCAAGTGGCTAATCACAGAGATTTTGTTACTGCGACCTCAAATTAAGGTTCCAAGTTGGTTCCAAGTTCCAAGTTTGGTGAAAATATCTCATTCCTTTTTAAGAGTTAAAGCCATTTTAGTAAAAGCGGCCCTACGAAGGTTTTGCCGTCCTGCCACGACATTGAATCGAAATTATTACTTTTTTTCTATAAATATTGACAATCAGACTCCAGAGAATCTTACTGAACTGGTTTAATTCCAATCGGGCGAAAAACCTCGGACTAGTTTGCAAAAGTAGTTTTTTTCAAATAATCCAAAATACCCCAAAATTTTGAGTTATGAGCGTTTTCCTACTTTTGATGGCTGTAGCGCCACCGTCTGGCCAATTGGGGCGAGCCTCTGTGACATTGTAGACGGGATGAGTACTACCATCCCTCAAAGTGTCAAGTCTCTATTTTCTATTTTCACAAAAATATGGGCGTCGTGTCCGTGACGTCACCCGATGGTTTCTGAAGAGCATTTTTGAAGCCAAAGTGGGCGGAGCCGACCGTCGCCATCTTGGTTGCGCGTCACTCCCAGATAACAGAAAATGGGCAAAAAGGCGGATTAGCTGATGTGACGTGACGCTAACAGACAGCAGACAAACGGCTAGTAGTGACATCAGCGGTAATCCACCTGTCACTCAAGTGGCCACGCCCTTAATTATGCAGAACTTTAAGGCTTAATATAATTTAAACGGATGAGTTATAAAAAAATTCACCCCCCTCACAGTCATCATAAAGGGCAAAATTAGCTATATAGACCAAAACCACGTTTTGCACCAGGCTGTAAACACATATTCTCCTGCTGTAAAGTTGGGCATTTTAACATGGAGGTCTATGGGATTGAGTCTCTTCTGCAGCCGGTCTCTAGTGGCCAGTCGATGAACTGCAGTTTAAGTCGGACTCAACAGAGATCGTAAGGTCGTCGCTTGGTTTGAATCTTATCCAGCTCTCTCTCTTTCTCTCCTCAAGCTACCATCAGGCTGGTGGGAGGCCTGCACCGCTGCGAGGGCCGAGTGGAGATGTACCTGAGAGGGGAATGGGGCACCGTGTGCGATGACGCTTGGGATCTTACAGATGCTAAGGTGGTGTGTAGGCAGATGGGCTGCGGGCTGGCTAGAAGCGCACAGGTACTGGCCTACTTCGGTCCCGGTCGTGGCACAATCCACCTGGACAATCTGAAATGCACAGGCACAGAAGATACTCTCATTCGGTGCTCTCACATAGCATGGAACTTCCACAACTGTGACCACTCAGAGGACGCCAGCGTCACATGTTCACTCTTATGACTCCGCCCACATCAAGCCACGCCCACCAGCCTGATCCAGTAGGAAGGGGATAGGAATAGCATCGACTACAGGACTTGTATAAATTTTGTACATAACACCTCACGCCACAACTCTGAAGAATAGATTTTAAAGATTTAATAGTTATTTGGGTGTGAAACAATGAAAAATAAGTTATGCTACTACTGTTATATAAATAACTAATAAATATTATGGATGAAAATTCGAATTATGCACTTTATAAACTATACGAACGTGTACACATAGGTGAATAAATAAGCTGAGGCTATTGATATACAGTGGAAACCAAAGTTTTAGACTATAGACATAAGCACCAAATTTATTATTATGCCATACTTAAAGTGGAACTGAAAGCTAGAAGTAAACGTAAGATAAAAAGATAAATTTAGTTGCATATCCTACAGTAAAGTTTAAAGTGTATCTGAATATCTTTAACGTTTTATTGAATGTCAAAACATCATTCGTTATTCAAAAATATTTTGTCTGAATTGGTCTGCTCAGAATCTAAAAAAATTCTCAGGTCCATTTTGATTGGTTTGATTGATTATTGAAAAATAATGGTTTCAATGCTAAAAAAAAATTCATTTTCTTTCTTTCTTTCTTTCTTTCTTTCTTTCTTTCTTTCTTTCTGTCTTTTTTTGTTTCTTGTCCATCATTTGTGAGTAAATTAACAGAATGAAAATTAATGGGATAAAAGGAATATTGCATTTGCATTGAGGAAACTAAACCCTGTCATTGGCCTAATTGCATAATAGTATATTAAGATAGGAAAGAAATTTAGGCCAAAAAATGATGTTGAGATTGTCATATATAATATAAATAAACATTTGGTAAACCTAAAGTAAAATAAAAAAATAAAATGTTTGTCACTTTTTTTCTTTTTTTTTTTTCTTTTTTTTTTACTGTACAGACTTTCATAAAATATTGGGCTGAAATGTCAACTTTTTTTTTGTCAAATTACACTCCTGGGCAAAAAAAACTAAATAAAACGGGGCTAAACACTAAGCTTTTAATTTAATAACCACAAATTATTGGTCAGGAAATTAGCTAATTTAAATCAAATGCACTTAAAAAGCCATTGCCGTCTCAGAAAAACATCAAAGACAGAATTAAGTTTTTGACAATGATACACGGCGTCTTCGAAAATCTGCTGAGAATCTAAAATCTGAGAAATATAATAATACATGCATCTCTACCACAAAAAAAGTCCTTTAATGGTTCAGAGTATAGACGAATATTGCAGAATGGCTTGTTTCCCACAAATTAAAAGTTGTAATCTTAAAGGATTAGTTTACTTTAAAAAAAAAAAAAGCTGATAATTTACTCACCCCGACGTCATCCAAGATGTTCATGTCTTTCTTTCTTCAGTCAAAAAGAAATGAAGGTTTTTGAGGAAAACAATCCAGGATTTTTCTCCATATAATGGACTTCAATGGCAACCGTCTATCCCAATGTTCAAAAGAAGGTTCAAACGTCCGTCTCAATGCAGCTTCAAAGTCTCGACACGATCCCAGTCGAGAAATAAGGGTCTTATCTAGGGTAATAAAAACAAATACAAAAACAAATGACGCGCCACACATTACATCCCCACGTTGGAAAGGTCACAGGTCACGTCATCTATCCAAGTTATTTGTCTGTGTACTCCCGTTCAAAAAAGTAGGGAAGGGAAGGGAAGTCCGACCGTTGCCGGAAGCCAGTTATTTTCATTTATAAAGTTTTAAATATGTATATTTTTACGACAAAACGCATTACCCTCAGAAGGCCTTCGTTTATCCCCCTGGAGCCGGATGGATTACTTTTGTGAAGCATGCATGCACATTTTTGGGACTTGAAGGAGGTGGACCCCATAACTTGACATTATAACCACTGAAAGATCGAAGACATTTTCTAAAATAACTGAAAATGTGTTCGTCTGAAAAATTATTGACAAATGCATCTTGACGGTGAGTAAATCATGGGTTTAATATCATTTTTGGCCGAACTATCCCTTTAAGAGAAATTATGAGATGTTATTTTCAACAAGAAGTGTCTTGAGAATGAATCAGGCTCATGTTTAGTTCAGATTTGAACCCTAGTGAATATTTGGTATCAGATTAAACTATTTTTTCAGATCCTCAAGAACTGTGAAGCAACAAGATCAACGCTGACTCTAATCAAGCGGTGCTAAGTGACTATATCTACAGAATTTGTGCAATTCATGACCAGTGATTTGTGAATAAAAAAGATAATTAAAAGACCACTAAATGTTTTGCCTTTTTTTCTGCCCATAAATAAAGTGCTATAAATATATTATATATTCTTATAGGTGGACTAAAAGTTGTTTCCTGAAATAAATAAATTAAATAAAATGAAAGTTTCGTCATCTGTGTTTTATATTTCACATTTTATAATGAATATGTAATATATGTCATTTTACTATTTAATATTAGTTATAATGGGAGTCTGGTTCTTTTGACATGTTTTTTTTTTTCTTTTTCTTCAATAGCCAAGATGAAGAAGGCGTCTATACAGAAAATGACTTTTAAAAATAAAACCTTTAAAAATAAAATTTCATGTTATTAAAAATAAAACATGAAAAATATTCACTGGAGTAACTTTATGACAATTAGCCCCAGTTTACTCTATAAAGGCAAGTAACATTGCAACTCTCAATATTTGTAATAACCAAATTAAATAAATAAATAAATAACCAACCCTTTTATTGTTGAGATTAAAGCGCCACATTAAGAGCTGCAGATGACGCGGATATTTTAAAGTCCAAAATAAAAATCACATATTTAAAATAGGGCTGTAAACGATTAATTGCGATTAATCGAATCCAAAATAAAAGTTTGTGTTTACATAATATATATGTGTATTGTGTATAATTATTTTGTACATATAAATACACACACATGCATGTATATATTTAAGAAAAATGTGTTATTTATATATAAAATAGTTGTATGTATATATAATATAAATCATATAAAAATATATATGCAGTATATAAATGCAAATATATACATGCATGTGTGTGTATTAATTTATACAAAATAATTATACACAATATACACACATATATTATGTAAACACAAACTTTTATTTTGGATTCGATTAATCGCGATTAATCGTTTACAGCCCTAATTTAAAAACATATGATTTAAAAAAAATTTTATTGGTCTCTTTTTAAGCATGTGCGCATAACAGATTTACATAAAAACATATAAAGTTCAGCGGCGATGCAAAATACTTTGTAGAAAATCAAACATCAAAAAAAAACAAAAATACATATATATTATTATCTTTAGGCTACCTATTGAGGGACTAATAATATAGTTATACGTATTGCAATACATTTTACAAATATGCACAACAGTTTCAGGATGCTCTTTACACAGAGAACAATTTTACATTTTGTAGTAATTTTTGATCGGAGTCGATGTCTCGCGCAAGACCCCTCATGATCCTGACGTCACTGCACCCCCCCTCACAACCGATGACGCAATCCAGAGAAAGCGTAAAAGGAGGGGAGGGGCGTTTTGCATCGGCACGCGCGCAGGGAGAGAGAGAGAGAGAGAGAGAGAGAGAGAGAGAGAGAGAGAGAGAGAGAGCAGCTGCAGCGGCAAGAGGAGCTCGCGCGCGTCCCACGGCATATTCACTATCATACACCTATATCACCACCCGAATCTAGCGCGATTTAAACATGGTCGACCGCGAGCAGCTGGTCCAGAAAGCCCGGCTGGCCGAGCAGGCTGAGAGATATGACGATATGGCTTCTGCCATGAAATCGGTAAGTGCAACTTATGCATTATTCTGCACATGCATGATTCATTTAAATAATCTGGCTATTCAGATAGTTATGTCTCACAATATTGTGCGGATCTTCCAGTGAAATATATATATATATATATATATATATATATATATATATATATATATATATATATATAATGCATTCGTCTTGTCGCATTGCCACTTGGAAATTCCACTGATTTTCAGAATCGATTCGATCGAGCGCGCGCACGTTCTTTCTTTTCATTTCCCCTCGAATCTTTTCAACGTTCTTTATATTGATGACATAATCGATTCGAGTGAGCTCGCGCACGTTCTTTAGTCTAAAGGCCCATATAAGTTGATCCGGATCGACTGACAGGTCACAGTCCTGCTGAAATGATGACAAGGCTTATTTGGGAATACTGTGTGTCACTGCCTGTCATTCATTAAAATAGAGTATAATAATGCAGGAGTATAATAATGCAGCGTTGAGTGTGAATCCAGATTTCTGGGCGGTGCCTTTCAAAGATCAGTAGACACTTCAGTATAGCACATGCATGGCCATCATTAGAACAGTTTAGCTTACAGATCCAGTGACATTAGTGATATAGCCGTCCTATGCATCCAGTGAATGCAGATCCAGTGCAGAATTTCTCTGCTTATTAAAGAGGTTTGTGATTCATCAGTATTATATTATGCTGGTGTGGGATGCAGATGATCCAACGCTTCTCTCTTTTGTCCTCAGAAGCTCTTATCGTGCGGCACTGACTGTCGTCTCCATCGATTTTACATTTGATCGCTTTTGGTTTTCGCACATGCACATCCTCCGGCTTTGCAGGTTCGCTCTCACTAGGCGTGTCGCAACGTGTGCCAAGGTGCAGTGCCCATAATGCAGCATTTCATCCATCCATCAGACTCCATCCAATAGGGTACAAGTTACCACCAACCTCTCTCTCTCTCTCTCTCTCTCTCTCTTCATCAAGGGCGTAGGTTTGCATTGAAAGTTGATTGGATCGTATTGCAAGGAAGAACTAGATAACTAGATGAGATTTGTGGTTTTAAAAACTCAACCAGTGTTTTAAAAATCACAATCTCCTGCCATGAAGTTTTGGAGGTAACGCCTAATTAATCAGTGCAACGTTTGTAAAATACTTTAGACACCACACCTAAAGTAAAAAAATTAATAATGAGAGTCATCAAGATAAAACGTTTCTGAATCATTGTGAAAACATCTTTACCTAAAATGTCAATATATATGGAGCACTAGGAATGACACATAAAATGAAATCAGTTATCAATTTAATAATTTAATGGAAATAAATCCATTTTTAAATGGATGATATAATTTTTTTCACATTTTAAAATGCAGATATTTATCATACAAACAAGTACAATGATTTATTTTGTCACTCATAGTCCACATACATGCAATGTGTTTTTACTACGGAATTAACAATCTGTCATTTATTATTAGTTAAAAATGTTAAAACGGACTAGAGCAGTGCACATGCACATATCGGCACCTTCCTGAAATAATTGCCCAAGTCATTTTCAATTTCAATTGACTTGAAGGTGATGATATGGAAGCTTGTTTCCGCCACTGAATAATTTTTTTTTCTTCGCAGAATTGCATGATGTAAGCTCGCAATTGCAAGAAAAAAAGTCAGAATTGTGACTTATTTTTTATTCGGTGGCGTAAGAAAGCTTCCATATGCACAACGTCATCTGACAGGAGGAATATCTATATATATATATGCTATTTTCATAACATCTAAAAAGTAATGAAATTACACTTTATTTTAAGGTGACAGTTACATGTTACGACATGCACTTACTATAGTAATAACAGTAAATTATGCATAATTACAAAACCCTAAACCACCAAACCCTAACCGTAACCCGTACATGTGGTTAATCAATATTACTCAGTACTTATTTGAGTAAGTACAATGCAACAACGTCACCTTACAAAACGTAACATAATGTAAAAACATGTACAGGTGAAACTCGAAAAATTTAAATATGGTGCAAAAGTTAAATTGAAGTTAAAAGGTGAAACTAATATATTATATAGACTCATTACATGCAAAGTGCGATATTTCAAGCCTTTATTTGTTATAATTGTGATGATTATGAGCTTACAGCTTATGAAAACCTTTTCACAATATTCTAATTTTGAATTTGGGGTTTTCATAATCATAATCTGTAAGCCATAATCATCAAAATTATGACAAATAAAGGCTTGAAATATCTCACTTTGCATGTAATGAGTCTATATAATATATTAGTTTCACCTTTTAACTTGAATTTCTGAAATAAATGAACTTTTGCACCATATTCTAACTTCTCGAGCTTCACCTATAGTAGGTGTGTGTTGCCTACAGCATTTGTTTTTAAAAATGTGGCTATTGATTTGTAAATCATGTCAAGTTTTGGTTGGAGCTGATAAACTTGCAGGCATTTAATGAAACGGAAAGTGCATCGTTCACTTTAGTACTCTCTAAGACTGGATGCTGTCCATTACTGAAAAATGCCTCATCACTGTGTAATTGCACATCTCGTGACATCCGCCGGTAGACGAGTGTTTCTGAGGGGAAAGGATAAGGTATATTGCACAGGGCTTCTGATACACCAGTCTGCCATTAGTGCGGATCACGTAATGCTTCGACTGAACCGTTTTCACTCAGAGCTTGACAAATTGGTGAATTTCAAATATTAGTTCCCTCAACAACATGTTTCTGTTTGCTTTTATGTGGTCTAAACTAATAAATAATTCTGACTGGCCGTTAATGGCATGTTGTTCCCTCTCAGGAGTCTCCCAAATCTTAAATATTCATAAGTTAAGCTCCATACTTATTTTGTGCCATCCAGTGTGCTTGTTCACTTTGCAGGGATTCATGCATCGCCTCTCTTTGAGACACACACACACACACACACACACACACACACTGGAGGATTGATATGTCTGTGTATTGATTTACTCGTCAGCTGACCGGAAAGATCTGGTCCCAGTGCAGCTCAGGGGTGTGTGTTTATACAGGTCTTCTTCTCACTATGGGACGAAGAAACCCTTAATACTGCAGTAACACTAATAAACTCGGACAGCTTTCTGATGATGAGCCTGAGATTAATGTGGTGCAAAATAAATACACAATAAAATGATCCACTGTTACTTCTTCTCATGATGATGCTAATAACTTACCACAGCTCCCAGACTACTATTGTAGTATTCTACATTTATTATTTGCCATTTTTAACACCATTATGGGGACTGTTAGGTACATGGCAGGTGTGTTTTCATAGGCATTGAGCATTTTATTCATGTTTTTTTTTTTTTTTTTACAAATTATAGTGCATTTGTTCTGACATGTTATCCACAATCTGTCAGTTACAGCGGTGAACCCTTGGATTAACCACATCTTAGACCAATTACATTTATTCAGCGGGAATAAAAAGCATTCTGCTTTCATAAATCATAGAATTTGAGAAAGTGTGGGTAAAAAAAAAGGTGATTTTAAATAAAATTGATATGACAAATGCCAATAAGCTGATTCAGCTTGCATTCCTTTACTAAATATTTGTAACGTCCCCCTGTGGTGAAAATCCAGCTTTTAATGTTGTTTATGGGCCCTATCTTGCACCCAGCGCACATGACTTTGTACTGGACGCATGTATCATTCCTATTTTTCCCCCGACGCACAACGACTTTTCCCTCCACAGACGCACGTCGGTAAATTAGGGAATGAACTTGCGCTCGATTCAGTGAAAAGAGGAGTGTATATTTTGCAGTTTCAGAAAACAACTCCGCCACTGACCAGGAGAAACCCAGTCTAAAGTCAGTGGCGTGTTATTCAGATGCTATTTTTAAGGGCGCGTGCTTGGCATTTATGTAGTGTGAACAATGCGCATACACTTTGATTATCTCATCTAAACAGATGCAGCAGTTTTCATTTTTGCAAATCATACATTACTACAAGGAAAAATATTAACACACAAGGGAAATCATTGTTGTGTCCATGAAGATGTGAAAAAAATAGCCATAAATCTAGATTACACATTTACCCAAATTATTATACGCCTGTTTAACCAAAGCTAATGTGTGTGTTTCTCCCATCATCCCCAATGTCACTTCTCTGTGTTTTACGGCCCTGACGAGAGCGCCGGTCTCCTCGGCTGTGAACCGCTCCTGGCGTGCGCCGGCAAACCCGCCGTTATAATAGCAATCCGCCGTTATAATAGCGATCCGCCGTTATAATAGCAATCCGCCGTTATAATAGCAATCCGCCGTTATAATAGCGATCCGCCGTTATAATAGCAATCCGCCGTTATAATAGCAATCCGCCGTTATAATAGCAATCCGCCGTTATAATAGCAATCCGCCGTTATAATAGCAATCCGCCGTTATAATAGCAATCCGCCGTTATAATAGCGATCCGCCGTTAAATAGCGATCCGCCCGTTATAATAGCAATCCGCCGTTATAATAGCAATCCGCCGTTATAATAGCAATCCGCCGTTATAATAGCAATCCGCCGTTATAATAGCAATCCGCCGTGGAACAAGCGCGCCGGCTCTTAAAGGGAATGTGAGAGGACGCTCTGATTGGTTTATTTCACGTTACGCCCAAACCACACCTATGAGTAATGAAGCGACTTCAGACCAACACATTTTAGATTTGCGTCGGGCGCAAGAGTCGTTTATCCCGCCGGTAATATAGCAACAGCGCCGGGATCCGCCCACAGAGTTACTTGCGTTTCGCAGTTGATACTTGCGTTTCAGAGCGTTACAATAGGGCCCTATATGTGATTAGCGCAACACTCTGAGCGAACTCTCGTCTCCTCACCGCGGGGCTTCTCAGGCACTGCGAGCAAATCCCTCCGCAGAAGTAGCAGTGCTTCGCCTTCTGAGAATATAGTTCCCAGTATACGGTTAGAAGATGGCTGTGTCTCATGTGACCTTGTTATTTGTACACACTGTGACTACAAATCACAACATGTAAATAAGAAAATGTTGGCATTATTTTGTCACTTATTGGGAGCAGTATGCTAGCTGGAGCCGTTTACCTCATAGACAGTATAAGATGGACACAGCGACCCCATAGGTTTCAACAGAGAAAAGTGAAGTCAATTAGAAGCATCACTTCCTGATCGCCAGGCGAACTGCGCAGCCTCAAACTGAGCTTGACGACGTAGATGTGACGTGTGTCTGACAGCTATCAGTCTTCTAGTCGCTGTGCCGAGAGAAATCTGAATCATTCCCTTCCGAATCTCTCAGAGACGGAGAGCGTGAGCATTAGCTGTCCATGAGCTAGCAGCGGGAGCAACGTTATCACTCTCTATGGGCTTCTGTCTTAACTTTATCAGACTTTATGCTCCACGTCTCCCCGACTGCCGTGAGCTTCTCCGCCGGTCTATACGGTAATTTCTCTACAGTGCGACAGAAAGTCAAGTGGTTATGACGCAATCGTTAGGCTATTTTTACAAAAACTGCTTCTACGGGGCCATAGCGTAAGATACAAGGTAATGGAGCCTTTTATACATTGCCGAGTTTCTTTAGAAATAAATTATGGACAAATGGAGTCTTTAAACGCCTCAGATGTAAAGTTATTCGCTGTCAAAGTGACGCCAAAAATGAATGGGAGTCAATGGAGTGCTAACAGCGGGTGATGCTCTGCTAATCAGTGGCGGCCCGCGGGGAAGCTTCAGTTTCCGGCGGATGGATTACCTCCTTGTTCAGACCCCATTCTGGATTTTGCCGTTCGCTTGTACGGTGGCTCTGAATTGTCAAAACACTTTTTGTTCCCAGTATGTATATGGTTAGAAGATGGCTGTGTCTCATCTGACCTTGTTATTTTGTCACTTATTGGGAGCAGTATGCTAGCTGGAGCCGTTTACCTCCAGTCTTTGTGCTAAGCTAGGCTAGCGGTGGGTGCGTCAGACAGAGTTACGGCACGCACGGAGATGAGAAGGCTATGTGCGGACTTATCTAACTCTGGAGGATACGCTGAATACGCTCAAGTCCCAAAAAGTAGTCGTGTTGCTTTAAATAATTACAAGTGGACCGTTTAAAACAAGGGATTGGCGAAAAGGAAAGTAATTTCAGAGGATTGTGAAAGTTGTGTGTGCTTATGCTGTGAATTATTCGTCATGCATGTGCATGTGATCCGCCGTCTTTCATCGGGCATTACCATAGACGTGGCTTCAAGTCAGCAACTCATGTTTTTTTCATAACAGTACAGTCATAAAGCTTTTATGCGGTTTATTTTTAGAAGCCTGCTGCAGCTGCAAAAACATAAAAAAACACATCTGCAATCACTCTATGGTTATATAACAACAATGAGCCACTTTAAGCAAGAATCCCCCTTTCCGCCCTTACAACATCCGCATCATCCTATCAGCATCCATGCTTTTACTTCTGCTTTCTGCTCCACTTTCAATAGAAATGCACCAATACTAAATTTATCCGCTAATACTGATAGAATAATGTTTGCCCATAACAATAGTTTTTTTTTAAGGAAACAAAACACTTTCCCAACTAATGCTGTAAACTCTACAGGAAACCCTCTCATTTGGTGCATTACTGTAAAATTTTACAGTATGCTTTACCATGCTTGCGCTAGATTGTGTATGATTTATATAGTTAAGACCTCATGCCACTGAATAGTGTTGTCAAAAGACCCGGTACTTCGGTACCATTTCGGTACTAAAAAAATTACATGGTTACGGTACCAGCTTTTCTTAAGTACCGGTGGCCTACCGAAGGCGCGCCTCTGTTCATGGTTGCATAGCAACGGCAGACGCAACGGGAAAGCACGCGCTAGTGGAAATGAGAAAGCGGTGCAAACTGCGCTCTCCATGATGACGAGGAAGTATCATCTAATAATGAATTGATTTCTATCCCTTGCATTAGCTTTACTACTAGATATATTAATTGAGATGAGAAATAAAAAGCCGCCCTGTACAGCTATGATCAGCTGTTCGGCCGAGCTTTCCATGTTGTTACGGAAAGGCCGCTGGTTTTTTGTCACATGACCTGTTGAGATGCTTCTATTATAAGCCGCGCGCCTACATTTGAAATAACGAATTTGCACGTGCATAAAACGCGATATGTGAACGGCTCCTAAAGTGATATCGTGTGCGGTTGTATCTAGTTTAAAAGGCCTTTTAAATATGAACGCAGTTTTGGATTAAATAAAAGGACAGTCAAGTCAAACAAAACAAGTTTTATCTCCTGTTTAGTTGGTAACACTGCAATAAGATACCGTTCATTATCATTAGCCTACTTAATGCCTTATCATCACCCCTTTAAAACCATTTCACCCATCATGAATCATACAGCATTGTGTTTTGAAGTCTTTTTGGCCCCCTAAGATACTGACTCGTGTTTGAAACCGGTATAATTGTTGTGTTTTTCCACAGAACACAACAAGTGTAATGTAGCACAGTGTGTTCGTCACAGAGTACCACGTTTTCTAGCTATAGGCAAAAAAAAATAAATAATAATTCTTGATGGTGAAGGTGCCAGATTTGACTTGGACATAATTGATGATAACATCATATGGAAATCATAAAGATCATGACAATCTTTTTTTTTTTACTTTTAACTCTTTAAAGTCAACATTTAACGCTTGCAACCTATTTTGCTTCCATAGTGTGACATCTACTTAGAGGAACACGCCGACTTTGTGGGTCTTGAGCTTATTCACCGTATCCCCGAGAGTTAGATAAGTCCACACACTGCCTTCTCATCTCCGTGCGTGCCGTAACTCTGTCTGACGCACCCACCGCTAGCCTAGCTTAGCAGAAAGACTGGAGGTAAACGGCTCCAGCTAGCATACTGCTCCCAATAAGTCACAAAATAACAAGGTCACAGTATGTATACGGTTAGAAGATGGCTGTGTCTCATGTGACCTTGTTATTTTGCGTTTGAGTATTTTCTGCTTAAAACTGCAGTGACCCAAAGACAGTCTCAAAAACACGGTTTGAAAACGCTGGTGTTTCTGACGTCACAAACTACCTTGTAACCAATCAGATCAACGTGTGATCGTCAACCAGTGGATCTCTGAGCTGAGTGAGTGAGTGAGTGGAGGCGGGGCTCATTTGCATATTCATAGAACCGCGTATACTAAATGAGGCAAGGGTGTCAAGTTACAATCAAGCTATTTTAAGGCATGGAGAAATTTCTTTTCAAGGAAAAAACGTTTAAATATGTAATTTTGGTGATCAAATATGAGTTTTAAGAGATAACATTATTGACTACAGGAGGACTTTAAGTTTTGCATAGAAAAGTTTGAGGACTGATTGAAATTCCAGTATACTGTACTACACATGCAGTGCTTGATTAACAGCAGGTTATTATGAGTATGTATCCACGTACAACAGCATGTCTCATCCACCCACACGCTCACACACGCATTACACACACACACACACACACACACACAAGAAGCGTGGACATCATTGCTGTTGCCACAGCAGCAGCAGAGATAGTCGATTGCGTCCAAACAAAGACAATTACCCTGTTTCTATGGAAACGGCTCTTTACTCCCCCCCCCCCCCCCCCCACCGCGAGGAAGAGGTTAAAGGCAGTTTGTAAACGGTACTGTACGCAAACGTAACTATGGCGGCAAACGGCAATACCAGTTTATGCGCTACACAGTGCTTCAGCAATGGCCTCAGGCTGCTTAATGGCTGTTGTGCTTGAAATTGAAGCAAGTTGTGGTGAAGTTGATCAGTAATACTGTAAATTGTTGTGAGTCTGATGCAGGAAGCTGATAGTGTTTTCTGTTTATGAGCCAGGGCATATATTTAACGCGCAGCTACACTTACTAATTACCAAGAAGCGGTAAGTAACATATTGAATTAAACTCTGAAGTAGAAAGACTTAATAAAACATACTCTAATAATATTGGTTTAGTTACAACTTCAAAAAAAATTTTTTTTAGTGTATGTAGGAGTCAGACAGGATTTAATGAATCTGGTTCTAATTACAAATCCCATTATTTTAGTTCTTTTTTTATACCACCAATTGTTAATTAAAACAAATCAGTTTTGCAGTTTATTCAAACGTGTCTGTTTTTAGAAAAATATCCTTTTTAAAATGGAGTTTTGTCCATGTTGAACCGGGGTTTGTGAGTCTATGAAAAGCTAATTAATTAAATTATAAGGTAAAATTGTAAATAAAAACTGATCAATTTTATTTTTAATTTAGTGATCAAATCAAAACAAGAAGCTTATTAAAAAAAAAAAAATCACAGCTTGAGCCAGCACAAACCATCTTTTGCAAAGGTTATTTTTGTGTAAATGATAATTAATTTAAAATCTTGCGGTATTAAAGGGATAGTTCACTTTGAGATTAAATTTAGGTATGTTTTAGCTTACCTCAAGGGCATCCAAGATGTCGGTGTCTTTGTTTCCGCAGTAGTTTCAATTTTGATATTTTTAGGTCAAACCGTTCTTGTCTGTCAGTCATATAATGCAGGTCTATAGGCACTGTCTCCAAGAGCCTGCACAGAGAAGTCCAAATTACACAATTCCCCATCGTAAGTGCACATTGATGGCCTAAGACACGAAACAAGCGGTTTGTGTGAGAAAACGAACAGTATTAATTTCAAAGTGAACTATCCTACTATAAGTAGATATTTTAGCTCAAAGGGGTTGACAAAAAAAAAAAAAAAACTGCATGTCACTGAAATCATTTGTTTTGTTTTCTGGTTAAAATCATTATCAAACCTACAGCTTCGCTGATAAGCGCTCAGGTTATCAAGAGCCACTCTCTGTATTAAAGGGGTGGTTGATTATGATTTCACTTTTCTAACTGTAGTTAGTGTGTAATCTTGCTGTTTGATCATAAACAACATCTGCAAAGTTACAACGCTCAAAGTTCAGAGCAAAGGGAGATATTACAAAGGGAGAAATCGCTTTTTAAGGACTACAACAAACGGCTGGTAGAAACTACACGACATTCCTCCCGGGTTAGTGACATCACCAACCATAACATTTACATAAACACCGCCCCCAGAACATGATTTATAGATTATCATGACAGAATATGCTAATCAATGATTAGAAGATAGACACATAATCTACATAAATTCATCAACTAACCATTCAGAAATGTCCTGTTGCTTCTACATGTTGTCACTTCTTCTTGAGTCTCTCCATCTTTGTCTGACTCCGGTTTGAACATAAAAGGCTAAAAGTTTTTGAAATGTTCACTACATGTGTGTGTGTGTGTGTGTGTGTGTGTGTGTGTGTGTGTGTGTGTGTGTGTGTGTGTGTGTGTGTGTGTGTGTGTGTGTGTGTGTGTGTGTGTGTGTGTGTGTGTGTGTGTGTGTGAGGTAAAAGGACACAAGCTCTTGAATGGGACTTTAAACGATTAATCGCGATTAATCGGATCCAAAAAAAAGTTTGTGTTTACATAATATATGTGTGTGTATTGTGTATAATTATTTTGTGTATATAAATACACACACATGCATGTATATATTTGGGAAATATTTGCATTTATATACAGCATATATATTTTTATATGATTTATTTTATATAAAAATAGAACTATTTGATATATAAATTTAAAAAAATTCTTAAATATATACATGCATGTGTGTGTATTTATATATACAAAATAATTCTACACAATACACACACATATATTATTTAAACACAAACTTTTATGTTGGATTCGATTAATCGTTTACAGCCCTACTCTTGAAGCTCCGCCCCCTGTGCCGGGAGCAGCAGCTTATTTGCATTTAAAGGGACAGACAAAAATATTTTGTGTTTTTCCTCACCCTCAAAAAGTGACAATTTTAACATGCGATATAAAAATATCTGTGGGGTATTTTGAGGTAAAACTTCACACACACACTCTAAAGACATCAGAGACTTATTTGACATCTTGTGAAAAGGGCATTAGACCACCCCTTTAAATTTCAGAAGGATGCATTGGATGCTGTGTGGTTGTGTGTTTTTGGATGACTAATGATTCAGCAAAAAATGCAGTAAAATCATGGAGCCTCCCCAAAGGACGCAGGGAATCGCATCTGAAAGGTAGAAGAGAAGCGAGAGAGATCTTTCTTTACTCCCCAGCTCATCCGCCTACTGTCAGGCTGTTAAATCAAAGCGTCCCTGCCATGCGTTCATTCGGACAATTTTTTGTAAAGAATGTGTAGGCTCACTTTCCACTATGTTGCTCTGTAAACGACAAACAGGAATTCAGGTTGCGATGTTTTTTACAAAAGCAAGTGGCATGCCGTTCGTTTGAAACTCTGCCAGTCTTCTATGAATAGATTTACTACACATGCTGAAAACGAACAATGAAGATGCCATGTCCATAAATAGACATCTGGCAAATCAGAAGCTTACTTGAACTGTTCATGACTCACAAAAGGACATTGTGAACTACATTTACAACACAACTCTCTCTGCCGTGATTCTGTGCATGTCCTGAAACTGTTCAAATTAGTCCTGATTTATCACATCCAAAATAAAAGTGTGTTTACATAATATGTGTGTGTACTCTGTATAATTATTGTATATATAAATACACATGCATGTATATATTTAAGAAATATTTGTATGTACACAATTTGAATATGAAAAATTTGAATATGGTGCAAATGTGAAATTTATTTTAGTAATTCAATTTAAAAGGTGAAACTAATATATTATATAGACTCATTACATGCAAAGTGAGATATTTCAGTTGAATTACTAATTTTTTGAGTTTCACCGGTATATACATGCAAATATTTCTTAAATATATGTGTATTTATATATGCAAAAGAATTACAGTACAGACACATTTATAGATAAATACATATGCATGTATATATTTAAGAAATATTTGCATGTTTATACTGTATATATATACACATAATTTATATTATATATAAATATTTTATAAATAAATGCATATGCATGTGTATTTATATATACAAAATAATTATAGACAGTACACACACATATATTATATAAACACACTTTTATTTTGGATGCAATTAATCACGATTAATCGTTGCTCAGCACTAATTTAAGTTTAATGGACATGCTGATTTTGACACAGATCCGTGTATAAAGATCCGTGTCAAAATCAAAATCCGTCGCCATTAGTGACCCATGCAAATGAAGCAGGATTATGAGTGACACATAAACAGCTCTGTCACTACATAAGGTTGAAGGCGTAAACGTTTGGTTAGTGCCAGCAATGTTTAAAGCAGACGTCATCAAAATGCATTCTGCAATACTGCAGATTTTTCTTCCTTCTTTTCCTGGAGTAACAAAGAAAATTAGTTAATTTCATAAAATAGGACTACACTTTGCACCTCAATTTAAAAGCCATTGGACAAATCAGAGAATGGTGAAAAAATTGATATTTCGAATAATAGAAATAATTCTAAAGTCATGTGGGTTATGCATGAACTGATCAAATGAATGCAATGCAGGTTCAAATGCACACTACCGGTGTGATAAGTTAAATATTACAATTAAGAATAACTGTTTTCTATGTGAATATACTGTAAAGTGTAATTTATTCCTGTGATCAAAGCTGAATTTTCAGCATCATTACTCCAGTCTTCAGTGTCACATGATCCTTCAGAAATCATTATAATATGATGATTTGGCATTATCAATTATTACTAGTGCTCAAATATTAATAATGGTTCTTGTTATTAAAATCAATGTAAAAAAAACAGGTTTAATATTTTTTGTTTTCATGATTCTTTGATGAATAGAAACTTCAAAGCATTAGTTTTAAATAGGAATATTTTGTAACAAATGTCTTTACTGTCACTTTTGAGCAATTTAAATGTATTATTTTCTCTTTTTTTTATCTTACCCCAAACCTTTATTGTTTCACGGTTTTCACAAAAAAATATTAAGCAGCAATGAAACGATTTTCAACACTCATAATAATCATAAATATTTCCTGAGCAGCAAATCATCATATTATACTGATTTCTAAAGATGTGACACTGAAGACTGGAGTAATGATGCTGAAAATTCAGCTTTGATCACAGGAATACATTTTTAATATATTAGCCTAAATTAAAAACCTAAATAATAATATTTCACAATTTTCTCTGCATTTTTGATCAGTGCAGACTCTGTCAGCAAAAGAGACCGGTAGTGTACATTCATACCAAATATTATTCAGACACCAGAAATAATTTTTTATATTTATTTACCAGTGTCTGCAGGACACTATAGTTCATTTATGTAAGTGAGGATTTCAAAATAAAGTAAACTGCGACATTTTATACCCAAAAAATTCTTCATATAGTCACTACCAGTAAAAATTTGGGACCAAACATTATTCAGACACTTTGAGCTGATCATGTTCTGCTGAAGTGTTTTGTCTGTAATTGCTAATGCTCTTTTTACACACAGACTGAACACAATGAAGCATTGCTTGGTCACTGGTTGAGCTAACTGGTATTCTCTAATTGTGTAGTTAAATTTAACAGCTGACAGATATTCAACATAATTCATGTGTGAGACAGTTGAAATATCAATTGATTTGATTGAGTTCTTGTCATATTTTATTAAAATTTTAGCGAATAAACTGTGATAATGTGAGAAATGTTGAAGGTGTCTGAGGCCCCGTTTACATGTACATGGTTATTTTGAAAAACGGAGACATTTCCCTTCGTTTGTGCGCTTCATTTACAAACAAACGGAGAATTCGCCTCTGAAAACGATTCTTTCTAAAAACTCTGGCCAGAGTGGAGATTTTAGAAACTTAGTTTGCACGTTTGCATGTAAACTGAGAAAAACAGAGTTTTACCAGAGCCCGTCTACGGAGAGCCTGCCCACTCCCTATTAAGTCCTATTGAACCGAATTTTGGTTGTAGTTCCACCAGAGTTCCACTGGGGGCGATCACCCCCGAGTGCAAAATGAATGGGAGTCTATGGAGCTAGACGGCTAAATGTGTCTCTTTCACCCGATTGCCGTTGAGAAATCTCAGATTTGCTTGTAGGTTTGGCAAGTTCGTTATAGGTCGAAAGTTGAATGAACGAGTACTTATGTCCTTTCGGTTTCTTACAGGTTGAGTTGTTGTTGCCCATAACACGCTAGCATTCTGCTAATGAACGCTGATTGGTCAGTGACGGACTGGTTACGACCAGAGATACCGCTTGATGGCATCGTGGCATCCGAAGCGGGACCAGAATGTCTTGAGGATTGCCGTAAAGCAGTATCTCTGGTCGTACGATGTGTATGGCGTCATTGACATTTTAAAAGACTTTTTAAAGCAAATAAGTGACTCTAAAAAATCTAACACCCAGCAATGTGTAATTTCTTTGCATTTCCTTTCGAATACAACATTTAAATTACTAGACAAAAAATTATATCCTGAGAAAAGTGGATTTTGAGGGGTATAGCTCCATAGACCTCCATTCATTCTGCACTCGTCCTGTGAGCGCCCTCATGTGGAGCCAGAGTGGAACTGCAACCAGTTCAGAAGCCGGAAGTTTACTGAGAGTGGCAGTTCTCCCCTTATTAGACATTCTCTGGTTTTAGGCAGCCGACGTCACAGTATGAGACTATTTTCTGGATTCTGATTGGCTAACGTGGGCTTGAGCTTCTCGTTACACTGCCACCTACAGGTTTGGCATGCTCTAGACGGCATATACACAGGTTCATGTAAACGAACACTTTTCTAAAAACTGACAGGTGTGCACGATGTTATTTTTGAAAACGGAGAGGGGTGAAATGTCCGTTTATGAAAATAGCCGTCCACATGTAAACATAGCCTGAATAAACTTTGGTTTGACTGTAAATGTTATGTTATTTAATTGTAAAACCTGTTTTGAAGAATGGTTGAATAACTCCTCCTCTCCATCTTCAAGGTAACGGAGCTGAACGAGGCGCTTTCCAACGAGGAGAGGAACCTGCTGTCCGTGGCCTACAAGAACGTGGTTGGCGCTCGGCGCTCGTCCTGGCGCGTAATCTCCAGCATCGAGCAGAAGACCTCGGCGGATGGCAACGAGAAGAAGATCGAGATGGTTCGCGCTTACCGCGAGAAGATCGAGAAGGAGCTGGAGACCGTGTGCCAAGACGTGCTCAACCTCCTCGATAACTTCCTGATCAAGAACTGCGGAGACGTCCAGCACGAGAGCAAAGTGTTTTACCTGAAGATGAAGGGCGACTACTACCGCTACCTGGCGGAGGTGGCCACCGGCGAGAAGAAAGCCGGAGTGGTCGAGTCTTCTGAGAAGTCCTACAGCGAAGCCCATGAGATCAGCAAAGAGCACATGCAACCTACACACCCCATTCGCTTGGGGCTGGCGCTCAATTACTCTGTCTTCTACTACGAGATCCAGAACGCACCCGAGCAAGCCTGCCATCTCGCCAAAACGGCTTTCGACGACGCCATCGCCGAATTAGACACCCTGAACGAGGACTCCTACAAAGACTCGACCCTCATCATGCAACTCCTGCGAGACAACCTGACGCTCTGGACGAGCGATCAACAAGATGACGAGGCTGGCGAAGCCAACAATTAGCTAAGCGTTGAAGAAAAGAGAAGATCTTTTGAGACCCTTTTCCTCTCGGTCGTCATGTAAAACACGCTATAAAAAATTCAGGCATCGTTTCGGCCACGTTTGCTGATGATAGTCGCCGCAGTTTTCTTTTATTTCCCACTAAATTACGATTTAGAGAAATATGCTAGTTAAAAAGAATGGTACGCCAAAAAAAAAAAAAAAAAAAACGTTAAAAAATTAATATATCGACGTAGCTTAAAGGGGAATTCTTACCTGAACAACAGCTTGTTGGTAGTACGTCAAGTCTATTCTAAAATGGCTGAAGAGTTACGATAAACCCGAACACTGGCGTAGTGGCTGTTATTTAGTGAAATACGAAGCGGAGCTGCTTATATTAATTTACATTGTGAGTAAGAAGAACTTCAAAGCATCACGAATGGGCTTAAGGAAAAAGAAAAAGTGAAAACTTGAATGTTATCGCCTCGCGAAAGTAGGAATTTGCAAACAGGGCGTGTTTTTATCTCTCTGATGTACGTTTATTGGGATTCTGAATTGCACCCACTAAGTTTTAAAGTCGTTTACGTTGAACTGGTTATATCTGTGCCACACATCGTTAGTATGCATCTCACATCTGAACTACTATAGCTACGTTCACACTACAAGCGACTTTGTGGACAGTGGCTGGCGGTTCGGTCGCTAGTGGGCGTTCCCGCTACTGGTTGCCTTGTAATGTTTGTGAGTGACATTCACGGATGTTTCTCCATGTTGTAGACAACAAATCAGTTTTCTTGCCACTACAAACAAACATTTTGGAAGGAAAATTCGAAATATAAATGTAATCAGTATAACATGCATAATATTAAAGATGAACGAGAAACTGTGAGTGCTTCTTGCAATCGCGGCTAATTAATTGCAACAAACGGGCAAACACCGTCTATATGTGTTCACGAAACCAATCCGGCTCTGAGTCAGTGCTGTGAACACCACTGTATGCACACGGAGATACATCACAACTTATAGCACAGTTTCTGACGGCTAAAATTAGCTTCTCGTTCAACTTGCCAGAAGTGACGGATGATCACGCGCTCCACGGACTTCACTCCTATTGGTTGTCGCTCCCGAAAGTCGCTCTTCGTTTGCATAAAGTTAAACATATCTCAACTTTGTCGCGTCGCTAGACACGCCCCATCCGGTCGCCAACGGCCGCGATCGCGCGTGTCGCCGTAAAACGCCCGCTCCCCATTGAAATGAATGCTAACGTGTCGCTTTGTCGCTTGTAGTGTGAACGCAGCTTGTATTGTAAAAAAATAACACAGTTACTTCCAATCCAAAGCTAAAACCGGTTTTAATAACCATGATTGAAATCGTTATTATTATTTCGTGGATATCAAAAACGGCCAGGCCCGACGGTCACTGTACGAGAATAACGACGTTTAATTTTAATGCACTGATTAAAATAATCAAATTAAAATTAACATAATCCCAATGCTTTGCAGAAAAACGACCATTTGAAAGCAATGCCTAATCACTTGGTTTGTTACGCTCAGTTTATATCACTGTTTTTTGTTTGTTTTTTTGTTATTCTATTAATTTAATTTTTTTGGCAAATGAGTTTTTAATTCTCATTAAATGCACTTGCCTATTAAACCGTTTCTGACGATTACAGCTCCAATATTCTCGATAATACAATATTGTGCATGCTGGTGATGTATTTATATACCATAGCTCGACTTTATTAACTTTAAAAAAAAATTGTAGATGTTATGTATTCATATGAACAATAAATGACAAGAATTTAATCTGATTATTTTCTATTTATTACTTTATATTGGATTGTTTCAATCTGTTATGATTTCTTTCTTATATATTTTTTTCCTTGCTGAAGTACGCTATACCAAAACAGTGCGTGTTAACCATAAATTAATCTGTTATGGGTGTTGCTATAGTGACATGCAATTCTTGTATTTGGGTTTTAATATTAGTGCAGCAGATTAGTAAAAAAAATGGTATACAAGCATGAAATTTGGCACAGATTTGGCCACTATTTTGAAAAAAGGCGTTGGCCACTCAAAAATTCAATATGGCGGCCAATTTTCAAGATGGCCGCCATTGCTATTCAATGCTTATATCAATTATTCAAACAGTGATCCAAGCATACAATTTGATACAAATACTCTCTAAAGAACATGTTAATGGAAAAAGATGCTTGTCCCTCAAAAATTCAAGATGGTCGCCATTTTTAAAGATGGCCACCGTTCCTGTCGAATATGAATTAGGCCTATTTCAATTGTTCAAATGGTGATGCAAGCATAAAATTACTCTTCAAGGAACATTATCATGGAAAAAGGTGTGTGCCACTCAAAAATTCAGGATGGCGACCATTTTTAAAGATGGCCACCATTTCTGTCGAATATGAATTATTTGAATTGTTCAAATGGTGATGCAAGCATAAAATTAGGCAGAAATACTCTTCAAGGAACATTATCATGGAAAAAGGTGTGTGCCACTCAAAAATTCAGGATGGCGACCATTTTCAAGATGGCTGCCATTTCTGTAAAATAGTCATAATGTCTGCTTTGTCTGCCTCCTCTCCTTTGACCTGTCCGGCTTAGTTAAACTTGCCAGGGATATCAAATCCCGCCGGCATAGCTCTCAGGTTCATTGGAGTACACAAGCCTCTCCAACACGGCAAGGTGCAGTCCACAGAAATATGGATGCCATCTTGAATTTTTGAGGGACAAGCACCGTTTTCCAAAAAAAACATTCTGAAGAGAGTATTCTCACAAAATGTTATGTCTACATCACTGTTTGAACGATTGACATAATGAGCATTTGACAGAAATAGCGGCCAAAAATGTCCGCCATGTTGAATTTTTGGGTGGCCAACGCCTTTTTCCCCAAAAAGTGACCCTTAGAGAGCATCTGTGCCAAATTTCATGCTTCTATACCAATTTGAACGATTCTCTTGAAATATGCCATTAATCTGCTGCACTATAAAGGAACAAAAAGAAAGCGAAAAAACAAAAAAAATTAAAAACAAAAGTAACCACCATATCCGGCATTTTGTCACGGTAAATTATGATTACATTGTGTAATGATTAATGTTGAATGAGTTTTCCTTTCTGTGCTTTCTTCTGTCAAATTCTGCTGTGAGATATTTAAGATTTGCTGTTATATCAGTGTTTTTATTTATTTTCTTCAGGATCTTTCTGTAAGGGATTCACTCATGGAACATTGCCTATATGATTTATTTTATTTTATTTTTTTCTCTCGTCTACTGGTATCTTAAATGTGAGTCATGTAGCGGTTGCACAAAAGAAACATAATGATAATAATAATGATTATCTAAAAAAATAAAAACATGACTGTGCTCTTCTAGCCACCGTTTCTGCGCTTCTGTTGCATGCGAGTCATTTCCTGTTCACATCATCCGAGGAAATATGATGCTGTACTATTATTACCGTAATAAAAGCACAGTGGGTAGTGTAGTAGTCGGATGATAGTGAACAACAGTGTTTGAGCTCGTGTTCCCCTCCCGTTCTGTGCCATCCCGTGCCGTCTCCTCGCCTCTGATAATGCTTTGCCACACAGTTAGTGCCAACATTGTGCTTTAGTTCACTCGGGTGAAGCTGGTTTTCTTCACGCTCGTCTTCTCCAAAGGGTTACTTTATTAAAAGGGTAAAGAGATATAATCACTAGTATTCATTAAGTATGCAGATCAATACAATGAGCTGATGGTCACGATTTTTGAATAATTAAGATTTTACAGTGTCTCTTACACTGTAAAAAATATTTTCATGATTTGTTACCACAACTTTTTATCTTTTGATAAATCAACTTTGATAACTAATGTGTGAAGATAACATACTATTTTGAGTTTCTGTTTATTAAACCATTCTTCTTCATTGTATTAACTAACATTTTTAATTACAACAAACTCAAAATTTAAAGGCAACAAGGTAACTTGCTTTTTTAAGTTAAACCAAAATTTTGTTTTTTACAGTGTATGCTCACCAATGCTGAGTTATATTGTGAGATATTTTTGCAATTTAAAATAACTGTCTTCTATTTTAATATATAATACAACTTTTTTATTTTATATTAATACATGTTTATTTTAAACTAATTTATTCCTGTGATGGCAAAGCCGAATTGTCAGCATCATTACTCTGTCCCCCTGTGATGAAAATCCAGCTTTTAATGTTGTTTATAATGTGTCTATATGGTGTTTTTAATCTGCTTTAACACACACCATGTGTAAATTCATAAGTCAACGGCATTGCTGAGTATTTTCTGTTTAAAACTGCAGTGAACCAAAGACAGTCTCAAAAACACGGTTTGAAATCGCTGGTGTTTCTGACGTCACACACTACCTTGTAACCAATCAGATCAACGTGTGATCGTCAACCAGTGGATCTCTGAGCTGAGTGAGTGAGTGGAGGCGGGGCTCATTTGCATATTCATAGAACCGCATATACTAAATGAGGCAAGGGTGTATTTGATTTACTTTATTAATCTCCAGGGGGACATTTATACATTTAGAGTTACATTCAAGCTATTTTAAGGCATGAAGATCAGAAAAAAACTTTAAACGTCATTTTGGTGATCAAATATGAGTTTTAAGGGATAAAGTTATTGACTACATGGTGACCTTAAGTGCCTATGGAGCCCCTTAGTTACATGGTGTTTGAAAAAAATATGACCCTTATTCGTCGTCTGGTATCGTTTAAAGCCCGTCGAAGCGGCACTGACACTGTCATTTGGACCTTGAATCGTTTGGGGCCCATTGACGTCCATTATATGGAGAAATGTTTTCATCAAAAACCTTCATTTCTTTTCGACTGAAGAAAGAAAGACATGGACATCTTGGATGACATGGGGGTGAGTAAATTATCAGCAAAAGTTTTTTTTTAAAGTGAACTAATCCTTTAAATAACATGTAAATGCTGATGTAGGGAGTTACTCCAGTCCAAAGTCAAACAGTCGATCCGCCTGAGCAGAAAGGAGTCAGTAGGCCAAACGTAAGCACGCTGAGCTGAATCCTACATCGCAAGCAGCAAATATTGATCTGATCGGGGGAGATGAGCTTGTGTGAACATTAAACCCTCAGTCAAGACAGAGAATAGGAAATCAATGATTACAGACAAAAATGCAAGGGCAATGAGTCTGACAAACATTACCAGAAGCTGGAAAACCAATCATTCCCTTTTTGCATAGACACACTGCACTTGTGAAAATGCATGGTTAATTTAAAGGGGTGGTCTAATGCCCTTTTCACAAGATGTAAAATAAGTCTCTGATGTCCCCAGAGTGTGTGTGTGAAGTTTTAGCTCAAAATACCCCACAGATATTTTTATATATCATGTTAAAATCGTCACTTTTTGAGGGTGAGCAAAAACACACCGTTTTTGTGTCTGTCCCTTTAAATGCAAATGAGCTGCTGCTGTTGCTGAGCTTCAACAGCTCCTGTCCTTTTACCTCACACACACACACACACACACTGAACATTTCAAAAACGTTATCTCGTAAACGTTAAATCGTTATTTACTAATGATCGACTAATAAGGCTTCCTTTTCTTTATGCAACAATTATATATTCTTATACATTTCCTTTGATTTTGTCCGATTTATCTATTAGTTTCTGACAGGAGGAGGGTATAATAAACAAATATTACTCTATTTTTGATCCATAATAATTTGGGCTAAATGCTTTATTCTTAATCCTCTTCTAGATGGCAATGATTATTTTATGTCGAATGCAATCGTACCAGTGCAGACCCAGCGAGAAAAGCTGTCATCTATAAAATTATTTTTTAACCAAACACTTTTTTTTTGTTACAAACATAAAATAAAAAAAGGTACTATGCTTAACAGTTTATAGTTTGGATATGGTTTATCGATGTCTACGATAGCGATTTACATATTTTGATTAACATAGCTACTTCCTACTTTTATTTTATTGCATTTTTTTTTATATAGACTGAAGCAAAAAACATTTTGTCAGAAAAAGACTAGTAAATGACATGCAGTTTTGTTAGTTTATAATGTTTAGATTTTGTGAATCACTGAAATAAATATTTGAATAGGCTATAGCCTATGTTCAGAATTTTAAGAGAATTACCTTTATTCTCAATAAAAACACAACGAAGTGTATCCACTGTTGTCGCTGTAGGAGATTGTTGTGCTTTGCACAGTAGGCCTACTATTTAGTTTGATAATTCGTAATATTCGTTTTGTCCTGTCGACTTTTTTCTCATCTGAATTTTAAAGAGAGACTGTCTATGAGTACCATTGGAGATTGAAAACAATGGATTAAAAAAACATTCGCGTTAAAAGTCTCGCCGCGAAAGCTTTCGGGAAACGCTCGTTAAACGCCAATATCACACCTGACGAACACTGATGTCATTTATACCTTTACCATCGTTTTCAGAGTGCTTTATCCCCAATGAACACATTTTATTAATGACGACATACTGCAAGAATATGGAATTAAATAATTCTGAGAAATATTCGTACTTACTTACTGCTCTGAGGCGACTGAAGTTTTCATTTTCGAGGTTCAACTTAAAGGACCAATGAAAATGGCGCAGATGAAACGTTGCTATGCGGTTGCCGTGGTTCTCTTACGTAGAGTTCTCTCGTACTGCGTCGAAGAACGCTACGGGAAAGATATTTCTTTGTCGAGATTGAAGCCAAAAATTAATCCTTAATTTTGTAATATTGTAAAACGCTTTTCTGAAGCATACAACCTAGGCGGAGCAATACAGCTCACCCATTGGCTGCTCTGCCAGAAAAGCACAGCCTATGCGAGGCCAGGACGCTGACCAATGAGGGCGCTTCGCGCCCTTCTGCGTCACCTCCCGCCCAAACAGGCGTGGCCTAGGCCTATAAATACGAGCATAGCTGTCTAACACGCCGATTTTCTTAAATTCAACGAAGCTGCACGCATCGCTGGATTGATTCGAGCCGCCACAGCCGTTTGGATACAAGCACCTCAGCAGGACGAGCCCTTACCTGAAGCCGCTGGTCATCGCCGCCTTCAGCCGCCGTTCCCTGCTGCGCTTCTCCGGCGTGGATATATCCTTTCAGTTTTGTGTGTGTGTTCGCCTACCGCGTCACACGCTTTTTCCTCACAAAAGAGCACGAGTGTCTTTCTAAAGATGTCTCGCTTTTCCTGCGGCTCCTGCCGAGCCGCGCTCATCGACGGGGACCACCACGAATTATGTGTTTCCTGCTTGGGCGCGGAACATGCAGCTATCGCTCTCGGTGATGGCGGCTGCCATCACTGCGACATGATGCCAATCGCGACTCTGCGGACTCGCCTTGCATCTTTCGCCGAAGCTGCTCAACCGCCCCCTGTAGCGCCGCGCCGTAAAAAGCGCCGTGCTCAGCGGGTCCCGGAACCTCCCTCCACGAGGAGCTCGCCGCCGCCGCCTCCTCTCAACGTTTCGCTTGAGTCGCTCACCGACGGACAACAGCCGCAGCACGCCGCTTTGTCCGTTATGGAAGACGACCAGCAAGCTGTATCAGAGGGAGATGATGATTGCTGTTCGCTTCTCGCTTCGGAGAGCGAGGGTTGGGCGAGCTCCGTGGACCTCCCCTCCCCCGCTGTTCGAGAGCGCAGAGGAGGGAAGATCAGCATCGAGGCAGAACTGATGCGTCTGCTCACACAGGCCGTGTCGAGCCTCGGCCTCGATTGGTCGACGCCCGAACAACCTGCACTCAACCGGCTGGATGGACGCTTCCTCTCTGGAGACCGCGCTGCGCCCCCCTCCAGACACGCACCGTTTCTTCCTGAGCTTCACGAAGAGGTAGCGAAATCGTGGAAGGCGCCATTTTCAGCCAGAGTACGTACTTCTGCCTCGCCAGCATTCTCCGTAGTGGACGGTGCTCGAGACAGAGGCTACCACGCTCTCCCTCCGGTCGAGGAGGCGGTAGCGACTCACCTTTGCCCACCCTCTGCTGGACGGCGGGCTAAGGGAGTCCTACCATCCAAAGCTTGCCGCACGTCGTCAGCTCTGAACGGTCGCGTGTATTCCGCCGCCGGACAAGCTGCATCGGCGCTGCACACCATGGCGGTGCTCCAAATCCACCAGGCCAACCTCCTCTGCAAGCTAGACGAGGAAGGCCCGGGCGCGATCAGTGTTCCGGACTTGCGTAGCGCCACAGACTTAGCTCTTCGCGCTACAAAGTCCGCCGCACACGCCATCGGCAGGATTATGGCCACAGCTACTGTTTCCGAGAGACATTTATGGCTGACTCTCTCTGAAATGGCGGAATCCGAGCGCTCTGCGTTTCTCGACGCCCCCATTTCACCGGCTGGCCTCTTCGGATCCTCCGTGAAGGACTTCGCGGACCGATTCGCCGAGGTACAGAAAACTTCGCAGGCCATGAGACATTTCCTGCCAAAGCGCTCCAGTTCCGCAACAGGCCGCCCTAAACAGCCGCCTGCCCGAACTCAGCAGCGCCCCGCGCCCGCCGCACCGGCCCAGCAGCAACAGGCCCGAGAGAGACCACGGTCTCGCTCCGCCGGACGCCGCCCGCCACCGCGTGGTCCTCGGCCCAAGATTTCAATCAAGCCCGAGGCCTCGGCGCCATCCTAGCCCTGCTAGGAAAAAGACGGTGTTCGGGTCCCGCTGCGGCCGGACTTCCACCAAAGATTCCCGCTTGTACAGCCCTAAGTTCCGCGTTTGTACCAGTGTACTCAGCAGCCAACAAACCGGCCGTAAAGCCCGTTTGCCTGCACACAAACGCCGTTTTCACGGCGACCCAGATAAATCTAAAAAAGAGTTTAATTTCTGGTGTTCCGGCCAAGGCCGATGGTGTAATGTGTGTAACTGCAATGCCCACCCAGTGCCCATTCATTCACACAAGCACAGCCCCGTTCAACACAGGGTTTGCACACATAAAATCGGCTCACACCGATTGTGCTTTACGTGTAGTGAGCGTGCCCACTGTCCAGTGCCCACAACCACTACACACTGCACGTTCCGCGGTTTCTGTAAAAACGAAACTAACGAACGGTCAGTCAGTACACAAACACAGTGTCCCCGGTGTTATAAATGTGCCCGCCACCAAGCGCCCACGTTTATTCACAAACATAACGAGCCCCGTAGGGCTCGCCCCGCGTGCTCTCTCTCAACTCAGAGAGTCGAGCGCGCGCGGGACGCATACTGTGTTAAACATGTCCCCCGTCTCAGACGCCACGGCGTCCATGTCACAGCACACGGTTGCTCTCGTGTCGCCGCCATTTCGCGACCAGAGCCCAGATTACATTCAACCCCTAGTCACACGTGCAGATGCATGGGAAGGACTACCCGGGGTTTCAGAATGGGTGCTAGAGACTATAAAAAGAGGCTATTCGCTACAGTTTTATCGACGCCCTCCCCGTTTCACGGGAAAAGTCGAAACCACGGTAAAAACAGAAGTAGCACATCTACTTCGAGCCGAAATAGCGAAGCTATTGAGCAAAGGGGCCATAGAGCCTTTATCTCAAGCTCAGAGCGAAGGGGGCCTGTACAGCAGATATTTCCTGGTACCGAAGAAAGACGGGGGTCTCAGACCCATTTTAGATCTAAGGCGTCTGAACAAAACGCTTGCAAAGCGGAAGTTCAGAATGCTCACGACCAGAGCTATCCTCGCGCAAATTCGCCGAGGAGACTGGTTTATGGCAATAGATCTGAAAGACGCGTATTTTCACATACAAATTGCGTCACGTCACAGGCGATTTTTGAGATTCGCCTTCGAGGGCCGGGCATATCAGTACACAGTCCTGCCATTCGGCCTATCCCTAGCACCTCGTACATTTACAGTGTGCATGGACGCGGCGCTGGCACCCCTGAGACTCCGGGGCGTTCGAATTCTGAACTATTTGGACGATTGGCTAATTCTGGCTCAATCGCCGTCAGAACTCGCTCACCACAAGACACTAATACTCAATCACCTCGAGTGCTTAGGTCTGAGAGTCAATTGGGAGAAAAGTTCACTGTTTCCCAGTCAAAGGATCTCCTTTTTAGGACTGGATCTGAACTCACTGTCTATGACAGCACAGCTGTCATCACAGCGCAGGCGAAATACCCTGCAAATGGCGAAATCCTTCCTCAGCGGCCACATAGTGCCACTCAGGAGATTTCAGAAAATGCTGGGCCTCATGGCCTCAGCCTCAACAGTGCTGCAGTTGGGCCTGCTGCGCATGCGCCCACTACAGTTCTGGTTGAGAGCGCGCGTACCGCGCCGAGCATGGCTACACGGTCGTTATCGCCTCAAGGTCACTCAGGAATGCATTTCAGCCCTGACACCATGGAGAGCGTCAGACTGGTACCGGTCAGGTGTAAGCCTGGGGACTTCCTCGAGCCTGAAGGTGGTGTCCACGGACGCGTCCACCTCAGGCTGGGGAGCACTGCTCGACGGCAGTCCGCTCTTTGGCCAGTGGTCAGAGCGAGCCGAACTACCGCACATAAACTGCCTGGAAATGATGGCAGTGGACTTTGCGCTGAGGCGCTTCTGTCCCCGGATAAAAGGACACCACGTCCTGGTCCGCTCGGACAACATGTCGGTAGTAGCCTACATAAACCGCCAGGGTGGCGTGAGATCCCGGAACCTATTCAGGTTAGCGGAACGCATACTGGTGTGGGCCCAGCACAACCTGCGCTCGTTAAGAGCAATGCACGTGCCAGGCCACTTGAACGTAGGCCCGGACAGACTCTCACGGAACAACGTTCCCACGGGAGAGTGGTCCCTACACACACAGACAGTGCGTCTGCTGTGGAAAACGTTCGGCAGAGCGGAAATAGACCTGTTTGCAAACCAGGAAAACGCTCATTGCCCAGAATTATTTTCGAAGAGCGCGAACGCGCTGGCCAGAGTCTGGCCCCGCCGCCCGCTCTATGCTTTTCCTCCTGTCTCACTCCTGCCTCAAGTGCTGGAGCGTATCAAGGAGAGCGGATGCTCAGTACTGCTAGTTGCTCCATTCTGGACGAATCAGACCTGGTTCCCAGCTTTGATGCGACTGAAAAGTACTGCCCCGTGGCCGATTCCAGTGAGGAGAGACCTCCTCTCACAGGCCAAGGGCTCGATTCTGCATCCTCACCCCGAGCTTTGGTCCCTACACGTATGGGCCATAAACGGGTACCCGCTAACCTCCCAAGAGGAGTGTTAGACACGATCGAACAAGCTTACTTACCAACCAAAATACAACGTCATCTGACGTAATAATGGTAACGTCCAAGCAACGTCAAATTATGACATCAGTAGACGTTAATATTTTGTTGGTTTTAGGTCGTGGTATTTACCAACCAAAATACAACGTCATCTGACGTAATAATGGTAACGTCCACGCAACGTCAAATTATAACATCAGTAGACGTTGATATTTTGTTGGTTTTAGGTCGTGGTATTTACCAACCAAAATACAACGTCATCTGACGTAATAATGGTAACGTCCACGCAACGTCAAATTATAACATCAGTAGACGTTGATATTTTGTTAGTTTTAGGTCGTGGTATTTACCAACCATAATACAACGTCATCTGACGTAATAATGGTAACGTCCACGCAATGTCAAAGTACAACATCAGTAGACGTTGATATTTTGTTGATTTTAGGTCGTGGTATTTACCAACCATAATACAACGTCATCTGACGTAATAATGGTAACGTCCACGCAACGTCAAAGTACAACATCAGTAGACGTTGATATTTTGTTGGTTTTAGGTCGTGGTATTTACCAACCATAATACAACGTCATATGACGTAATAATGGTAACGTCCACGCAACGTCAAATTATAACATCAGTAGACGTTGATATTTTGTTGATTTTAGGTTGTGGTATTTACCAACCATAATACAACGTCATCTGACGTAAAAATGGTAACGTTCACGCAACGTCAAAGTACAACATCAGTAGACGTTGATATTTTGTTGATTTTAGGTTGTGGTATTTACCAACCATAATACAACGTCATCTGACGTAAAAATGGTAACGTCCACGCAACGTCAAATTATAACATCAGTAGACGTTGATATTTTGTTGGTTTTAGGTCGTGGTATTTACCAACCATAATACAACGTCATCTGACGTAATAATGGTAACGTCCACGCAACGTCAAATTATAACATCAGTAGACGTTGATATTTTGTTGGTTTTAGGTTGTGGTATTTACCAACCATAATACAACGTCATCTGACGTAATAATGGTAACGTCCACGCAACGTAAAATCATAACATCAGTAGACGTTGATATTTTGTTGGTTTTAGGTCGTGGTATTTACCAACCATAATACAACGTCATCTGACGTAATAATGGTAACGTCCACGCAACGTCAAATTATAACATCAGTAGACGTTGATATTTTGTTGGTTTTAGGTCGTGGTATTTACCAACCATAATAAAACGTCATCTGACGTAATAATGGTAACGTCCATGCAACGTCAAATTATAACATCAGTAGACGTTGATATTTTGTTGGTTTTAGGTTGTGGTATTTACCATCCAAAATACAACGTCATCTGACGTTATAATGGTAATGTCCACGCAACATCAAATTATAACATCAATAAACGTTGATTATTTGTTGGTTTTAGGTTGTGGTTTTCACTAACCAAAATACAACGTCAAGCCAACGTCTCCAGACAACGTCATATTTACGTCAAACACTGACATTAAGTCATGAGGTATGGTGACCAAAACCCAATGTCATCTGACGTCATAATGGTAACGCCCACACAACGTTAAACACTAACATCATTAGACGTTGATATTTTGTTGTTTTTAGGTTGTGGTTTTCACTAACCAAAATACAACGTCAAGCCAACGTCTCCAGACAACGTCATTTTGATGTCAAACACTTATATACCCGTCCTTCGGATGAGACGTTAAACCGAGGTCCTGACTCTCTGTGGTCATTAAAAATCCCAGGATGTCCTTCAAAGAAGAGTAGGGGTGTAACCCCGGCATCCTGGCCAAATTTGCCCCTTGGTCTCTGTCCATCATGGCCTCCTTATCATCCCCATATACTGATTGGCTTCATCACTGTCTCCTCTCCACCAATTAGCTGGTGTGTGGTGGGCGTTCTGGCGCAATATGGCTGCTGTCGCATCATCCAAGTGGATGCTGCACATTGGTGGTGGTTGAGGAGATTCCCCCCTTCTAGGTGAAGCGCTTTGAGGTCTCAGATAAAGCGCTATATAAATGTAACAAATTATTATTATTATTATTATTATATTCAGTCATGAGGTATGGTGACCAAAACCCAACATCATCTGACGTCATAATGATAACGTCCACACCTCGTCAAATTATAACTTCATTAGATGTTGATATTTTGTTGGTTTTAGGTTGTAGTATTTACTAACCAAAATACAACGTCAAGCCAACGTCTCCATACAACATCATATTTACGTCAAACACTGACATTAAGTCATGAGGTATGGTGACCAAAACCCAACATCATCTGACGTCATAATGTTAACGTCCACACAATGTCAAACTCTAACATCATTAGACGTTGATATTTTGTTGGTTTTAGGTTGTGGTATTTACTACAATGTCAAGCCAACATCATAGTGACGTCAAAAAATGACATTTCAAAACCCAATGTCTCCTTAACGTTGTAATGGTAACGTCCACACAACAATAAATTCTAACATCATATTGATGTCAAATACTAAAATGTGTTGTTGGGTCACAATCTTCTAAATTATCGTGAGGTATGGTGGTCTAAACCCAGCACTGTCACAATGTTAACATCTAGACAACAAGACATTCCTTTATCAGATGTTGTTGTTTTGTTGACTGTATATCATTACTAACAAAACACAAACGTCAGCATGCTAATTTATACATCTAAAAAAGGATACAGGCAACATTAGACATATTTGGTATGATTTCAGTTGTAGTGTTGGGTAAGATAAATTCAATGTCTAAAATAGGCCTACACCAAGCAATCAAATTCTGAAAGAGTGCTGTAAAGGTGCACACAACAACACTGTTTGGGATTCGTTTTTAACATATTTTATACTTATTTCTACAATTATATAATGAATCCTAAACCACCTTGTGTTGTTTTGCACATATATATATATATATTTTAAATCAGCTGGTTTGCTGCTCAAAATGTTGTTTGCAGGTGTATACACTTTATTCATTTTAGAGCAGCACACTCCAGGTAAGTTGCTCATTCTTACAAGAGGGAAAGACGGTTCAAATTTGGATTATCTACATTATGGAACAGCAAATACCACTGTGTGGGTGAAATGTGAACTACCTCTTCAAGTTGTGCCTTTGGGTAATCAATTTTTTTTAAAAATCAAAATACGCAGTTTATCAGAGAGCAATGAATAGGCTACAGGTAGGCCTAGTGGTAACAGTACTCAACATCTGTATAGCATACGCCCAACCACCTGACGAAGGTTTTAGTTGTTTTATCAGGACTACTGGTGAGTTGGACCTCATGGCCCTGAAGGCTATAACACATGGCCTTATAATTTGGATTCCATGAGGAGACACAGACATAGGGTAGACTGGGTACAGTTGAGACATGTGTACAGTTGAGACACCTTAAATAACTTGCGTGCGCAGCAAGCACACGTTGTGATTTTTGTTGTGCACATGCGTATTAGTGTCCTCTTTGATCGTGGAAAATTTGAACAACAGACACATCTCCGATCTGAAGATATCAGCAAAAGTTTTTTTTCTAAATTAAGACGTTCACTTCACCATGCACTCTCCACAATGAATAGCTTATCCTTATGTGACTGTTAAACGTAACTGTACAAAAGTTATTCTGTGCCCTAAAAACTGGCATATTTCATGATATTGTGTCATGCAAGGTCATTGAAAAAATTAGAGAAATGTGCGAGGTGTCCCAGCGATAAAGATCCATAGACATCACACGCTGTTTAGATGGTCAGTGTTATGATAACAGGTTAAACGTCGTAATTAGCCAGCACAGGACACAAATTAAAATAAAATTTGATATTTGTAATATTTAAACTGTGTATTATTAATGAATAGCCTATATTTTCTAAAATGAATTTAATATGTTCCACATATAGGTACAGTTGAGACAACGTTGAGACAAAAAGCACCTTATTTGTATGAGCTAATTGTGGAAAATATAAACTACTTATGGGTATTATTGATTGATAATATCTTAGTCTACAAGCTAATGAAATGTCATGTAGCATGTCATGTGGAAATTCACTTGTTTTCAGTATCTATTTTGTGTGAAAAATCAAAAAGTGTCTCAACTGTACCCACTCATTTCACCCATAATTTATTTTAAAGCTTCATAACAGTGCAGCTGTCAGACAAACGCAGTAGCCTAAGTATTAATATACAAATAATGATTAGAATATGAATAACGATAATAAAATCAAATTAGCCTATTGAAGTGTAGTTTGGTTTTTGTTTTGTTGAAAGAAATTTGAAATTAATTCCTAACCAATCACAGTTAGGCATCAATTTCCTCTGCCCTATCCTCTTGTGGAAAACACCTCACTAACCAATCACAGTTAGGCAAGCATTAATTTCCTCTGCTCCATCTTTGTGGAAAATACCACTCTAGCTGTTGTACTCACTGCATAGCGCGGGCACTGCACACCTTTCAACATCCTGCTGACATACCTGCTGTGGACGATGAGTGAACAGAGGTAAGGAAAATATAAATAAATATGGGTGTTTATTAGTTTTAATTTTCTGTGGGACAGCAATGGATTTTTGTGAACTGGCGCGAATTTCCACCTAGCCTAGACTAGCTACTAACTGCATTGCCAGAGTATCTTTAATAATGTACAGTTAAAAGTGACTTAAATATTATAACTATACATAACTATAGTACAATAGTACAAGTAGTGAAATGAAAGTCGCCTCAGCGCACATTTTTCTGACTGAACTGCACGTGAGCCGGCTTGTCTGTTCGCAAGTATCGGCCGCTGTTGGGGGAGTCGGGGAAACGTTATAGCACGTGAAATGAATGCTTTAATTTACATTAATTTTACGGAGCCCTCCACATGACACATACAATAAAAAATGTTTACATTGTGGCCATATTTGTCCTTTGTCGTGGATTCTCGATCACTTTATTGTGTAAAATGTGCTCGTGGGTCAATGACGTAGGCCTTCTTGGGCTATATAGGCCCATTTTCGACGGCGCCTCCATGTCACGGACCGGTTATTATATTTTCTGCTATATTTGCTTTTTATTTATTAAATACATGCAATTGGTTGATGAAACATTTATTAAAATTAAGATACAAATTTTTACAAAACGAAATTTAAAGAAAGGCTTTCTACAGAGCAAAACTGAAGTTGTAAAACGCATTTCTGATGATTTACAAAACAAAACTTCCATGTAAAAACCATGTCTCCCGACATATTGCGCATCTTATGATCCTATCTAAAAAATGAAAATAATTGTTGCTAAAAAAAAATTGTAAAAAATATAATATATAATAAAACAGCAGATAATAATATATTAATATAAAATAATAACACGGTTTTGGCGTTTATATAGTTCTAATGACGGTGTTTAACTATAACAGTCGGTCTCACGGTTATATACTAACCGTCACACCCCTAGGCATGACCAATAATAGCAATAACTATCAAATAAAAAGATAAAATCTCTCATTTCTGTGGCTGAAATATGAATCATTGATACAGTATGCTTAAGTCAATGGTATTTTTATCAGTTTAATGCGATTTACAGGAAAACAAGTCTGTTAACTACATTTAAGAAGGCAACTGAAATTATAGAACAAAAATATGAGATCATTACTTACAAAAACTCAAAAGAAATGCAAACAATTTAATTACTGAGAACTTGGGTAACACTTTACAATCCGGGTGCACTAATATGCATAGTTCATAAGTAACTAATGCACAGATAGGCCTAATTGGTTGTTTCTTGATGGTCGCCCATTCATAAAATGCACATCATCGGACAACGTTTGTTTTGTATATTATGATGCAAATATACAAATGATTTGCAATATTGTACAGGATTAATTTACAAAACACTTTGGAAATCATGCCAAATATTGCAGAAAATAAATATGCATAAATTTAGAGTAATTTCAAAAATGTTTCCAAAAAAGAAAGTATGGCCGGATAGTCAAAATAAGATATTTTGGCACTTTAAAAAACAGAAAATGACAAATAATTAATGCTTTTTTAAAAGTTAAAGTACATATTTGGTATCTTGTTATGCGTTTAAACCCATTTTTAAATTAAACCCAATTAAACCCATTAATTTAAAAAAAAAAATGCAACCGGACAGAGAATTTAGGCGTCACGTCATTGACATTTTTAGTAAAGAGTTGAGAAATATAAATATTTTACAATAACTTATATTGGATATGTAAATGGAATTTGCTTAATGGACGAGTCTTACAAAGTATAAGCTATTTCGTAAAACCCATGAATGTATACCCAACTTTGAAATCACCTTGTTTTTATTTGGGGTTTTTTTATGCGTTTTGTTTCCTTTCCATGGTCTGATAAAGCCATTGCTGTTGCCAGGTATGTTTTTGGTGCTGATTTTAAAGAGGCGAGTCTAGAACACTTTTTCTTTTCTCTCCGGACAAGTAACTTGACCATATTACAATGCCTAATGTCGAGCTCCACAATAATAATAAAAACTGTTATGGCAACATAATTGATAAGCTTAATTATATTAAATGAAAAAACAACAACATGTAGGCTATTTGGAAAGAAACCCATTTGATTAATGCCACCTTGAGATATTCAATGCTTTAGTCAAGTGTCACAATTTTTTAATGGCATTGAATAAATATTTTTATTATGAAGCGTTTCCATTCAAATGATGATAAATGTGATTGGGGTTAATTAGATTCATTAATCAATTTATCACGTAATAAATTTGATTACAAATTTTAGATTGAAGGCCCGTCCTGTAGTTGATCTTATTCTGCTATAACCTTATCACTAACAGTGGGTTTTCTTATGTGCTTTTCGGTTAGCCTACTTTGAATAGATTTGCACTTTAATGTCTGTAGTTTTAATGCTTACTGCAGTGCATCATAACCTATATTCCCCATAAATTTCCTTTTTTTAAATATTTCTTACAGAGAGTGTCCAGAGGACTTCCAAGGAGACGGAGGCAAATATTTCAGCGGCTGTCGCCTTTTGTTTAAAATATGCCCCAGACAGGGTGGGCGGAGGTGGCAGAAAGAAAGATTGTTAGATATAAAGAATAAAGGATAATGGTAAATTTGCTTTATAGTTGAAGATTTATAGTTCCATTTCTTTTAAAATAATGTAAAAAAACAACAACTAATTTTATAATCTATTTCTGTTAAAATAATGTAAAAAAAATATATATATACTAATAAAAGTTTTTTTTTTAGAATCCATTTAATTGTTTTGTCATTTTTCTAATAAACAACATGTGTACTCCAAGTTACTTTTCTGTTTGCTCTTGTCTTAAGATACTTTTGGGTTGTCTCGCATTGGATCTTGACCTCTGTTCGACCTTGTTGCTATGAAGTTTCTTTGCATGTTGATTTTTATTTTACAATGAAAACCTGGCTCTGTTAAAAGTTCGATGTCATGCCAACAAAATAACCATATATCTCTTAGTATATATATTTAAGTTGGAATTTGACAGCTAATGTTGTGTTGACACTGTTGGAGATTGGACCAACTTGAGTTTAAAGTCTATCTCAAACGTTGGACAGAGGTTGTATTTTGGTTGAAAATGAAAACCGGGTTGACGTCATAACCCAACGTCAGACTGACATCTATCTCCAATGTTGGACAGACGTTGTATTTTGGTTGAAAATGAAAATCGGGTTGACGTCATAACCCGACGTCAGTCTGACATCTATCTCCAACGTTGGAAAGACGTTGTATTTTGGTTGAAAATGAAAATCGGGTTGCCGTCATAACCCAACGTCAGTCTGACGTCTATCTCAGACGTTGGACAGACGTTGTATTTTGGTTGAAAATGAAAATCGAGTTGACGTCATAACCCAACGTCAGTCTGACGTCTATCTCAAACGTTGGAGAGACGTTGTATTTTGGTTGGAAATGAAAATCGGGTTGACGTCATAACCCAACGTCAGTCTGACGTCTATCTCAAACGTTGGAGAGACGTTGTATTTTGGTTGAATATGAAAATCGGGTTGACGTCATAACCCAACGTCAGTCTGACGTCTACCTCCAACGTTGGAGAGACGTTGCATTTTGGTTGAATATGAAAATCGGGTTGACGTCATAACCCAACGTCAGTCTGACGTCTACCTCCAACGTTGGAGAGACGTTGCATTTTGGTTGAATATGAAAATCGGGTTGACGTCATAACCCAACGTCAGTCTGACGTCTATCTCAAACGTTGGAGAGACGTTGCATTTTGGTTGAATATGAAAATCGGGTTGACGTCATAACCCAACGTCAGTCTGATGTCTACCTCCAACGTTGGAAAGACGTTGCATTTTGGTTGAATATGAAAATCGGGTTGACGTCATAACCCAACGTCAGTCTGACGTCTACCTCCAACGTTGGAGAGACGTTGCATTTTGGTTGAATATGAAAATCGGGTTGACGTCATAACCCAACGTCAGTCTGACGTCTACCTCCAACGTTGGAGAGACGTTGGAAGTTGACGTTAATTTGACGTTAGGTTCTGACGTCAACCCGATTTTCATATTCAACCAAAATGCAACGTCTGTCCGACGTTGGGGTCCAACGTCAGACTGACGTCATATAGACGTCTTGTGCCTGCTGGGCTAAGTTGATCGTAGAGAACATTGGTGACAATTATTCTATGATCAACTTCGCTTTTGGGTAACGCAGCCCTGATCTGGCACCACTTTCCATCATGTTAATCCTTTAACTGTATTGTATCTTGTTATATTTATTGCTCTGCTAACATCACCAAATGGACAATAATAATGACTGTTTTCAAAGGGGTAGTTGATTATGATTTGACTTTTCTAACTTTAGTTAGTGTGTAATGTTGTTGATTGAGCATAACAACATCTGCAAAGTTACGATGCTCAAAGTTCAAAGCAAAGGGAGATATTTTCTTTTTAAAAAGTGGCTTTTTAAGGACTAGTGACATCACACACTTTAGGGGGCTATCATGACAGAATATGCTAATCAATGACTAAGATAACTACACACAATCTACATAAATGCATCAACTAACCATTCAGAAATGTCCTGTTGCTTCTACATGTCGTCACTTCTTCTTGAGTCTCTCCATCATTGTCTGACTTAGATAAAAGGCTAAAAGTTTTTGAAAAGGTTCAGTGCATGTCTGTGTGTGTGTGTGTGTGTGTGTGTGCAGTGTTGCCAACTATTTTCAGAGGAAAGTAGCTAACGCCTTCCCTAAAAGTCGCTAAATGTCGCTAGATGACGTCATACGTCAATTAGCATATTCATGACGTCATCGCGTCGTACTTGCGTTCTGCTTGCCTAATGTGTTTTCTCTCTAAATTAATGCTCACATAGGCCTACTGTATTTAATATAGGCTATTGTAATATAATATAATATAGCCAAATGAAAATATAAAGCTGTTCTCATTTCCTATAGCCTATATTTTTTTGTCAGACAATAGGCTAGAACGACTATGATATAGGTCTAGTGAATGACAAAAAAAAATAAAAATTAGCCTATAGGCATATGTGGAAAATTATCTGAATTGAGAGTTCGGGAACCGGATGACCTAAAGCTCTGTGATATTAGTGATAGTCTATTAAGTAATAAGCACAAGAAAGAAAGGAACTTAAAATGGTCCAACTAAATTCTTTATATAAAAACCCAAAGAAAAGCAGATAAGTGATAAGTCTGTGGAAAAACACTGCTCATTCACGTCTGTCAGCAGCCGTGCGCTCAACAGATGAACAGGGTAGACGCAGCTACAGTGAGTGACGGCAGGGAGAAAGCAAAAAAGTCGGGGTCTGAAAAGTCGCTAAAAATAGCAACAAAGGCGCTAAGTTGGTACATGAATCCCGCACATGCGCGATTCATGTGGCGGAGGGGTTAACATCTCCTGCTCTGACTGCAGCTGGAAGCGGCTGCTGCGCGAGGACTGGGCCGCCTGTGAGTGCTTTGGGACGCGGATGGGACCCACGGCAGCACCCGCTGTTGAGAAGACGATATTTGCTTTCACGTCAGAGAGTCGCCAAAAGTCACCAATAACACCAGAAAAAGTCGTTAGATTTGTCGCTAGTCGCTTTTTTGAAAATGTGTCGCTAGAGGGGTCTGAATACTCGCTAAATATAGCGACAAAAGCGCTAAGTTGGCAACACTGTGTGTGTGAGGTAAAAGGACACTAGCTCTTGAAGCTCCGCCCCCTGTGCCGGGAGCAGCAGCTCATTTGCATTTAAAGGGACAGACACAAAAACGGTGCGTTTTTCCTCACCCTCAAAAAGTGACCATTAACATGCTATATAAAAATATCTGTGGGGTATTTTGAGCTAAAACTTCACACACTCTGGGGACATCAGAGACTTATTTTACATCTTGTGAAAAGGGCATTATACCACCCTTTAAAGTCTTGCTGTAGTTAATCATTTTATCCCTTAAAACTCATCTTTGATAACCAAAATGACATTTTCAAAATGTTTTTTTCCTGTGAATTTTTTTATTCATGCCTTAAAATAGATTAAATGTAACTCTAGTACACCCTTGCTTCATTTAGTATAAATGCGGTTCTATGAATATGCAAATGAGCCCCACCTCCACTATAAACTATTTCTATAATCATACTAACATGGCCATCTCTTAAATCACTGTACAGGGTTAAAAAATAATCATGTAGTTTGTTTACCACAGAACTGCATGGGTGATATTAAAATAATATTTTTTTACTGATGTAAGCTGTGCAGTGATCATGAAACATGCATACAGATGCTATTTCAGTGAATGAAGCTTACATGCATGACTTCACTATCAAATACATTATGCATAAAACATTTCAAACTATTTCTATTACTTATTTAAGTGGTTTCTACCATTTTTATCTCTTCTCTGTTATTTTAAGGCACATCTTACAGTCAATAACCGTATTGATCTTATGTTTAGATTCATGAAATATTCAGCAAAATTGTTTCCTTTGTGTGAGAGAGATGACATGCACTGTAAAAAATGATCGTGATTTTAACGGTAAAAGACTGTAAAAATGCTACAGTGAAAAACTGTTAATTGGTTAACAGAAAGTGGTACATTTAATGTAATTTTACTGTAAAATACCATTAAATGTACAGTTTTTGAAAGTGAAAAAGAACAACTCATTGTATAATTTACAGTGAAAAAACGTAAATTGACATTCCCACAATTCCCTGCGTGACACTTCATATTTGATGTATTTTTGTTGAAATAACTGTTTCTTCATAGTTTCTTAGTTATTTTCTAATCAGTTATGTACATTAGGGTTTTATGTTACATTTAAAGTTGTTAAATGAATGTTTATTGCATTGTTACCATGATGGTGTTTAATGTTTGTGTGAATCAGACACAGCTTCTATATTTCAGTTTTAACTTTCTTGTGGAAGAGCTGCTTGTGATGAGCTTTGATTGATCATGTGACTCTCATCTCTGCTGTGATTGGTGGTTGTCAGTGTAATACAATGGTACAAAACAGATATTAATACCTAATTAGGTCAGTAAATTAACATTATATCAGATAATGAAATACAGTTTATTACTGTAAATATTAAGTTAAATCTGTAAAACCTAAAATGTTTCTACTGTATTTAATACGGTAAATTTCTGGCAACCACAGCGGCCGGTATGTTACCGTAAATTGAACAGATTTTTTTTTTACTGTGTGCATCTCACTTCTGTCAAAGTCCAGTCGGATATATGATTTTCAGCTGAGAGGATTGTTAAATCCTCAAATTATTATTATTCAAAATATATATAATAAATTATTGTGTGTTGTCTCGATCATAATGAGATAATGCCAGATAATCATGTGCCTTGCCTTGAACTTGTTTATTCCCAATTCTACCATTATAATCATGATGGGAAAGCCTTTATTACAGTGATGTAGAGCATTATGTAATGCCTCAGAAACCCGAAGGCATCAGTAATTGATGTGGCAATTAAAAGTTTAATATGGAGTCAGATTGGTTTTTAAAAGGATGCAATATCGCTAAACCGCTACAGTATTTGACTACTGGTTAACATAACTAATAATAGCTAACATGGACCAGGTGACAGAAGCAGATGAAAACAATGAATACGATTATGAAAACAAACATTATTTTTATTGTGCATGACTGTGTATGTTTACTAGTGGTTCAGAAAAGGTGTTAAAACTGTAGCAAAACCAGCAGTAAAACTGAAGAAATGTCCATAATTCAGCTCAAAATCAAAAGAAAAAAAATCTTGCATAAAGAACAATCATATTTTAGAGCCATTTTGACATTATTTTAAATTCTCACATTATTGTAGTGCAAAAAAAATTGTAATCAGAAAAAATTGGTTCCTCTAGACAATATATATTTTTTACAAATATATATGATTAAATTCACTGCAACAAATACTACCAATATAAATGCTGTGTGTAAATAATAAATATTTTTCAGTGTTTATTATTCAATATTTTTCATTGCAATAAGAATGGGGTAAAATAGTTAATTGACATGAAAACATATTATTGGCTTATTTTGTAAAAAATTTTGTAGTTATTCTCTCTTTTGATTTGGGGGTGAAATATGGGCATGTTTTCGAGAGATTTCTGTGCACATTGTGATTTACTACGAGTAGAAGAGAGGAGGAGAAGAAAGAATTGATGAAAAAGAATAGATGAAAAACAAAAACATAAAAAATGAGATGGGAATGCAGTGTGTGTGTGTGTGTGTGTGTGTGTGTGTGTGTGATAGGGTTAGTGTAAGTGGACAGAATATACAGTTTGTACAGTATAAAAACCATTACGTCTATGGAGAGAGTCCCCACAAAGATAGTGAACCAGACAGTGTGTGCATGTGTGTGCGTGTGTGTGTGTGTGTGTGTGTGTGTGCGTGCGTGCGTGCGTGCGTGTGTGTGTGTGTGTGTGTGTGTGTGTGTGTGTGTGTGTGTGTGTGTGTGTGTGTGTGTGATAGGGTTAGTGTAAGTGGACAGAATATACAGTTTGTACAGTATAAAAACCATTACGTCTATGGAGAGAGTCCCCACAAAGATAGTGAACCAGACAGTGTGTGCATGTGTGTGCGTGTGTGTGTGTGTGTGTGTGTGTGTGTGTGTGTGTGCGTGCGTGCGTGCGTGCGTGTGTGTGTGTGTGTGTGTGTGTGTGTGTGTGTGTGTGTGTGTGTGTGTGTGTGTGATAGGGTTAGTGTAAGTGGACAGAATATACAGTTTGTACAGTATAAAAACCATTACGTCTATGGAGAGAGTCCCCACAAAGATAGTGAACCAGACAGTGTGTGCATGTGTGTGCGTGTGTGTGTGTGTGTGTGTGTGTGTGTGTGTGCGTGTGTGCGTGTGTGCGTGTGTGTGTGTGTGTGTGTGTGTGTGTGTGTGTGTGTGTGTGTGTGTGTGTGTGTGTGTGTGTGTGTGTGTGCGTGCGTGTGTGTGTGTGTGTGTGTGTGTGTGTGTTGCTCAGGGTTTCTTCGTCGTGCTGCCGGTCAGTGCGCTGCTGCCAGTATTCACAGGGATGTTGATTTCTGAGCCCTGGATGGCAGGTTTGGGCAGAGGAGCTTCGATGGTCAGGACGCCCTCAGGAGACAGACTGGAGGTGATCTTCTCAGAGTCCACACCAGGGGGCAGACTGCAACACAACACACTCCTGTCACATACCTTTCAAAACAGTGTGATGATGATGATGATGATGATGATGATGATGTGAAATATTATGCAATGTGAGATGCATGAATCATTGTCAAAAGCTTGTTACTATCTGTCCTGGATATCAAGTGTGCTTCATCAGCAAATTATGAGATAGTCATTATTTTGAGATAAAAAGCCATAATTATATCACAATAAGTTGAATTTATGAGATACTAATTCATAAGTTTAAGATAATAAGCCATTTTATGATTAAATAAGCTGAAATTATAAGATACTAAGTCATAATAAGTCAATTATGACATAAAAGTCATAATCGTGACAAAAAGTTTAAATTATAAGAATTTAAGGCATAATTTACTAGATTAAAAAAAATGATAGGCTACAAATGCATAAATTACATAAAATGTCAATATGAGATGTCATAATTATGAAAAAAAGCCATAATTGACCCTTCGCAGGGAGCTTGATTGACAGGTGATGTGACCAATCATACTTCGCCATCCGCCATTTTGTCCGACAAAGCAGTCAGGAGAGTTAGTAGATTAACGTTGGAGGATGTGAACTTGAGAAGCGGAGTGTACTGACGTCTTTCCGCGGTTAAAACAACATTCCTTCTGATGTTCATTCATGTTTATTTGATGCTATAAATGAACTAGAAGGAAGAGATGATCGGTTCACGAGCGGCTTTAACTGAGGCGACACAGCGATCTGTCACGACACATTAAACAGCCACAAAACGGTATTTATTGTTTACATTTCTTTTTTTTTAAATGACCACATTTGAAAGGTGAGACTTTCTTTAATATGTTTAATATCAAAAGTAACCGAAAAGTAACCTGGTCTGTCAGCGTGTTGTCAGTCTCCTCTCTGCTCCACGATGTGTTTTTCACTGCGTGAGAACATGGTGTGTGTGTGTGTGTGTGTGAGAGAGAGAGCCCCAGCGTAGCTTGTCGAACATAGCGACAGTAACTAAGGGGGGCGGGTCTTTGCGAACGGACAATAAGTCGAAAATATGAGATAAAGTCATAATAATGAGATAAGTAAAATGTTATAACTGTGACAAAGTTTAAATAATGAGATATTAAGACATAATTACCAGATTAAAAAATATTTATGAATAAAAAAAAATCATAATTATAACAAAAAGTCTAAATGATGAAGTGTGCTTCAGAACTCACGTGTATTTCCTGGTGAAACATCTGGACACGAAGCCGTGTTCATCCTTCCTCTCCTCGTGTTTTCCTGCACGGAAAAGAAGAAACACACAAATGAGATTATTCCTCTCAGATTCTGCATTAAAAGGAGAACAAATGGAGACGTTTGCTCTAAGATCTAAAGATTTCTAATCAAAATCACATTGGATCAAATGATGTGCAATCCACTCTCAACAGTTATCTCTGTTTTTATATGAAACCAACCACCCTTATTTATTTTTCATTATTTCATTACACTCTAAAAATTGCTGGGTTGTTTTAACCCCAATTTTATTTTTTTATTTTTTTAGTTACATTTTTTTTTTTTTTACAAAACACATAAACAAAAAGAAACACAAGGAGAAAAAAAAAGAAAAGAAAAACCTCTCTCCGCAAGGCAAGATAATAAATAATCACAAAAATAGAAATAAACAGTAATAAGCATAGATCTACATCTAGTTGGGTCAGGATGTTCAAAAAAGATCAGATCAAAGTCATCTAGTTTTCCTCGGATAGAGGATATTTTTTTTATTTTTTCAAATTTGAGTCAAATATGGACAAAAACAACCATTAAAATTGTTAAAAACAAAACAAAACAAAAAAACACTTGAAACAACCCAGCCTTTTTTAGAGTGTAGCAACAACCTAGGACTGTTTTGCATTATCAATCACGTTCATGAATTAATGTCACACGTCACACTTCTCTGTGACAGTAATGAGTGTGTATTGACTGAGCTTCACGCTTCCTCTGTTATATAAAGCACGTGTGTAACACAACATGATGCTTTTGACCTCGCTGTCCTCAGTGTTCCTCCCAGCTCAGACTCTGGGTAACCCAGCACCGGCTCTGTGTGTGTGGACAACAAACCCCAGAAGACCCTCCTCATCGGACAGAGACAGAGATGGATGCGATATGAGAGTCGTTAAAAGAGTCCAGTGTGTGTTACTTCACTAGATCAACATGAAACGCTCCATATATTCACCTGCCATTTTACTTCTGAAATCTGATGCATTTCTTTTGCACACCAAACAACAAAGATCTTAAAATGAGAAATGACACAAAGTCTGGTGATGAGCTATGAAATAACTCGCGTGCACACGTCAGTTAGCACACATTATCCTGCCGGTGTAACCGCTCTGTGCTCTGCGGTGTAATATCTCAGGAATGTAGCTGGCCTCATTTATCAGCTCCCGCCCTACAGAAGATAAAACTGTTTTTCAGCAGCTTTCCTTCACACTCGGCCACCTCTCTTCCTCGTTCCCCATTCACACCGCATTAGACAAAAACAACGCATTGGTAAATCATAATTAGCACACAAAACGTCTTAATTATGAGATACTACAATAAGTCATAAGTATGAGATAAAAAGCCATCATTATGACACAATAAGTCGAAATTATGAGATAAGTCAATTATGATTATGACATAAAAAGTAATAATTGAGAGAAAAAAATGACATAATAAAAATACATAATTATGACACTTATGAGTTGAAATTATGAGATAAAAAGCCATAATTATGACACAATAAGTCGAAATTATGTGATACAAAGTCATAATTATGAGATAAAAAGCCATAATAATTATTACACAATAAGTCGAAATTATGAGAAACTAAGTCATAATTATGAGATAAAAATACATAATTATGACACAATCAGTTGAAATTATGAGATACTAAGTCATAATTATGAGATAAAAAGCCATAATTATGACACAATAAGTCGAAATTATGAGGAGTCAATTATGATTATGACATAAAAAGTAATAATTGAGAGAAAAAATTACATAATAAAAATACATAATTATGACACTTATGAGTTGAAATTATGAGATAAAAAGCCATAATTATGACACAATAAGTCGAAATTATGTGATACTAAGTCATAATTATGAGATAAAAATACATAATTATGACACAATCAGTTGAAATTATGAGATACTAAGTCATAATTATGAGATAAAAAGCCATAATTATGACACAATAAGTCGAAATTATGAGATACTAAGTCATAATTATGAGATAAAAATACATAATTATGACAATAAGTTGAAATTATGAGATACTAAGTCATAATTATGAGATAAAAAGCCATAATTATGACACAATAAGTCGAAATTATGAGATAAGTCAATTATGATTATGACATAAAAAGTCATAATTGAGAGAAAAAATTACATAATAAAAATACATAATTATGACACAATAAGTTGAAATTATGAGATAGTAAGTCATAATTATAAGATAAAAAGCTATAATTATGACACAATAAGTTGAAATTATGAGATAAGTCAATTATGGCATAAAAATGCCAGTTCATAATTACGAGATTAAAAATCAATTATCAATAAAAAAAATCATAATTATAACAAAAAGTCTAAATTATGACATACTTAAAAAAAACTGAGATAAAAAAAAGTTACATTATGAGATAGTCATAATTACAAAATAAACATTAACATTATGTACACAAACAAACACAATACTGGCTGTCTTCATCAACACTACATCTATGGCTTGAACATTTCAGACAGAACAAACTGAGCTGTTCTTCTTGTGACTAGTTGGAATTATGAGATACTAAGTAATAATTATGAGATAAAAAGTTGAAATTATGAGATACTAAGTGATAATTACGAGGTAAAAAAAATATATTATGAATAAAAAAATGCATAATTATAACAAAAAAGTCAAAATGATGACACACTAAGTCATAATTACAAAATAAACATTTAAATTTATGAGTCTAAAAAGTCAGAATTCATAATATTGATTCACCAAAGCATGATTTTTTTTTTTCTTGTGTGGCAGAAAGGGACTTCTATACTTCCTGGACTTTTCTTTCAAAACAACAACACAAATACAATTTCCTTCCTCAAAGCGAAATATTAACTTTTATAGTAGCTTTTAGACACCCCAATCTAGCCAAAATCTAAAGTCTATTGTCTTCACTAAGTTCTCAATGTGTTTGAATCGGCTGGTGTTTTGGTGATTACTAAATGAACTAAATAATGAGATACTAAGTCATAATTATGAGATAAAAAGCCATAATTATGACACAAAAAGTCAAAATTAAGAGATACTAAGTCATAATTATGAGATACGTCAGTTATGACAAAAGGCATAATTGAAAAAAAAGTAAATTAATTTAAAATAATTACAAGATTAAAAATCAATTATGACAATAAATTGAAATGAGATAGTACTAAGTCATAATTATGAGATAAAAAACATAATTATTACACAATAAGTTGAAATGATGATATACTAAGTCATAATTATGAGATAAAAAGCCATAATTATGACACAATAAGTAAAAATTATGATACTAAGTCTGAGATACGTCAATTATGACAAAAGGTAAGGGAGATTTTTTTTAAGTCATAATTACAAGATTAAAAATCAATTATTGATACAAATGCTTAATTATGACATAAAAGGTAAAACAAATATGAGATACTAAGTGTCAATTATGAGATTAAAAAATTGAAATGATGAGATACTAAGTCATAATACATAAAATAAACATTGAATTCATGATTATGATTCACCAAAGCATGATTTTTTTTCTTGTGTGGCAGAAATAGACTTCCTAGACTTTTCCCTTCAACACAAATCCAGTGTAATCTCCTTCCCAGAGCTAAATATGAACTTTACAGCATCTTAAGAGTAAGTGCTCACCGCTGATCTCCACCACGCCATCTTTGGTCTTCACCGTCAGCTCCTCGGGGGCGAAGTGATTGACATCCAGGCTGATCTTCCAGGCGTCCTGAGTCTGCTTTATCTCGGACATTCCCGAGCTCAGCTGTCGGGAAAAGGCCCGTCCGTAGTTCTGCGGAAGCATCCCGGCGGGAGGAGACATGGGCATCGGAGCCGGACTCTGCATTAAACAGGCCATGTCGGGGTGTCCGAAGGAGCGCATGTATCCCGGCCAGTGCGTGCTGGGGAAAGTGGGAAGCTCCTCGGAGAAGGGTGGCATCCCGAAGGTTTGGTCGAAGAGCCGGCTGCCCTGGTACCAGTCCCGGAAGGGATCCCAGGATTGGCCGTGCATGAAGCTGAAGGGAATCCGTCTCTCGGCCATGGCTTGAGTTTGAGTTCTCGCTCTGAAAGTTGTTCAGGAGAGTGTCGTGTCCCGTTTGGGAGAGCTGGGATTTATACGGCCGACCCCCTTCCACACCAGTGCAACACCTCCTCCCATCCGGATATTTATGGAAGTGACTAGAATGTCTATTCACGGACGGCTTCGCATGAGACATTTTCATTCCTGTATTGTGTATGATGCCAAAAAACAGTCGAGTCACCTTCATTCATATACCGGTGAATCATTATAATCAGTAATTCAACTTAAAAAGTGAAACTAATATATTATATAGACTCATTACATGCAAAGTGAGATATTTCAAGCCTTTATTTGTTATAATTGTGATGATTATGGCTTACAGCTTATGAAAACCTTTTCACAATATTCTAATTTTGAATTTGGGGTTTTCATAATCTGTAAGCCATAATCATCACAATTATATCAAATAAAGGCTTGAAATATCTCACTTTGCATGTAATGAGTCTATATAATATATTAGTTTCACCTTTTAAGTTGAATTACTGAAATAAATGAACTTTTGCACCATATTCAAATTTTTCCAGTTTCACATTTATAAATTTTGGCTTTACAGCGGATCTAGAATAAAGTTATTGTCCAGCTAAAGTCACGGATGGCCTCGTATGAGACATTTTCATTCCTGTAGTGTGTATGATGCCAGAAATACATAACTGTATGGCAAACAGGAGAGCGCTTGCAATAACATTATGAGATCTTAATAAACAATTTCTCATATTGTATTGAATTAAGAGTAATGGTGCATGTGTATCAGTGCAACTCAAATGTGACCCTGGACCACAAAACCAGTCACATGGGTACATTTTTTAAAATTGAGATTTATACATCACATGAAAGCTGAATAAATAATCTCTCCATTGATGTGTGGTTTGTTAGGATAGGACAATATTTGGTCGAGACACAACTATTGAAAATCTGGAATCTGAGGAGCAAAAAAATGTAAACATTGAGAAAATCTGCTTTAAAGTTGTGCATTTATGTTCACGATTGTGCTGCATTCACTCACAAAAATACATGTTTTATATATTTACGGTAGGACATTTACTAAATATCTAGTAAATGCTTCTTTATTTGAGAATTTTTAGATATTTGGACTGGAAACAAGACAAAAATACTGAGTAAGAAAAGCATTTTTTGCAGTGTAAGAACGTATTAGCCGACCCACACTAGAGCAACACACACACACACACACACACACACACACATCCGGATATTAATAGAAGTGACTTGAATGTTTATACACGGACTGCCTCGCATGAGATTGGCATCCAAGGCAAAGGCCTTCCCGAAGCGACTGCGACCCCTTTCCTGGTGCTCTCTCTCTCTCACACACACACACACACACACACACACACACACACACACACACACACACACACACACACATTCCTGTCGTGACACTGGGGCGGAGGAATCTGGGATTGTTGTAAAGCACACAGACAGAGTCAGCAAAAACAGAGACCCAAACACAGAAATAACAGGTGAACACACACACACACACACACACACACTCACACACACACACGATGATGGTTAGATAATAGATGGATAGATAGATGATTTACAGGAGATCATGAATGAACACTGAGAACACAGATCAGAGAAAAGGCCATTTACTAAACCTACGACTACAACCATAAAAATACTGTTACTTGGAATAAAATAAATGTTAGCTGAAATAACACACACACACACACACAATCCCTCTCTCTCTCTTGCTCTCTCTCTCTCTCTGACACACACACACACACACTATCTATCTCTCTCTCTCTTTCAGACACACTCACAAACACACACACACACACACACACACTCTCTCTCAGACACTCACAAACACACACACACACACACACACACTCTCTCTCTCAGACACTCACACACACACACACACACACACACTATCTCTCTCTTTCTCTCTCTCTCTTAGACACACTCACACACACACACACACACTCTCTCTCTCAGACACTCACAAACACACACACACACACACTATCTCTCTCTCTCTCTCTCTTAGACACACTCACAAACACACACACACACACACACACACACTCTCTCTCTCTCAGACACTCACAAACACACACACACACACAATCTCTCTCTCTCAGACACACTCACAAACACACACACACACACACACACATTATCTCTCTCTCTTTCTTAGACACACTCACAAACAGACACACACATACACACTCTCTCTCTCAGAGTCACACACACACACACACCATCTCTCTCTCTATATAACACTGCAGACAAAAGACACACTCAGGCTGTAACAAATCAAGTAAATGTAGAAAGACTTGAATTTTTTTCTTTTACTTCGAGGAACATATTCAAAGCAAAGTTATAATCATCAAGTATGAAAATATAGTAGTTAATAGTGAACTAATAATGCGTTACTCGTGTGTATTTATTAATTAATGACGGAACAGTGTTCTCATCTAAAGTGTCCAACTATACTTCATATTAGGATTCAAAAGGATTAAAAAATTCAATTTCAAATAAATTAATTTTACACGCTTTTATCCAAACTCACAAGCAGCTTTTATGGAGTTTGGCTTGTTCTGCAACTCAACACTTCTGGAAGAAGCGAAGCAAATAACATTATAGAAATATATAAATACATCGTTCCGTTATTTTCCACGGTGAACGGGAACGAGCAGGAACCTTCCGGCGGGATCACATGACATGAGTGACTTCAGATTATACAACACTGAACACACTCTGAAATATATAATCTGAACAACACGCATATGGCAAGCTGCTTTAACATTAATCTTTAAAGTATCATGCTACTAGTACTTATTTTTAAAGGGGTGATTGATTATGATTTCACTTCTCTAACTGTAGTTAGTGTGTAATGTTGCTGTTTGATCATAAACAACATCTGCAAAGTTGCAACGCTCAAAGTTCAGAGCAAAGGGAGATATTTGCTTTTACAGAAATCGCTTTTTAAGGACTACAACAAACGGCTGGTAGGAACTACACGACATTCCTCCCGGGTTAGTTACGGAATATGGTCCAAATATGCTAATCAATGACTAGAAGATAACTCCACATAATCTACATAAATTCATCAACTAACCATTCAGAAATGTCCTGTTCTTCTACATGTTGTCACTTCTTCTTGAGTCTCTCCATCATTGTCCGACTCCGTTTGAACATAAAAGGCTAAAAGTTTTTGAAATGTTCAGTGCATGTGTGTGTGTGTGTGAGTGTGTGTGTGTGTGTGAAGTAAAAGGACATGACACAAGCTCTTGAAGCTCCGCCCCCTGTGCCGGGAGCAGCAGCTCATTTGCATTTAAAGGGACAGACACAAACGGTGTGTTTTTGCTCACCCTCAAAAAGAGACAACTTTAACATGCGATATAAATATCTGTGGGGTATTTTGAGCTAAAACTTCACACACACACTCTGGGGACATCAGAGACTTATTTTACATCTTGTGAAAAGGGCATTAGACCACCACTTTAAGAAACGATCTATTCCATTAGGTACTAGCACTTATTCCAATAGTGTCTATCTAGTATTTAAAGTCCCCCTGTAATCAATAATTGTATCCCTTAAAACTCATCTTTGATCACCAAAATTACATATTTAAAAGTGTTTTCCTTGAAGAAAAAAAAGTCATGCCATAAAATAGCTTGAATGTAACTCTACACTCTTGCCTCATTTGGTATACGCAGTGATATGAATATGCAAATTAGGCCAAAATAAAGAATGTCTGCACCACACACACACACACACACTCCCACACCAGGCACACACACACTCTCTCTCACACACACACACACACTCCCACACCATACACACATACTCCCACACCACACACACACACACACACACACACATGCGCACACACACACACACACACGCGTACTCCCACAGCAGACACACACACACACTCCCACACCATACACACACACACACACACACACACACACACACACACACACACACACCCCAGACATGTGGCAAAGCAGCTGAAGCAACCTTACTCCATTTACGGATATGACGAGACACACACGTGTGAGTGACGTACGCAGTTTCCCCCGAACACCATCAGTCTATATTCAGCAGTTCACCATAATCATATTTCAAGGACAATCAGAGTGATTATATAAAAATATGCTCATATTTTAGTTAGGGTCCAATTCTCATTACTAATTATGACTTTTGCCTCAATAAACTCATAATTACTGCTTATTAATAGTGAGAATTGGACCCTAAACTAAATTGTTCAGTTCACACTTAAGATATATTATATGAAGTATATGAATTATGTAATAATACTCTTTTTGCTGAAATGTGTGTTTCATTCTGAGCTCAAGAAACAAGACGACGCTCAAAGCAAGACGAGGACATGAAGACGATCGATTTGCAGATACTTTTATTGTGTTTAATTATGACTGTCACTAAATCTACTGACTTTATACAGTTGGGAAGATGGAGCAGTATCAACTCACATTATTAAATCAACAGGTGTGTGTGTGTGTGTGTGTGTGTGTGTGTGTGTGTGTGTGTGTGTGTGTGTGTGTGTGTGTGTGTGTGTGTGTGTGTGTATAAAATCATATAACACTGGCGGCGAGACACACAGAGAGGAAGACTGAGGCCGAATCCTGCATCGTAAGGTCAAAGTTCACATGATCGCCTCCTTTATGAAAGAGAGGAGGAGAAGGCCAGCTCGGGGAGAACGAGAGAAGGAAAACTGCACAATAAATCATAATAAATCATAATAACAACCAGTCTTCTGCTTAAAAAAAAGAAAATTTCATAACAATTCAGTTTAGTTCTGCATGTAAGGTCAACATGATTCTTCATATTAAAGAAAAATGTGTCGTTTAATCCACAAGGAAAGTTCAGAGGTGAAAAATTATGAAGAAAATTTTGAAATAACGTGCATGGATGAATCATAATAAAGTCTTGTCAGTAAAACTTTGCAAACGTGCAACTCCTTATAAAAACATTTTCTCAGAGCCCCCCCCCCCCAAAAAAGTAATAAATAACAAAATAAATATGCAACGAATATGAAATAAATAGCATCACGGAATAAATAGAATAAATATGCTCGTAAGACGTGTGTGTTTTTGCAGCCTGGTGTCAGGTATAAGTGCACTACACTAGAGACAGAGAACACCTGTACAACACACAGCTCCAGCCGCATCTATACGCACTACACAGCGCAATACTGAATATCATAAGAAATATCACATCTCCAAAATGGACATTATAGGTGCATCAGATATGGATTTTCCACAGAGATCCGAGAGTAAAGGAGAGGAGAGCGACACACACACACACACACGCACGCACACACACGCGCACACACACACACACACACTCTCTCCTCTGCATCATGCCAAGCTTTTCCACAGACCAAGCCTTTATATAATCCGGTATATAACTTGGAATATACAGTGCATAGTTTACAGCCAAAACTTGCAGCGGAAATATTCAAACTAAAACATCCTGACGTACAGTACAGTCATTATAATACCAAAAAACTAAACTAAACTAAACAAAAAAACTAAACAGATGTGCTTTTTTTTTACATAATAAAAGGGTGAATCTCAAAAAAGAAAAGAAAAAAAAAGTCATTTTTAACCCCAAAAAAACTTTTTTTTATAATTGCATAATAATAAATAAAAAAAGCATGTAACCCTCTGGTGCTCCTCATGTGACGGTCAAAAATTACTGAATTTATATATATATATATAATTCAATTAAATGAATGTACTATATTTTAGTTTAATAATGTTTTTCATGTAATGTTTTGTATTTTTAGGGTATTTTATGTTATTGTACATTAATTATAAATTGCTAAATTATGTTTAATATAATATATGTTTTTATAACAGATGTGCTTTTTTTACATAATGAATTGGGTGAATCTCAAAAAATAAAATAAAAAAATATAATTGCATAATAAATAAATAAATGAAGCATGTAACCCTCTGGTGCTCCTCATGTGGTGGTCAAAAATTACTGAATTTATATATATATATATATATATATATATATATATATATATATATATATATATATATATATATATATATATAATTTCAATTAAATGAATGTACTATATTTTAGTTTAATAATGTTTTCCATGTATTTTTAGGGTATTTTATGTTATGGTACTAAATTATGTTTATGCAGTAGTTATAATCCATTTATTCACTTTTTAAACTATCATAAATCTTAAATCCTTTGGAGCTCAGACTTCAGTTCGGTTTAATTTTAAAGAAAAAGGCAATAAAAAAGAAAGTTATAGAAGTTCAAGTTTATTGTTATGAAAAATGCACAAAAACACTATTTTCAATTTTTATATGAAATATATATTTCCCAAAAGTTTTACTCTACAACTGCGAGGAACTCGAAAGCCATAAATCCAAACAAGTCAAGTTCCAAAATTGAGGTTAAAATGAGCTCAAGATTATGTTATGTTTCATCACTTCCACAAGATGAAATTAATTTTCAATGTGTTCATTTCTGTACTATTTTTTTCAGGACTTTTCTAATTATGTTCATGATTTTGTGTGTGTGTGTGTGTGTGTGTGTGTGTGTGTGTGTGTGTGTGTGTGTGTGTGTGTGTGTGTGTGTCTGTGTGTACATAGCAAGTGCCAAAACTTTTACCAAGTTTCGTACCATTCTGATAAGTAAAAAATAATAAATAAATAAAAACGTACAATTTGTTCGGTCAAAAACGACCAAAGAGCTCCAGAGGGATCATTATTATTTGAAAGACTAAATATACACATTTGTCAGTAACCTAAATATAAAATGATGTGCATATATATATATATATATATATGTTTTGTTAATAATATTTGGGTTAAATGCACTTAATTGTTATGAAAATAAAGTCAGATTTCCCAAAATCTGTATGATGGTTAAACCGGCTTAATTTGTTTGTACAACATTGAACTTGTTGTTTCTGTGTGACCTGAACATTTCTTTATGAGATTCACCCAAATCATAATGTACTGTTGTTCTTGCTCGCGTTCCTCTGCAGTGTATATGAATATAGTCTCCTGATTGTGAGATAGTTTTAGACCTCATCACGATGAGTCTCTCTTTCGTAACCCAGGGTTTTGTTTTTTTTGGTTATTTTTTGCAGCGTGGAAGAATTTCAGGAAAAGAAAGTGCTCGTCTTATCTTTGTTCTTCAGGCCTTTTAGTCTTTAAATAGAGACACTGGATCTATTTGTAACATTGAATATGTTTAATACAGAAATGCTGACGGCATCAAGATCTGTGTGAGTCGGCATCTTTAGGGTTGGTGCGTAAAATGAGCGGCTGGTTTAATCTGTACAGACCGGCTGTATTCATGATGTAACGTCAGATATCTTAGTTTGCAGATTCACTGCCTCAAAGTGTTTTATTGATGTTACGACGGTTTCTCATCCAGTGACGAGATACGGTGGGTTTAATATTCAGTGTATCTACATCATTTGTCATAGTGATAACTTATGGTTATTATTAGTATTATTATGAGTCATTGTGGAAAGAAAGAACGGAAAAATCAGATTTTATGCATATTCTTGAAAAAAAAGTGGATTTGAATTGGACACACCAAAATAAGTAAATAAATAAATAAATAAATAAATAAATAAATAAATAAATAAATAAATAAATAAATAAATAAATAAATAAATAAATAAATATAATAAATACGATTTTCGCTCTATGAACAAAGCCTAAGTTAAGGGTGAAGTGTGTAATTTTGAAAATATATTTTTGTCTTGTTATCTAGAGCAAATATCTAAACATCCTGAAATCAAGATACATATAGGCCTACTTAAGAAGCAGAATTATTATTTTTTTCTGAAAAAAAAAGTGAGTTTTTTGCTTAAAACAAGAAGAAAAAAATCTGGATTTTATCCAATCTAAATTGGGTCATTTAACTAATGGGAAATAACTGCCACTGTGGAAATAAAGAACAGATACAAATATTTTCTTGATGTTCAAAACTACAAAAAATTAATTGAGAGGATTTGCATCAGATACACCCAAAAAAAGGGAAAGAAACGAAATACACTGTAAAAAATAAGTTTCTTTCTAAGTATTTCTGCAGTTTTACTCAGTATTACCACAGAAGAAATGCAGTATTTTAAACTCAATTGATAAAAAAGTTTTTGATCATGTATAATAATCTAGTTTTCCCTTTGAAGTGTATCCTGAAAAAGTATCAAAAGTGAGTTTATGCTTAAAAAAGGAAAAAAAATATTAAAATATTGTTTTTTGTTTTAAGCATAAACTCACTTTTGAAACTTTTCCAGGAAACATTGTGTTTTTATTTTAATTTTAATTTGACCTTCTCAAATCTTGATTTAAGAATGTTTAGATATTTGTACTGGAAAACAAGACAAACTTTAGCAGTGTGATTACCCTCTTCACCTTTAACCTATTATTCTTGTTCAGTTTTGAATCTTTTCAGAGTTACTCCACCCTGACATTGAGCGTCCTGTCACGAAACCAGCCGGAAGCCGCTGCGTTTCTTCAGCGCAGATGCTGCGGTAGAAAGGTGTCCTGCACGCTCTTCAGAACCCGGGGCTCTCGGAGCTGCTTTGGCTGTAGTAACTGTGTGTGGGGCTCTGGCTCCTGGAGCGGCTGCGGCTGCGGCTGCTGAAACTGCTGTAGCTGCGGCTGCGGCTGCGGCTGGAACTGCTGAAGCTGCTGGCGGAGCTGGAAGAGGACGGGCTCGGCCGGTAGTACGGGATCGGCCGCTTTCGTGCGCTGCAGAAAACAGACGCAGAGGTTATAAACTGCACACACATATGAGTAAAGAGTTCATGAGCACTTGAACACCACTTTGACCACTCAACAATCAAATATGTGCTGTGTGCCATTAATGTAATATCTATGGAAGCTTGTTTCTGCCACAGAATGAAAAATAAAAAAAGGTCACTCTGACTTTATTACACGCAATTGCGACTTAATATCACGCAATTCTGAGAGAAAGTCAGAATTGCGTGATATAGAGTCGCAATTGCGTATTGTAAAGTCAGAATTGCGAGATATAAAGTCAGAATTGCGAGATATAAAGTCGCAATTGCGTATTGTAAAGTCAGAATTGCGAGATATAAAGTCAGAATTGCGAGATATAAAGTCAGAATTGCGAGATATAGAGTCGCAATTGCGTATTGTAAAGTCAGAATTGCGAGATATAAAGTCAGAATTGCGAGATATAAAGTCGCAATTGCGTATTGTAAAGTCAGAATTGTGTGATATAAAGTCAGAATTGCGCAGAATTGCGAGATATAAAGTCAGAATTGCGTGATATAAAGTCAGAATTGCATGATATAAAGTCGCAATTGCGTATTGTAAAGTCAGAATTGTGTGATATAAAGTCAGAATTGCATGATATAAAGTCGCAATTGCGTATTGTAAAGTCAGAATTGTGTGATATAAAGTCAGAATTGCATGATATAAAGTCGCAATTGCGTATTGTAAAGTCAGAATTGCGTGATATAAAATCAGAATTGCATGATATAAAGTCGCAATTGCGTATTGTAAAGTCAGAATTGTGTGATATAAAGTCAGAATTGCGTGATATAAAGTCAGAATTGCGTGATATAAAGTCAGAATTGCGTGATATAAAGTCAGAATTGCGTGATATAAAGTCAGAATTGTGTGATATAAAGTCAGAATTGCGTGATATAAAGTCAGAATTGTGTGATATAAAGTCAGAATTGCGTGATATATAGTCGCAATTGCGTGATATAAAGTCAGAATTGCGTGATATATAGTCGCAATTGCGTGATATAAAGTCAGAATTGCGTGATATAAAGTCAGAATTGCGTGATATAAAGTCAGAATTGTGTGATATAAAGTCAGAATTGCATGATATAAAGTCGCAATTGCGTATTGTAAAGTCAGAATTGTGTGATATAAAGTCAGAATTGCGTGATATAAAGTCAGAATTGCGTGATATAAAGTCAGAATTGTGTGATATAAAGTCAGAATTGCGTGATATAAAGTCAGAATTGTGTGATATAAAGTCAGAATTGCGTGATATATAGTCGCAATTGCGTGATATAAAGTCAGAATTGCGTGATATAAAGTCAGAATTGCGTGATATAAAGTCAGAATTGCATGATATAAAGTCAGAATTGCATGATATAAAGTCAGAATTGCGTGATATAAAGTCAGAATTGCATGATATAAAGTCAGAATTGCGTGATATAAAGTCAGAATTGCGTGATATAAAGTCAGAATTGCCTGATATAGTCGCAATTGCGTGATATAAAGTCAGAATTGCGTGATATAAAGTCAGAATTGCATGATATAAAGTCAAAATTGCATGATATAAAGTCAGAATTGCGTGATATAAAGTCAGAATTGCGTGATATAAAGTCAGAATTGCGTGATATAGTCGTGATTGCGTGATATAAAGTCGCAATTGCGTGATATAAAGTCATAATTACGTGATATAAAGTCGCAATTGCGTGATATAAAGTCAGAATTACGTGATATAAAGTCAGAATTGCGTTATATAAAGTCAGAATTGCGTGATATAAAGTCAGAATTGTGTGATATAAAGTCAGAATTGCGTGATATAAAGTCAGAATTGTGTGATATAAAGTCAGAATTGCATGATATAAAGTCGCAATTGCGTATTGTAAAGTCAGAATTGTGTGATATAAAGTCAGAATTGCGTGATATAAAGTCAGAATTGCGTGATATAAAGTCAGAATTGCGTGATATAAAGTCAGAATTGTGTGATATAAAGTCAGAATTGCGTGATATAAAGTCAGAATTGTGTGATATAAAGTCAGAATTGCGTGATATATAGTCGCAATTGCGTGATATAAAGTCAGAATTGCGTGATATAAAGTCAGAATTGCGTGATATAAAGTCAGAATTGCATGATATAAAGTCAGAATTGCATGATATAAAGTCAGAATTGCGTGATATAAAGTCAGAATTGCATGATATAAAGTCAGAATTGCGTGATATAAAGTCAGAATTGCGTGATATAAAGTCAGAATTGCCTGATATAGTCGCAATTGCGTGATATAAAGTCAGAATTGCGTGATATAAAGTCAGAATTGCATGATATAAAGTCAAAATTGCATGATATAAAGTCAGAATTGCGTGATATAAAGTCAGAATTGCGTGATATAAAGTCAGAATTGCGTGATATAGTCGTGATTGCGTGATATAAAGTCGCAATTGCGTGATATAAAGTCAGAATTACGTGATATAAAGTCGCAATTGCGTGATATAAAGTCAGAATTACGTGATATAAAGTCAGAATTGCGTTATATAAAGTCAGAATTGCGTGATATAAAGTCGCAATTGCGTGATATAAAGTCAGAATTGCGTGATATAAAGTCGAAATTGCGTGATATAAAGTCAGAATTGTGTGATATAAAGTCAGAATTGCGTTATATAAAGTCAGAATTGCGTGATATAAAGTCAGAATTGCGTGATATAAAGTCGAAATTGCGTGATATAAAGTCAGAATTGTGTGATATAAAGTCAGAATTGCGTGATATAAAGTCAGAATTGCGTGATATAAAGTCAGAATTGCGTATTGTAAAGTCAGAATTGTGTGATATAAAGTCAGAATTGCGTGATATAAAGTCAGAATTGCGTGATATAAAGTCAGAATTGCGTGATATAAAGTCAGAATTGCGTGATATAAAGTCAGAATTGTGTGATATAAAGTCAGAATTGCGTGATAT
>NC_136878.1:2336985-2364485 GCF_949152265.1 Phoxinus phoxinus | reverse complement strand
ATATACATGAATGTGTGTGTATTTATACATAATAATTCTACACAGTACACACACACATATATTATGTAAACACAAACTTTTATTTTGGATGTGATTAATCACGATTAATCTTTTGACAGCCCTACTAAAAACATAAAAACCCGAAGCACACCTTATGCAAATCTTTGTTCTTCATTTTCTAGAACTAGAGTTTAAGAACCTTACTGTATTTTGTGTAATTAATTAAGAGAAAGTACTCCGCCATCTTAAGCCCCAGTTCACACCGCCAGCGACACGCAGCGACAAAGCGTCACGATCCCATTCATTTCAATGGAGCGCGGCGACTTCCGGCGACACGAGCGACAGTGACCGTTGGCGACAGAATGTGGGCGTGTCAAGCGACAGGAGACAAGCGACAAAAGTTCAGAAATGTAAACTTTATGCAAATGAGAAGCGATTTTCGCGAGCGACAACCAACAGGAAAGAAGACTTTCAGTGGAGCTCACGTTACGTCACCGTCTGGAGTGCAGAAGAGCTCGAGGGCGATTTCACTGTTTTATATGATTTGACTGTAACCACATTCGTGGATATAATAAAATGATGCATGGAAAAGAAACTGTCGACAGTCTCAGTGAGTTTAATTCATGCATTTATAGTTTGAGTGTTGTACGTTTTATGATACATGTTTAGCACTTCTGCAGTTCACTTTACAGTTTCCCCTGCATTGTGTTGACTATTAGAGACAAGAAAATTTATTATTTGTCAAATACGAATGCTGTTTTAGTAATTTATGACCGTATGAGTGAGTTTAATTTGTTGCTTGATCGATCGTTAATCTAGTAAATGATTTAATCCACTGAACACTGCTGTGGCAATATAAAAACACTCTCCCAACAGCATACTGTTTCTTTTGAGCCTATCATTTCTAGTCAAATTAAAATGATATAGTTGTATCAGTTGTGATGGTATTTAGTATAGATATGGCCAGGCGTCCAGTCAACCAATAACATTAGAGCGACAGCACTACCAACGCCCACAAGCGACTTCACAGTACAGAGACTAGCGACATACAGCGGCAAACTCACTGGCGGTGTGAACGGGGCTTTACTCCGACGAAAGTGACTTGAACGCACCGGCCATCGTAAACACGACTTCCCACATCATGCGTACGAACTTCCCAGGAGGACTTGAACGCACCACAAGTCTTGTTTTGCTGCTGCGAACATTTCCAAGCGTTTCTCCATGTGTTTACCTGCCTGTTGAGACCTCGTCTGTTCCTGATCTTCTGCTGGTTCCTGTGTCCTGTCTGTTTGCTGCCTGCCCTGATCTCCTGCCTGTTTATTGACCACGATTTTGACCAATCTTCTCTGCTGTGTTTGCTGGTGTATGACCCTTGCCTGGTGACTACTCTGTTTAATGAAGACAAGCCGCACTTGGATCTGAATGACTCCTATGCTTCGTAACATTTGGGTTTGGATTAGGATTACCGTATTTTCCGGACTATAAATCACACTTTTTTTCATAGTTTGGCCGGTCCTGCGACTTATAGTCAGGTGCGACTTATATATCAAAATGAATTCATACTGACTGAGATGACACCTATTCAGCCTGTTGTTCTGTGTGCTGTTGTGTTGCTGAATAACTTGCCTTTCCAGATAAAATATCTGTTCTTGGTCTTAAATTTAAAATAAATTTCTAAATAAATGCGACTTATAGTGCAGTGCGACTTATATATGTTTTTTTCCTCTTCATGATGCATTTTTTGACTAATGCGACTTATACTCCGGAGATACTTTTAGTCCGGAAAACACGGTAAGTTTGGTTTAGAGTTATTTGCATGAAATTATGCATAATTTATAGTTATTACTACATTAATTACATGTAACATGTGTAACAACGACACTGTAAAATAAAGTGTTACCCCGGATTTTTTGTTCCTTGAGGTTCACAGGTCTTTTGCACAAACTAAATGTTGCACTTATCTCATGAATATGAATGGGTTTCCTCTATGCATCCGTGTCTGTGTGTACCTGGAGTTGTTCTGGCGTGCGTGTGGGGATTTGTTCTTGCTGGATACACACTCTCTGGAGTGATCTCGAGATGAAGACCTCTCGCTGCTCCAGGAGCTGCTCCTCTGCCGGCCCGTCCCGTGACTCTTGCTCTTCTTCTTCTTGGACGTGTGTTTGTGCCGGCCCGGTGACACAGAGGAACTCCGGTGCCGGTTTTGAGCGCGTCCGCGATGGTGCCGCTTAGACGAATGAGATCCTTTCGTTCTGTGGGAGAAAACAGGAGTAGACTGGAGAAATGGTGTTTGATATCCTTGGTTTCTACTATAGACTTTTCTCCAAAACTTAAAGGTGCACTGTGTAAGTTTTAGCAGCATCTAGTGGTGAGGATGTGAACTGCACCCAACAGAAGTTACGGTGGCCGACAGGAAGTGATGTCATCATCTGAGACAGCAGAGAGTAGCCAGTTAAACAATGAGGTTTCTTTACAAAGATAAATTAAGAAAGTATATTTACTTAATTGTTCAGTAAAACGATGTTATTGCGAATATTATTGTTACTTGTTCATGATTGTGTCAGTGTTTTATTCGCTGATTTTAGTTTGCTTCTTTGAACGAAGAACAACATACAACATCACATTTGCCCGTGACGAAACGCATTTGTCCGTTTAGGGCCACCGTAGAAACATGTCTGCGCATTTCAATGTACAGTAAGCCGACCCTAGCCTGGTACGTATTATGAAAACCTTTTCACAATATTCAAATTTTGAATTTGGGGTTTTGATTGATTGATTGATTAATCAAGGCAAGGCAAGGCAAGGCAAGTTTATTTATATAGCACATTTCATACACAGTGGTAATTCAAAGTGCTTTACATAGAAGAAATAAAAATAAAAATAATTACATAGATAATAAAAGAAATAAGAATAATTAAAACAGTTTAGAAAATAAAATACGGTGCAAACAGTCGGACGAACAGTGGCACAGTGCTCATTCAGTAAATGCAAAGCTAAGCAGTGGTAATTCAAAGTGCTTTACATAGAAGAAATTAAAATAATCAAAGGAAATAAGAATAATTAAAACCGTGTCTGAGATGGAAGTGATTGAGCAGGTTTGCGGTGCCACTGGACCTACAATCCAGGGACGTCCTCTGCTGGGGTGGTGTACCACACCAGTATTGCCCCACTGGGCCCCCACAGAGCACGTTTCACTTTTGCTGTTTTAAACAAACAGCGAACCTCTATACTCTCCGTAGTATAGATAATCTTCACTCGCCTCGTCGGAGTGAAGCTCTCCCGTTCCCCTTCAAAATCATCAAAATTATAACAAATAAAGGCTTGAAATATCTCACTTTTCATGTAATGAGTCTATATAATATATTAGTTTCACCTTTTAAGTTGAATTACTGAAATAAATGAACTTTTGCACCATATTCTAATTTTTCACCTGTATTACACAACTGTATTCTTGATCAGACTAGGTGAGCATAAGAGACTTCTTTTAAATACATTCAAACTTTTGACCTGTAACAATATAATTGATTTGTATAAAATATAATTTAAGATTTAAGACATATGTTCAGGATTGTCCCTGTTCTTACTTCTTCTGGCTCTTGTTTTTAGCGTGTGTGTCCCGCTGGGAGTCGCTGCTGTGCGCGGGCGAGCGAGACGTCTTCTCTCGAACCCTCGGTCTCCCGCCGCGTCTCCCGGACGACTCTGAGACCGGCCCGTCGTCCTCTCCCGTCGGGAACGCGGATCCTCCGGGACTCTTGGGAACGCCGGAGTGATGCTTAACACCTCTCAGATGAGGAGAAGCGCTCGAAGGAGACGGAGCCAGAGAGCCGAGCTTCTGTAGATGAAGTATAACCAACAAACCAAAGGGGAAAAGAAATAAATGTGAAAAAAACAAAAACAGAAAGAGAACAGTGAAATTAGACTCTTTTTCCTCCTGGGTGAAAGAGCGTTATCGTGTACTTGCCAAAAAAATATCTAGAAGAAAGTGCTAGGATTGTTCTCTGGCTTATAGACAGTCCTCTATTGTGCAGCGCATGCAATACTCGGCATGCAAAACCATAATGATTTGAAAAGAATAGTCCCGAAAAAAGAAAATCGAAACAAAAGAGGGGAAAGAGGGAAAATATATATATATATATATGCGTAACTGTGAAAGAAAATAAGTTCAGAGAGAGACTGGAATATATACAGTAGAGAAAGAGAAAGAGGACTTTTTCAATTTTTCAGAAAGAGCTACAAACAAAAAGGTGAAAAATAAAACTAGAAAATTAAAATAGACAACTTGACGGAACATCACAGAAATGGAAGGAACGAAATAAAGATTCACAAGAATAGATTCAATCGAATTAGAAAACATTTGGTCTTCTACTCAATAGAACTTGCTTGTGGATTTGTTTTGTCCTGCAGACAATTGCTGAGATGTGAACAGCGACCCATTTCCTGTTTTAATAGCTTTTTAAATGGTTATTCTGTTTTTCAACTCCCTTTTGGTTAACATCCACTTACCAATAAAGTGGTATTCCCTCCTTTAGTAGGTAAGGTATGAAGAGAAGGGAAAAGTGGGGCAACATAAGTGCATCATTAGATTCACAAAATGCAAGAGAAAAAGACACAACACCCTTCCCTGGATAGTGAGTATGAAACAATGCATGAAAATCAAACCAAAGAGAGAGAGAAAAAAAACGGAAAAAAACACACACACACACACACACAAAATAAATCAGATTTAAACGGATTTCACAGTGTGTGGGCTGGGACAGTTTGAGTGCATCTGTGTTATCGGTGCGATTTTAACAAACGCATTCTCTCGCTTCACCAGTTTCTCAGTAAAAACACACAAAAACCTTTAATTGAATGTGCATTACGGGTTATACATCAAGTTAGATTAAAGACCCCATGAAATGTCTCAATGAGCGGTTATTTCTGATTACCTATAATGTTGCCTTGTGTTTCTTATTTATCTCTTATTAAACCCTATACCTCGGGTCTTTATCGACCCGGGACGTCATTCACTACTCATTCGTTTTTAAAGTTAGACATCAAACTTATTAGTATTCCTCAATTTATTCCTTCTAAACAATATAACAAGAAAAAAAAAAAAGATGTCTGTATTCTGTTATAGGGTCACTAGCGACCCGGGAATGAAAGATTTATTTGAATCTCTGATGAGTGCAATTTACCTTTAATCCTCAAGGTGGCGATGTCTGGTACACAAGGATAATGTGATGTTTTACTCATAATTACAGCAGGCATAAAACTAAAGATCACACTAGTATCATTAGAAAGACTTGAAATGGCTTGGCGATTTACTGCAGCGCAAGTTCTGTACGAATCAATAATTAGTGTCGGTGGATCTGGAGAAGATTTTGAAGACAATAGTTTTGATGGTTGAGATGGCGAATATGAGCCAGATGCTGAATGTACTGGGAAATTATGGTAAAAAGCATCAGCTCAAATTCAACCTTTCCAAGTCCCAAAAGTTATCAAAATATGCATATTTTATTATTTTATAGTTGTTATTAAAATATCAGGAGAGTTTTATACAATCGTGGTAGTTAGAGATTCATCCATGGATACGGGTCACTTAAGACCCATATATGTAATAATGATTGGTGAAACATTCATGCATTTAAGGGTTAAACAGCAAAAACTTATCAAGGACATGTTTGTCTCATAATGGATCCCAAAATCAAAGGAAGGATTTAAGAAATTGCATTTTGCATAAAGATGATGAAGCCTATTTTTGGGCAATAATTTTCATAACACATTTTCAGCACCCAAAACTTTCCTTTACTTTGATGCAAAAAATAAAAATAAAAATCAAGAACCATATATTATTTAATTTGAAAGGTATTCTATAACATGCATACATGATTATTAATATTTACTATTGTACAATTTAATTTTAAATATATATATTTAAAATATTTTGGGGTATTATGTGTTCTGGACATGTTTCGTCACTAAGTGAAAAACGCATAATTTCTTTCTCATATTTACACTCGATTACACTCGAAACGATTAAATTTACACCGAGTGAAAATAGCATATATAAATACGGTTCAGATCTGAGATGTGATGGGAAAGGGAGTAGAGTGTGTTCGGCAAAGCGGATTCGAACTCTCAAAACTTTCTGACACGCGTCTACTGTTGATAAACTAGCATCTTCCGTAATTGTGTCTGGCCTAACCAGACGTCAGTGGGCTAACCAGACGTCAGTGGGCTAACCAGACGTCAGTGGGCTAACCAGACGTCAGTGGGCTAACCAGACGTCAGTGGGCTAACCAGATGTCAGTGGGCTAACCAGACGTCAGTGGGCTAACCAGACGTCAGTGGGCTAACCAGACGTCAGTGGGCTAACCAGACGTCAGTGGGCTAACCAGACGTCAGTGGGCTAACCAGACGTCAGTGGGCTAACCAGATGTCAGTGGGCTAACCAGATGTCAGTAGGCTAACCAGACGTCAGTGGGCTAACCAGACGTCAGTGGGCTAACCAGACGTCAGTGGGCGGAGTTAGTGTAAATAGCTTCTGCAAACAAGTCGACACTCCGTTAGTTTTAAGTTAGCAAAACAACATTGACAACTTAATTGCTTTTAAAATTCCAGCTACTTCCAGTTTGTCTGTGTGTGAAAGACAGAGTGCTAGTGCAATTAAAGACAGGCTAATCATGATTTGTGTTTGCTAGTTGTATCTGTAGGGTATTTTTAATTTACGGAGAGGAACATACTCATTCTAGAGAGCATTTATTTGGACAAAACAAGTCAATTACTAGTAGCACACAAGCATTCGGATGAACTTAAAGCCACACATGTTAGCTGAACGCTACACAACTTTGATTTGGATTTCATGGGGTCTTGAAATAGCCTTCAAAACATCCCTAAGACTGAAATAGGGCTTATGAAATATTATTTATGAGCAAAGCTATTCTGTTTCTTTAACCACAATGCTGTAGATTAAAACACGTTATAATGAAGATTATTAGCATCAGAACTTAACAAAAAAAAACTATATGTACCATATATATATATCGGATGAAAACAATAAACCTCAAATATTTCAGAAGCAGCCCTTATGTGTCAAAAAAATTAAAATAAATAAATAATTAAATTAAATAAAAGGAGGGAAAGTGACCAAATCATATGACACGTACCATTTCACCAAAGACAAAAGGAATGCGACACAGACAGGAAATGCATTCTACCGAAAAATATTAATAATAATAATAATAATAATAAACAAAACGCAGACAAGAGATGGACCTGTGGGGAGGACAGTGTACTGAAGACTGAAGCATGAAAGCAAAGGTAGATATCAGATTGAAAGAAAGGGCGAAATAGAGAAAGAAAGAAGAGCAAACAGTTCTAAAAGAAAAACAATGAAAATCAACCCGCCAACCTTTGGTTTTCCTCAGATAAACAAAGAGAAAAAGAGAGAGAGAGACACGGATGTCAAGCTAGGGTGCTTGTCACATTCTCCACGTGCGTAGGCAGAGCGTTACCTACCTTCCTTCAATCAGAGACACGTATGCAATATCAACAAAACAAAGGAAGAAAAAGGAAAAACAAAAAGGAGAAAGGAAAATTCTCCGCAGCGAAATGGGAAAAAGACAATGAATTCTTTTAGTATCCAGGCTAAGATAATTGATCCACAGACTAAGGAGACAATTCCAACAAACAAAAATAAAAAACCAAGGCAAACAAAAGTGGACATACAAAAAAAAAAAAAAAAAAAAAAAAAACGTTTTGAGACAAAAACCCCGAAACCAAAACAAACTCGGAAAGCAGTCTGTCTTTTTCGCTCGGACACATGTGCACATCGTATGACAAGATCTCAACAAATCGAGTTTGCTAGGAGGAACGTAAATATTGATGGCCATGCATGTGGAATGTGGTTTGATGGGGAGAGAGAAAGCATGTCGGGACAACGGACAGCACAGATGAACGGGTGGAGGGAGAGGGGTGTTGGTGGAGTGGTTTCTTCTAAGATGGAGGACTAACATCTCAAAGGGACCCCAGTCACGTTCAGAAAGCCGTATTCGTGTTGCTCTGCATGCACAATGAGAATTTAGTGCTTGTTCGTATATTTGCTCTCAGCAATCGTCAAGAGTCTTTCAGCAAAGGGAGCAAAGATGCCACATTGGGTTCAGAGAATCGTGAGTAATCCAAATGGCTTGGGTCCCTTTTAGTGTAACAACTTTACTAAATGACTTTTTTATCGGGCCTATTTAGTTGGCTAATGTTTACTGAGCGTCCGTTTGTCCCTGTCAAACATCTAGACAAACATTACACCACTCAAATATTGACAGGAAGGAAACAAACTATACAATATGCAATATATATATATGTATATCAAGTGCTACTGAAATAATATACAGATTACAAGTGAGCAATAGAAACCATGTCAATGAAAACCGTCGTAAATCACCAATGGCACGGAACCGGCTCTTGTCGGTCGAAAGATTTGACAGCCAAGAGAGAGAATTCGTGAATCTGTAGCGATGTTTGACCACAGATGTGAATGCATAACTAGATGCTGCGATCTGCACACTGGTTGGGGTGTTTAGGGAAATCTGAGGAAATGTTGCAGAGTTACATAGTATAATCAGATTAGCATCTGGGCTAATTTTCATAACACATCAGCACGAATACACCATTTTGGAAAGGTCAATGTGAACAAAGTTGCTTTTAAGGCAAGTCTGTTCAATCGGAGGATATATTTGCTAATCTCCAAAAAAAAAATTGATAACATGACGTTACTATGACTTTAACTTAGACTTTACCAATCAGCGATTGGCTCTTTTATTTAGAAGGCGGGACTTATTCCAACATATTACACTCTAAAAAACGATTCGTTGGCTGAACAACCATTACTTATTTAAGTAGTTAGATTAAACGCAAAAAAAATAGTATTCATAACTGTTCAACCTCTACTTACCATATATAGTATGTGTAACACAAAAATATAAGTTACCAAGTGAACTTAAATGTATGCAAAAATAAAATGAAAAAAACATAAGTAATGTCAACTACTATAAAAATTGCATCAAAATTAAGTAAATCTAACATAACATTTTAAATAACTTTATGAGCCACGTGATATGCAAATTTCCCATGATGCCTTTCCAGCCAAAAATTCAGAACCAGACATTTGTCGTAGCCATTTTGTTGTGTGAAGACGGTAGGCTATAAGCGAAAGGTAAGCTTTCTTTAAACTTGCCCTATATGTAAAATATTAGATTTTTTAAAATGTTAATAAACACTTGTTTAATGTGTAGGTTAAAAATAGTCAAACTCAACGTGAGGAACACGCTGAAAAGAGGTAAGTGCTTCACTTTTTTAACAGCCTAATTTGCATTTTTCGTCCAGAAATTAACTTTTAATCTGAACTTTGCTTTAACATTTTGAAACGTGTTATTTACGAATAGCCTACATAGGAAAACGTTTGCCTACTACTTTGCTAAATATTAAAAGAGGTGGCGCGCGCGCGAATTAATATTCTATAACCTGTGTTCGAAATATTAAAGTTAGTGTGCTTCCATCGAACGCATGGTCAAGTGTTTTAATAACTTAGTCATTGTTATATTTCGAAATATATGACAATGCAATGCCTGGCACGTATGGCTGTGCATTAATGGACAATTCGAACATTCTTTCCCCCACGGAGAAATTCGTACAGGCCTAACGAGCACTTGAGTAACGATCTTGCCTGTTGATTTTTCGGATAAATATATTTATTTCATAATCTCTATATCGCGGGAAAAGGGGAGCGGCCAGGCCTTGCTTGGGCGCGGGTTACTTTTTGGGTAAGTTATACAAATATTAAATTGGTTACAGCTCCATGTGTGCACAATCATTAAATAATGGCGAATCTTAATTCAAACGCGATATTAACATGCATGACAGCAACGACTCTTTACTATTAAACCTTCGAAATGATCCATGTAAACCATTTAAACAAAAGTTTATCATCAAATAAAGATTGTAGATCAAATAAGTTACTCTGTTTAGCTATTCCAGTATAGTGACTGTTTTCAGATTCGTTCAAAACCCCGGGACAAAAGACTTCATTGATTAACTTGTGAATATATATATATATAGCCTATATATATATATATAGGCTATATATATATATATATATATATATATATATATATATATATATATAATTTTAAATTAAATATAAAATATACAAATGTTTATATTTATATGATAATTGACTTATTTGTACAAATTAGTAAGATTTAATATTTTCAAGAGGAGTCCCTTCTGCCCACCATTTATTTGATCCAATTATACAGCAAAAAACTAATATTATGATTTTTTGAAAACAATTGTTTTCTATTTGAATATATTTTAAGATGCAATTATTTAAAGGTTTAGGGTCTTAAAAAATAAATCAATACTTCTATGCATTAAATTGATCAAAAGTGGCATGGTTTTTCAACATTATTTTCTATACTATTTTAGATAAATGCTGTTATTTTGAACTCTCCATTCATCAACCTTGAAAAAAAATTGAAACATTTTTTCAACATTGATGATAATAAAAAAGGTCTCTTGAGCTTCAAAACATTATAATACTATAATTATTTCTGAAGGATTATGCATCATTTTTTAGGTTGTTTGTTGTACAATACAAAAGTGAATGTTGAGAATTTAAAGTATTGTTGCAAAGAGTGAAACTTTTTTGTTTAAGTTTTTTAAAGCTTTTGTAAAGATAGAATTGAAAAAAGAGAGAGAGAAAAAAATATGTATTAAAATGATTGTAAGACAATACTCTCTAAGACAATACTTTTGTTGTAAATTTAAAGTGTGGTTTCATGCTTTGCAGTTTGTTGCAAAAAAATAAAGTGAAATGCTTTATTTTGTGTGTTTTGCATGTTTATTTTATTTAAGATTATTGAAGCTGTGCAGTAAATAGACCAATAGCTCAAGATCTTAAGTTAAAAAGGTTAAGTTGGTTCAACTCATTTAATTGTCTTATTTTATTTATATATGAGCTTACATGTTAAGTTAACACAACTAAGATTTATATAGATCTCACATGGCCTGCAATGTGTTGGATTTACTTAAAATATATATGCACCATTTTTGCAGCATACTTTTTAAGTAATCCCAACTTGAACAATTTTACTTAAAATTAACAAGAAAACCTGTGTTATATGTACTTAAAATTTTGAGTTTACGTAATATTCTTTACTTAAAAATTTAAGTACATAAAACACAGGTTTTCTTGTTAATTTTTAGTAAAATTGTTCAAGTTGGGATTACTTAAAAAGTATGCTGCAAAAATGGTGCATATATATTTTAAGTAAATCCAACACATCATTTTTTAGAGTGTACTCGTTGCTCTTTCTCCCATTTAAAAGTAATATATATTAGTGCACTATCTTTCTACATCTAAAGTCTTTCATATGAATCAGCAGGTGGATTCTGCACATTTTATTTTCACAAAAAAATATCATACAAATCTGCACATTAAACAGTATTGGTAAAACACTTGTATATATAGTTGTCATCATAATAGAGCTCTGACTGCTTCTAATTAAAGCTGTAAGGCCATAAATAAATAAAATGTACAAATATATTATATATTTGTGGATATTACACATAAAACAACATTTGTACAATAAATAAAAACTGATATTGCCGGGTAAATGAACAGACATATTATGTTTTTGGGTATAAAATAAATGTAGCCATTCAAAAAACATTACATTAGATATAAAAACATAATATAATTGTTAATTTACCCAACGACGTCAGGTTTTTTAATAGTATTTATTGTAGATAAGTTGTAAAAAAAAAAAATCATTTGTAAACTAAAATAATTACAATTTTATTGGAACATTGTAGTTTTTCTAATTATGCTCAAAAATACATTTTACTGTTAATATTAACAGACATATTATATTTTTGAATATAATATCCAGTAGATTTGTTATCTAAAAAATATCATACAAATCTGCACATTGCAGATAAAAATTAAACAGTATTGGTAAAACACTTGTATATATGGTATAGTTGTCATCACAATAGAGATCTGACTGCTTCTAATTAAAGCTGTAAGGCCATAAATAAATAAAATGTTTGGATATTACACATAAAACAACATTTGTACAATAAATAAAAGCTGATATTGCCGGGTAAATGAACAGACATATTATGTTTTTGGGTATAAAATAAATGTAGCCATACAAAAACATTACATTGCATATAAAAACATAATATAATTGTTAATTTACCCAACAACAATACAAGTATTTATTGTAGAAAAGTTGTGGTATCAAGTAAATTGCACAAAAAAAAAAAAAAAAAAAAATGTAATTTGTAATAAAATAATTTACATTTTATTGCAACATTGTGGTTTTTCTAATTATGCTCAAAAATACATTTGACTATTAATATTAACAGACATTTTATATTTTTGAATATAATATCCAGTAGATTTGTTATCTAGCCATACAAAACAATATTACTGTATATCCAGAAATATATCTGTTCATTTATCAAATGATATCAGTCTTTTATTTATTGAAAAATGGTTGTTGTGTTGTAATTTTCATTATTGTAAATGACTAATATGATAACAAAACATACCATGCAGCGACACACTCTATAAACTTATTGAAAATAATAACTGTAATAAATAACAGAAATATTGGCTATAACGCTTCGATCTATTGACCTCTCCGAGACGGTGGTGCCGATGACGGATCCGGATCAGCCAAATGCAGCATCCACAGATTTCTTATCTGTGATTGTACCATTCAGACTCATTCATCCTCTCAGCAGAACCAGGAATGACAGCTGATTGGCTAAAAGCGTCTGAGGGATTGGCCAATGAAAACCATCGGCTCTTGATTGATAATTCTTCACCTTACATTACAGAACATGATCAGTAATCTTATAGCAGGGTCATCGGCTCTCTGAACACCTGATACACATCTGGTTAAGGGTGGCTACGGTAAAACTGAGCAGAAAATGAGAGTTTCAACTGTATTGACAAGAAAAGACATACCCATTTAATCTACTCGATCCAGTTCCAAATCATATGAGTGCTTTTTACACAAACAAGACAGAAAAGTTTGGGCATTTATTCGTGGGAAGAGATCATGTGAATTCACAGAGGACAAGAAATCAACAAAACAGAGGGATGAATTGAGCAAATAAAAGAGAAAGAGAGCATGATAACTTCTGAAAGACTGCATGCAAACTGTCCCAGATCAGTGTGACCAGATACCTGTACAGTTCCCCACTGCTAAGTCTCTCCACACGCAGGTCAAGCTACATACATGAGGTCTTGTGGCCATATTTGATATTGTGGGACTGTATGAATACATATAAATGACGTCATGCATATTTAAACTCATTCTTTCAGCACAGATGCCATTAATCTGGTGCGATTACTATATATAAGACGCTATCTTAGTGAATTCTCCTCTCGGTGTCTGTGAAATTTTGTGGGATACAATAATTAATACAAGATAAGAAAAGCCTACAAACAAACGTGTGTTTTATTGCTGGAGCTCAGATCTAGCAATATTAAAAATATCGGTAACACTTTACAATAAGGTCGAATGTGATGCATTAGTTAACATAAACTCAAAAATGTATGTTTTAAATGATTTATTAATCTTTGTTGATGTTATATTTATTGTTTGTTCATGATTGTTCACACACTGAAATCACAAACCCAGTCTGGAGCCGCACGGGTATATCTGTGGCAATAGCCAACTATACATTGTATGGGTCAAAATTATCGACTTTTATGACAAAAATCATTAGGATATTAAGATCATGTTCTATGAAGATATTTAGTAAATTTCCTACTGTAAATATATAAAAATAATATTTTTGTGAGTGAATGCAGCAATCGTGAACATAAATGCACAACTTTAAAGGAGATTTTCTCAATGTTTAGATTTTTTTGCTCCCTCAGATTCCAGATTTTCAATATTCCGACAAAATATTGTCCTATCCTAGGACATCAATGGGAAGCTTATTTGTTCAGCTTTCAGATGATATACATCTCAATTTTAAAAAAATTACCCATGTGACTGGTTTTGTGGTCCAGGGTCACATTTAGTGGATACTTCTGGCATTAGTTATAGGAACCAGGAAAAGATTCCTCAAGTGTGAAAGCCCCTAATGTTGACAAATGAAACCTTAATGTAAAGTGTCACCAAAATATCTATATTTAATCTGATCGAGGCATCAACATGTCTTTTTCATGGGACGTTATCCAACCCCAGCCATCGAGTTAGAATCAACAGTCGAAAGATCCCACAACTGTTGATCTGTGTCTTCGGCGGCGGATGGAGCCGGTGCGTCCATGAAAACACATACGTTGCACATTGTTTAGTTTACGATGTACCGTATTTTCCGGACTATAAATCGCACTTATTGTTTTTTCATAGTTTGGCCGGTCCTGCGACTTATAGTCAGGTGCGACTTATATATCAAAATGAATTCATACTGACTGAGATGAACCAAGAGAAAACATTACCGTCTACAGCCGCAAGAGGGCGCTCTAGTTAGCGGAGTTGTTCAGAAGCGACACCGAGGAAGAACTCAATGTATTCAGTGTTGAGGAGATCGGGAGCTTGGTGAACTTGCTGACCGACCGGTAACTTGTTGGACTCGCTGGCTAATGTTAGTTTAGCCTATTCAGCCTCAGGTATATGTTCTTTATGCTATTGTGCAGCTAAATAACTGTTAATGTGTTACGTTAACACACCGGACACTATTCAGCCTGTTGTTCTGTGTGCTGTTGGGTAACGTTAGTTGAATAACTTGCCTTTCCAGATTAAATGTCTGTTCTTGGTCTTGGATTTTGTGAAATAAATTTCTAAATAAATGCGACTTATAGTCCAGTGCGACTTATATATGTTTTTTTCCTCTTCATGACGCATTTTTTGACTGATGCGACTTATACTCCGGAGCGACTTATAGTCCGGAAAATACGGTGTATATATATATATATATATATATATATATATATATATATATATATATATACAGTATAAAAAGATCCTGTCGACCCTCAACATTTCCATTCATTCTCTTTCTAGAACTGAAAAAGTCAACATGGCTCATATGTGAAATAAAGCATGATGGATCTGCCTCGACAAAACAAAAACCCTTCCCAACGAACACAAATATGGCTTGAGAACAGAAAAACTCACAAAATGGAGCCAAAGAGGGAAAAGAGGTATATAGAGTCAGCTCACACAGGTGTGTGTGTGTGTGTGTGTGTGTGTGTGGGGTTATTTGTCTAAACGGCCGGAAACAGATGGAGGTAAAGTAGAGGAGACTACATACATCGTTCCCTTTATTCGCCTCCGTGTGATTGGCTCCAGAATCTTTGCCGTTGCGGACACGGACGCTGTGGTTCCCGTTCTGCCACGTGATTGGCTGGTCAGCGCTGGGGGACGGCGGGGGGGTGTGGGCCGAGTGACTTCCCTCCGGTTTGTGTCTGTCGTTCTTGCACTTTGCATTTGATCTGAGAGGTCAGATTGAAGACGGGTTGATTTTGAGAGCACAGTCATAGTCATAGTCATGTAGTCTTTTAAAAAGGCATCTGAAATATCAAACTATGTGCAATGTAGTGTTGGCAAAAATATTGATTTTTCGATACATATCGATTCTGAAATATCCAAGGGGCTGTTTACACCTGGCCACTTCATGTGTTTTCTCAGATCGGATAGATATCTGATTTATCAAAACGATTTCATTTACACCTGGTCACATAAATGTGTTTTTGCAAAACGGATATAAATCCGATCTCGCTATATGCAGATTTAATGGAGTGCACGTCACCGAAAGCAACAGATATGAGCTGCATTTCATTGATCATCAGCTAAAATTTAGAAATCAAAGACCGCAGTAAGAGAGAGCGGCAACAGCTCTCGTAAGATCATTTCATTTCTTTACTTTTAATGAAGATGATTGTGTGTTAAGCGTCCGCGACTTACTTTCACTTTGATTTGCGATAGTTTTTGCGCGTTGGCTATAGAGCTGGTAAGTCCCGCCCCCTCCGCTAACCCCGCTGGACCTCAAAGGTGAAAAAGCGTCAGTGCAAGTGAATGGGAAAAAATAATTATTTTCTGGTCCCGTTTGAATTGTGCCATGAATTTGAACATATGTTGACTGTGAATTTTTTATATGATCTTTCGTGTGAAAAATGCTACAATTTAGCGGGTAGAAGTTTGATACGGGTAGACTTTGTGTGAGAGCACTTTGTGGACTACAACTCTTCGCTGCTTTCGACGCGCTTGAAACGTCAACACCACTAGCTCACGGCTCTAGCTCACGGATCCCGCTAGACATGGCTGTGTCTTTGGTGCACTTCACCGCCTTCTTTCAGGGAGAGGACAAAATCGTTGAGGTTGGCGAAAACCACGGGTAAGTCAACTTTATGGGGTGACGTCACATAGGCGACATGTAGTCTTTCTCGTCATGTCTTTTCCACAACTGCTAGCCGACGAATCATACCATATACTGTCAAACTTGTAACATGAAAGATTATATAAAAAATTCACAGACAACATATGTTCACATTCATGGCACAATTCAAAAGGGACCAGAAAAGAATTATTTTCTCCCATTCACTTGCATTGACGGTTTTTTAACTTTGAGGTCCAGCGGGGTTTTACGGAGGGGGCGGGACTTACCAGCTCTATATCTGGCTATAACATGACATTAAGGGGCTGTTTATAAAAATGATCAAAATTATCACGGTAATTGTTTTATATCAGTCGATATTGATAATTATCACGATAAATGTCAAATCTTTATTTCTTTCAAGTTTAAAGGCAGATTTTTGCTCCTAAGTGAAAGTTGTAGAAACCAGAGCGTTAATTGTGGTTTTAAACTCTTTATTGTCAGAACAAACACTTGCCAAACAGCTGAACATTCACAAATCTGAGTTAGAACATTCAAACATTTGTCCTAATATATTTCCTAATATTTTCCTAAAATATGGAAAATGAATTTCTTAGTTTCTGCATGTGCTAATGGAGGATATTGTTTCGAGTCTTGAGACGGGTTTGTGTTGTCTGACTTTGATGGCACGCATCTTCAGCACAGTTTGCAGTGCAGGCTGCAATATTAATATTACATGTTTTGTCTTGAAATGCATATTTGACAGTGAGTTGACAGTAGTATTATCTTGAGTTACTGTAGGATGCAGATTTACTATGTTAAATTTATGTTTTTTCACCGAAAGCAACAGTTATGAGCTGCATTTTATTGATCATCAGCTAAAATTTCAAAATCAAAGACCGCAGTAAGAGAGAGCAGCAACAGCTCTGGTACGATCATTTAGTTTCTTTACTTTTAATGAAGATGATTGTGTGTTAAGCGTCCGCGACTTACTTACACTTTGATTTGCGATAGTTTGCACGTTGGCTTGATGAATAGATGCTGATCTGCGGTGATGCACTAGCGTCGTCATATCTGACTATAACATGACATATAGCTTATAACACGCTCTCACACGTTTATTTTTTAGCGTTTTTGGGAGGAGTAAAATTTACATATGTGGTTTCAACAACCAGATGCGTTTACACTTGTCCAGTTTTGCCTGGAACGCAGCCCAGACCTCCTCCTGAAGTGGTTTGAGCGATCGCACTCACATCCGTGTCGAATGCGTTTCGGAGGGCGTTTACACCTGGTCACTTTTCACGATCGGATAGCTATCCAATCACAGAACACGCATGAAGTGCCCAGGTGTAAACAGCCCCTAAAATGCTTCCAAAACTCATTTTCCACAGAAAAGATACCAACTACTCTCTCTCTTTCTCTTTCTCTCTCTCTCTCCCTCCGACAGCGAACCCGCCTCCACTCACTCGCTGAATTTCGCCGTGGGAATTTTACTCATTCCCTCACACCCAAGTATGTATTGTATAAGTATGGCGAGTGTTCATGTAAACACAGTCAGTTATGTTATAAGTGAAAGTAAACAGTTGAGAAATAAAATGCATGTGTAACTGTATATTGGATCAGTGCGTCAGGTCTTAAAGTGACAGCAGCCTAATGCCTAATTATGGGATGATATTAAAAATGTCTATGGCAGTTTTTCCCAGTGGTATTGATGTCAAACATTGGCCAGTGAAAATGCTGAGAGGCTGGTAACCACTAGCCAGAGTTGCTGGTTAGCAAAAATGTCAATGTCAAGCCTTGCTTCCAACAGTGTAAGAAGCTTCTCTGTCATTTTGACTCCCCTTTCTGTGATGAAAGTGGTGACTAATGCCACATTACCACAGTCGTATTGTAGTATCTATGGTGTTTTGGCAGAAACTGTGTCCACCCTGGTAAGTGTTAGTGCGAGGGCCTGTGAAATGGAGATAAGAGGGCACCTGCTGGGCGATCTGGAGAGGCTGGCGGTGGAGGAGACGGATCCACTGCGGGAACTACAGCAACTGCCTCTGTGCTGAGAACTCCTGCTGGGGGATTCGCCTGAACACCTGCGGGAAACACACAAACACACAGAGGTCACACACACACACTCACACACTCCAGCCACAGCGCTTCAGTCACTCTCGCAGCAAATCCTTCATAAACAATCCATGCATATGGCCTATGTTGTGTGTGTTGGGTGTTGAGGGTGCTTTTCGGGGTGTTGCTATGCAGTTGCTAAAATGTTTAGACTGGTTGTAAGGGCATTGCTAGTTGGTTGCTAGGATATTCTATATGGTTACTAGGGTGTTGTAAGAGGTTGCCAGGCCGTTTTTATGCAGATGCTAAACAGTTCTGAGTGGTTGCCAGGGCATTGCTAGTTGGTTGCTAGGGTGTTCTAGATGATTACTAGGGTGTTGTAGGTGGTTGCCAGGGTGTTACTATGCAGTTGCTTAAATGTTTAGAGTGGTTTTCAGTGCTAGGTCGTTGCTATGGTATTCTAGATGGATACTAGGGTGTTGTGGGTGGTTGCCAGGGTGTTGTTATGCATTTGTTGAAATATTTTGACTGGTTGTCAGTGCATTGCTAGGTGGTTGCTTGGGAGTTCTAGATGGCTACTAGGGTGTTGTGGATGGTTGCCAGGGTGTTGCTATGGAGCTGCTAAAATGTTCTGAGTGGTTGTCAGTGCATTGCTAGGTGGTTGCTAGGCTGTTTTAGATGGTTACCAGGGTGTTGTGGTTGGTTACCAGGGTGTTGCTATGCAGTTGCTAAAATGTTTCGAATGGTTGTCAGTGCTAGGTAGTTGCTAAGGTATTTTAGATGGCTACTAGGGTGTTGTGGATGGTTGCCAGGTTGTTGCTATGCAGTTGCTAAAATGTTTCGAATGGTTCTCAGTGTTTTGCTAAGTGGTTACTAGGTTGTTTTAGATGGTTTCTAGGGTGTTGTAGGTGGTTGCCAGGGTGTTGCTATGCAGTTGCTAAAATGTTTTGAGTGGTTGTCAGTGCCAGCTAATGTCTAAGGTATTCTAGAGTTTACAATCCCAAGTCAAAAATTACAACTCTGATTGCTTAAAAACATAATATAATTAAACAAATGAAACTCTGTAATCAACGCAGTGGATTTTCATGGTCAGATTCAGGCCTCGTAATACTAAACATTTGATCTTTTTAGAAAAGTAAACATCACTCACCTCTTCTTCTGTTTGCTCTTGTCTTTGTGTTTGCTTTTGGGGCTGCCAGATCTGCAAGGAGAAAACAAGCAAGAACTGTAAACAAGAGTGGAGCTGGAGCATAAAAGTCTTCAATTCAAGTGTAATCGAAGGATTTATATCTATAGTTTGATGCAAAACACACTTAAGTTGTGATTACAAGGTACCAGCTGCATCTATGAGCTCTTGACAGAAATAATCATTGGATGTGATAATGTTTAGCAGGTTAGTGGCACTGAATATTTAAATATACCTAGAATTTTATAAACGAGTAAACTAGGCGTCCATGAGCAAATCTGAATATTCTGCCTTGTTTTCTGAGTTATGTCTGTGAAATTATCAATACTTATTACTTTTCTGCTATTACAACCGCTCAAAGAGACTATTATTGAATGAGTGTTTTCAAGGCCAGTTTATTGAATCATCGATTCATCGAACAGCACATATATGACCCTGGATCACAGAACCAGTCTGGAGCCGCACGGGTATATCTGTGGCAATATCCAACTATACATTGTATGATCAAAATTATTGATTTTTCTTTTATGCCAAAAATCATCAGGATATTAAGTTAAGATCATGTTCCATGAAGATATTTAGTAAATGTCCTACCGTAAATATATAAAACATGTATTTTTGTGAGTGAATGCAGTTTACATTTTTTTTGCTCCCTCAGATTCAATAGTTGTGTCTCGACCAAATATTGTCCTATCCTAACAAACCACACATGAATGGAGAGATTATTTATTCAGCTTTCATGTGATGTATACATCTGAATTTAAAAAAATTGACCCATGTGACTGGGTTTGTGGTCCAGGCTCACATATATATAAGAAATTAACTGTTTACTAGTCTGGCAATAGACGGCTTTTCAAACAGACTTTAAAGCGGATGTCGGCTCTAGACGACTAATATGAGCCCAGAACAGTTCCCAAATCATAATAATATCTATTCTAAAGCATATCTCATATTAGCTCAGTGTTTACCTGTGTCTCCTCTTCCTCCTCGAGCCAGATGTGGACCTGAGACAGAGGAGTAGATGTTAGATTGTTAGACATTAAAATGTACTGTACTTAATATTTTTCTTTTTTACTATAAAATCAAAGCCATATATCTAACCAAGTTGTGTTCCAAATTTGAAGTTGACATCACAAAAATTGAAGTTCCCATGAGATTTTGTTTAGGCGTAATACCAAAAATAGCCACCGGGTGACATACTTTCCATTGAATTTAATTGTATGCATTCTGCCTTAACAAATTAATAAATGTCTGTCCAAATATCACTTCTGTCACAAAATATGAAACCTTGAGACTCAGACCTTTCTGACAATATGTGTTTTGTCAAGATTAGAATAGGTTTTGATCATAAATTATGAAACATGATGATGCTCAAAAGGGGAGGAGCTAGATAAAATAATTTAGAGTACCGTTTCTATGGAAACGTAACGTTTCAACACAACGCTATCAAATGATACCTAATTTATGATAACTACTAAAATATGTGATGTAATAAAAAAAGTCGATAAAAAAAGATAATATTATATTTTAGAGGATAATATACATATACTTTTTAGAGGATAATATTATTTTATATATTTTTATTGACACATACTAGATTATATGTTTTATTATGAACTTTTAGCATGAAAACCAAAGTTTCAATTAGTATTAAAAGTGTGTGCGTCGACTTTTTGTGACAAAGGTCAGAACTCCTGTTATGATGTCGATTTTTTGAGGTGCACTCTTGTCATAAATTCATCTATTACAGTTCCTACATAATTTGTAACAAAAAACAGTGCTAATATATCTTTTTAGGAGTCTTAGACCTTTCCAACGATACAAAGTTTGTCATGATTAGATTAGGATTTAATTGTAATATAGTGAAGTAAACGTAGGCGTCCCGCTAGCGGCACGGTGACAGTCAAAAGTGTGTTATTAAAATATTTTTGAGGTCACTGTATGTTGGACAACAGTTGAAGTGCATCTGCATTAATAGCCTTGGTTGCAAGATGTGGGGTTCGTTTGTGTGATTTAACCCAGTCTATGGATTTAACACAACATATAAACCGGAGAAATACCTGATTTTCTTTCTACGCTCAGTTTCTGACTCTCCTTCACACTTTTGCCCTCACACACACACACACACACACACACACACACACACACACACACACACACACACACACACACAGTCTGACAGTATTGAGCAGCTTTGATAAGACATCTAACACAGGAATCCACCATGTTTCCGAAGTGTGTACACTATTATATACGCATCCGTCAGTCCTGTCGTGCTCCTTTGACATGGGAAAAGCGCAGAAGAGGTAAAGTTGTTATAAAGCTGTCAGGGTAACGTGAGATAAATACAATGTGTGTGTAATAATAGAAAGACAGACAGAAATACGAGCATCTAAAATGCTGAGACGTCTATCTATTAATAATTAGGACATTTTAAGTTGCTAAACAGTTCTGAGTGGTTGCCAGGGCATTGCTAGTTGGTTGCTAGGGGGTTCTAGATGATTACTAGGGTGTTGTGGGTGGTTGCAAGGGTGTTGTTATGCATTTGTTAAAATATTTTTGACTGGTAGTCAGTGCATTGCTAATGGGTTGCTAGGTTGTTTTAGATGGTTTCTAGGGTGTTGTAGGTGGTTGCCAGGGTGTTGCTATGCAGTTGCTTAAATGTTTAGAGTGGCTGTCAGTGCTAGGTCATTGCTATGGTATTCTAGATGGATACTAGGGTGTTGTAGGTGGTTGCCAGGGTGTTGTTAAGCATTTGTTGAAATATTTTGACTGGTTGTCAGTGCATTGCTAGGTTGTTCTAGATGGCTACTAGGATGTTGTTGGTGGTTGCCAAGGTGTTGCTATGCAGTTGCTAAAATGTTCTGAGTGGTTGTCAGTGCGTTGCTAGGTGGTTACCAGGGTGTTCTAGATGGTTATTAGGGTGTTGTGGGTGGTTACCAGGGTGTTGCTATGCAGTTGTTAAAATGTTTCGAGTGGTTGTCAGTGCTAGGTCATCTCACTCAGGAATCCACCATGTTTCCGAAGTGTGTACACTATTATATACGCATCCGTCAGTCCTGTCGTGCTCTTTTGACATGGGAAGAGCGCAGAAGAGGTAAAGCTGTTATAAAGCTGTCAGGGTAACGTGAGATAAATACAAATGTGTGTGTAATAATAAAAAGACAGACGAGCATCTAAAATGCTGAGACGTCCATCTATTAATAATTAGGACATTTTAAGGCTGCAAAGGCACAAAATTCGGTAGATATTCCTGACATAACAATATCATGATTATTGTATGAATGCGGAAAGGTATTTGTGTAGAACATGCTTTGTGTATTTCTGGAGCTTGAGTTTAGTTGCCCGACTCCTTGATGTTTCTGGTCAAAATGCTGATAATAAAATATTAACAAGAACAGTTTAAATCTGCCCAAGTTACTCTTCAAAGAGACATTTTCTCTGTCAAAAATTAACAATCAAATCTGAGACTGTGTTTCAAATCTGAAGTGCACAGTATATACTGTAAAATGGCCAAAATATATATATATATATATAATAAAAAAAGGAAAACAATGTGTACATATGTTGCATATTTAAATTAGTTTGAAATACAAATGTTATTTTCCAACTTTGTGTAAACTGTTATTTGGCAACAGATAAATAACATAGTGGTTAATATCATGGTTGGTTTATTCCTGTCATTAGAAATGGAAGTTCAAATGTAGTGCATTGCATTGTGGGGTACATTAGCTGATGCTTTGGCTGATGTACAGTAGTAGGTTATGTTGGTATTTGTTTTGGTTTTCAGTGTGAATGCCGTGAAAAACACACATATAAAGCATTGAGATTGACTGTACAAATAGATTTGACAAGAAATCTGAGGTAATTTGTCCAGACTGCTGAAAGCTACAGAACAGAGAAACAACTGGATCCTGGCAGCGAACGGTGGATTCACAGTTATTATTGTGAGTCAATATGCTGAATTATGGGGTAAAATCATACCCTATATATTGTATTGTTAAATATTGAATTGACAACTCATCAATTAAATATTCACCATTGTATATTCTGCATAATTGGATGTTTTATTGTTTTATTTACTGACAAAAAAACTACACAAGTTTTAGGGCTGGACGATATGATGATATATAGATATCTATATATATATATATGACATTGATATAAGTGATCACCCGGATTTAGACCAATATTATATTTATATAAAGCGCTCACAGACAAATTTGCTTTATGTATTTCCCCGGTGTTGAAATCAGGCTCATATAAATGTGACCCTGGTCCACAAAACCAGTCACATGGGTCATTTTGTTGAAATTGAGATGTATACATCATCTGAAAGCTGAATAAATAATATTTCCATTGATGTGTGCTTTGTTAGGATAGGACAATATTTGGTCGAGACACAACTATTGAAAATCTGGAATCTGAGGAGCAAAAAAATGTAAACATTGAGAAAATCTGCTTTAAAGTTGTGCATTTATGTTCACGATTGTGCTGCATTCACTCACAAAAATACATGTTTTATATATTTACGGTAGGACATTTACTAAATATCTTCATGGAACATGATCTTAATATCCTCATGATTTTTGGCATAAAAGAAAAATGGATCATTTTGACCCGTACAGTGTATAGTTGCTATTGCCACAGATATACCCTCCAGTCCAGGGTCACACATGTCAGAAAACATGATTCTTGCTGCATATCAATATCCGTGATCACTGGATCTTTGGTAAGTTTTAAAGAACACTATATGCAGTCCAACCTTTAGTTTAAACTGATAACTGTTTGTTTTACTCGTGTTTTCTCAGTTTCCACTATTAAATCCAGTCACTCAGCCCGGCAACACAGTGACGTCAATGCATAACCTCTGCATAACATTCCCTAAAGCCAATAACCAGTGTTAACTGAGCAGTGAGCACACACACACACACACACACACACACACACACACACACACACACACACACACACACACACACACACACACCTGTCTTTTTTGTGTTTCTTTCCGCTCTTCTTCCTCTTGTCTCTGCGGGTGGGAGAAGGGCTGTCAGCTCTGTGAGTCACACAAAGACAACAGCGGATGAAATATCACTCCATCATATTCTTCCATTTTTTCATAAACAAAATATTATTACATTTAAATGTTCTTCTTGGCCTTTTTTACTCTTGCGTTTTATTGTTTCCTGATACAGTGCGTCAAGCATTACTAGTTCTATTGCTTAGAGTTAGAGGTTTGTTCAAATCACTCCGTTACACATGTGACCCTGGACCACAAAACCAGTCACATGGGTCAATTTTATGAAATTGAGGTTTATACATCAAAATAAGCTTAATAATAAGCTTTCCATTGATGTGTGGTTTGTTAGGATAGGACAATATTTGGTCGAGACACAACTATTGAAAATCTGGAATCTGAGGAGCAAAAAAATGTAAACATTGAGAAAATCTCCTTTAAAGTTGTGCATTTATGTTCACGATTGTGCTGCATTCACTCACAAAAATACATGTTTTATATATTTACGGCAGGACATTTACTAAATATCTTCATGGAACATGATCTTAATATCCTCATGATTTTTGGCATAAAAGAAAAATGGATAATTTTGACCCATACAATGTATAGTTGCTATTGCCACAGATATACCCGTGCGGCTCCAGACACACGTGCTGTATATTGACTGTATATTGTACAACATGATACATTATGAGGTCAGAAAGCAAACTGACCGACTGTGTCTTCTTGCCTTCTTCTTCTTCCTCTTCTTCGGCCGAGGGGAAGGTGAACTGCTGGATTTCCTTTTGGATCTTGTGTGGAAGACAAGAAAAGGAAATGCAGCGCTGGGTAATGTTATTAATGTTACATTACTCTTAATATAAGTCATTCTGTTACGTTGTTACTTCTCTCTGGAAAGCAGGTATATCTAATCTATCTGCAATCTAGTTATTTTGCTTCATAGCGCATATGTATTTATTGAGGAAAATTATGGACATTTCTATTCATATTTTTGTTCACACTTTAGATTAGGGTCCAATTCTCACTAATAACTACGACTTTTGCCTCAATAAACTCCTAATTACCGCTTATTAATAGTTAGTAAGGTCGTTGTTATGAATGTTAATGAATTACATATTAAATTTCCATCCATATGGCCGTTTACTTAAATAAAATCAAGTAGATGCAAATAGTTTATACACTTTTTTTTGTGCAAAGACTGACAATTTTTTTTATGCATGACTGAGAAATATGCATCACATTAAGATTACTAGTTTAACTGTGGGTCACACTTTAGATTAGGGACCAATGTGTGTGTGTGTGATTCTCTCGTGTTACCTGGAGTCATCGTAGACAGCTGAATTCTGCTCATAATATTCTCCGTCCCACTCGTAGTGTTCCTCATAGCCGTCGATGTACGCAGCGTTTCCCACATGCTCTTCATCCCCGTGAGGAAGCAGCCTGACCCTGTGCATGCAGGAGGGAAAGGTCAAAGGTCGTGTTGGTCTAAAATGCAGTAATGAGACTCGTTCTTGTTGCTCGGATGTTTCTCCTGTGAAAAAACTCCATGATCCATTTGACTCGTGTAGAGAAGAGTCTCTCATTTATAACTCCACTATGCATATCAACACTTAAATCATTTTTTTTTTTAATAAATAAGAGAATTTAAAGGAACATCTGAGACAAAGTTGAGCCGTGAAAGAGCAAAACCTCTGCGCAATAACATTTTCCTGTTTATTCACCCTACCAAGCATTTCTAAAACACGATTATTTCTCAGAAACACAATAAAGGTGACAATGCAGTGTGGTAATGAGTGTGTCTGGCAAGATCAGACCACATTGACTTTTTATAATCTCTATTCTTCATTATAAAGTTTATCCTCATTATCCTTCGTAATGTGTGTGTGAATTAGCATTTCACTAGTAAAAGTGATCTTATCTAAAGCTGTAATGATCAGCTTCTTCATCGCAGTCGTACAAGTCAACATCCTGCTTCTGCAAAAGTGTGTGTGTGTGTGTGTGTGTGTGTCAATTAGAGTACTATGACACAACAGAAGGGTTAAATATCAACATTACACTGCAAAAAATGCTTTTCTTACTCAGTATTTCTGTCTTGTTTCCAGTCCAAATATCTAAAAATGCTTAAATCAAGAGTTATTTACTAAAGTAGTAAAATACCATTGGATATTATGTCTTGTTTTCTGGGGAAATAAATCAAAATGAAGCGAGTTTTTGCTTAAAAAAAAAGCTAAATTATCTGCTAATGGGGTCAGAAAAATAATCTTGTTTCTGTTTGAATTAACATTATTTTTTCTGACCCCATTAGCAGATAATTTAGCTTTTTTTTTAAGCAAAAACTCGCTTCATTTTGATTTATTTCCCCAGAAAACAAGACATAATATCTAATGGCATTTTACTACTTTAGTAAATAACTCTTGATTTAAGCATTTTTAGATATTTGGACTGGAAACAAGGCAGACATACTGAGTAAGAAAAGCATTTTTGCAGTGTAGGTTTCTAAGATGAGGCAGAAATGTTCTGTAGATGGATCTAATAATGATAATAATTAAAAAACAATTATTATAAATATGAAAAAATATGAAATGGAAGGGAAAAAATAATAAGTCGCATTGCCTTATTATTTTTCCCTTCCATCTCATATTTTTTTCCACCATCATGTGAAAATAAAAATAAATATGAGATGGGAGGAAAAATAATGAGTCAATGCTTTTGCATTCCCCTGAGAAACTGGTGTGTGAACGCACAGTTTCTCGGGGGAACACAAAACATTTGCGAGAGAATGCAAAAGCAAAATATTTATTCCTCCCATCTCATATTTTATTTTCTTCACCACGTCCCTTTAGGGCTCTGTAATAA
>NC_136878.1:2304485-2321985 GCF_949152265.1 Phoxinus phoxinus | reverse complement strand
CAGAATATCTCCTTTTCTGTTCCACAGAAGCAAGAATGACATGAAAGTGAGTTAAAGTTGACAGCGTGTTCATTTACGGGTGAATTATCCCTTTAACACACAACAACATGAAGGACACGTTTTCTCCACACTTCAGATTCGGTATAAAGTTGACGGATTGCTGTCATGTAAAGGTTAATAGTTGGTCTCTCATAAACACGACATCATCACCACTAGAACAATGGATTAACCAATCAGATGACAGAACTGAAACCATCCGTTTTATACATAGCAGAACTGCTGATAAACCAAACCCGCTCTCCTCTGTTTCTGTGATGTGTGTGTGATGAATGGAGGCAGAAACGCAGGCGTACTCAGCATCTCATTCTCTAAGCATTTAAGCACGTTAGCAGATTTATAATCCCGAACTGAAGCAAATCTTTCATCATCTTTTGTGCGTGTGTTTGTGCGCTTTATCACCATCATTCCCTCTGCCTCAAGGTCACACAGCTGCTGTTTAATTAGACACACTCAGACCTGCTTCTTTATCCCGCCAGACGCGGGCCGCGAGGATTAGAGAGAGGACAGTCATGCTACAAATCCCACAAATACACCCGTTTATTAGAGGCTGACTTTTACTGCATTTGAGTTGATGTAGCAAACGGGACTCAGAAATGCAATTTGAATTTGAATGCAGGGACGAAGAATTAAAATTATCATAAAACTGTCATTTTTAACTACGAAGCAGTTCAAAGTTTCTCAAAATGCAGTATTTTGTTTACACTACTGTAGGGTAACTACTGGGAGGCGTGGTTAATGGATGGGGGCGTGTTTGGGAGGCGTGGTTAAGGGATGGGGGTGTGTTTGGGAGGCGTGGTTGAGGGATGGGGGCGTGTTTGGAAGGCGTGGTTTCGGGAGGCGTGGTTAAGGGATGGGGGCGTGTTTGGGAGGCGTGGATAAGGGGTGGGGGCGTGGTTAAGGGAATTGGGGCGTGTTTGGGAGGCGTGGTTAAGGGATGGGGGCGTGTTTGGGAGGCGTAGTTAAGGGGTGGGTGCGTGTTTGGGAGGCGTGGTTTGGGGAGGCGTCGTTAAGGGATGGAGGCGTGTTTGGGGAGGCGTCGTTAAGGGGTGGAGCGTGTTTGGGAGGCGTAGTAAAGGGATGGAGGCGTGTTGGGGAGGCGTCGTTAAGGGGTGGAGCGTGTTTGGGAGGCGTAGTAAAGGGATGGAGGCGTGTTGGGGAGGCGTGGTTAAGGGATGGAGGCGTGTTGGGGAGGCGTGGTTAAGGGATGGAGGCGTGTTGGGGAGGCGTGGTTAAGGGATGGAGGCGTGTTGGGGAGGCGTGGTTAAGGGGTGGGCGCGTGTTTGGGAGGCGTAGTTTGGGGAGGCGTCGTTAAGGGATGGGTCGTGTTTGGGGAGGCGTGGTTAAGGGATGGAGGCGTGTTGGGAAGGCGTGGTTAAGGGATGGAGGCGTGTTGGGGAGGCGCGGTTAAGGGATGGAGGCGTGTTGGGGAGGCGTGGTTAAGGGGTGGGCGCGTGTTTGGGAGGCGTAGTTAAGGGGTGGAGCGTGTTTGGGAGGCGTAGTAAAGGGATGGAGGCGTGTTGGGGAGGCGTGGTTAAGGGATGGAGGCGTGTTGGGGAGGCGTGGTTAAGGGGTGGAGCGTGTTTGGGAGGCGTAGTAAAGGGATGGAGGCGTGTTGGGGAGGCGTCGTTAAGGGGTGGAGCGTGTTTGGGAGGCGTAGTAAAGGGATGGAGGCGTGTTGGGGAGGCGTGGTTAAGGGATGGAGGCGTGTTGGGGAGGCGTGGTTAAGGGATGGAGGCGTGTTGGGGAGGCGTGGTTAAGGGATGGAGGCGTGTTGGGGAGGCGTGGTTAAGGGATGGAGGCGTGTTGGGGAGGCGTGGTTAAGGGATGGAGGCGTGTTGGGAAGGCGTGGTTAAGGGATGGAGGCGTGTTGGGGAGGCGTGGTTAAGGGATGGAGGCGTGTTGGGGAGGCGTGGTTAAGGGGTGGGCGCGTGTTTGGGAGGCGTAGTTTGGGGAGGCGTCGTTAAGGGATGGGTCGTGTTTGGGGAGGCGTGGTTAAGGGATGGAGGCGTGTTTGGGGAGGCGTGGTTAAGGGATGGAGGCGTGTTTGGGGAGGCGTGGTTAAGGGATGGAGGCGTGTTGGGGAGGCGTGGTTAAGGGATGGGTCGTGTTTGGGGAGGCGTGGTTAAGGGATGGAGGCGTGTTTGGGGAGGCGTCGTTAAGGGGTGGGGCGTGTTTGGGAGGCGTCGTTAAGGGATGGGTCGTGTTTGGGGAGGCGTGGTTAAGGGATGGAGGCGTGTTGGGGAGGCGTGGTTAAGGGATGGAGGCGTGTTTGGGGAGGCGTCGTTAAGGGGTGGGGTGTGTTTGGGGAGGCGTGGTTAAGGGATGGAGGCGTGTTGGGGATGCGTGGTTAAGGGGTGGGCGCGTGTTTGGGCGGCGTAGTTTGGGGAGGCGTGGTTAAGGGATGGGGCGTGTTTGGGGAAGCGTCGTTAAGGGATGGGTCGTGTTTGGGGAGGCGTGGTTAAGGGATGGAGGCGTGTTTGGGGAGGCGTGGTTAAGGGATGGAGGCGTGTTGGGGAGGCGTGGTTAAGGGATGGGTCGTGTTTGGGGAGGCGTGGTTAAGGGATGGAGGCGTGTTTGGGGAGGCGTCGTTAAGGGGTGGGGCGTGTTTGGGAGGCGTCGTTAAGGGATGGGTCGTGTTTGGGGAGGCGTGGTTAAGGGATGGAGGCGTGTTGGGGAGGCGTGGTTAAGGGATGGAGGCGTGTTGGGGAGGCGTGGTTAAGGGGTGGGCGCGTGTTTGGGAGGCGTGGTTTGGGGAGGCGTAGTTAAGGGATGGGGCGTGTTTGGGAGGCGTCGTTAAGGGATGGGGTGTGTTTGGGGAGGCGTGGTTAAGGGATGGAGGCGTGTTGGGGAGGCGTCGTTAAGGGATGGGGCGTGTTTGGGAGGCGTCGTTAAGGGATGGGGCGTGTTTGGGGAGGCGTGGTTAAGGGATGGGGTGTGTTTGGGGAGGCGTGGTTAAGGGATGGAGGCGTGTTGGGGAGGCGTCGTTAAGGGGTGGGCGCGTGTTTGGGAGGCGTGGTTTGGGGAGGCGTGGTTAAGGGATGGGGCGTGTTTGGGAGGCGTCGTTAAGGGGTGGGGGCGTGTTTGGGAGGCGTGGTTTGGGGAGGCGTGGTTAAGGGATGGGGCGTGTTTGGGAGGCGTCGTTAAGGGGTGGGGGCGTGTTTGGGGAGGCGTGGTTAAGGGATAGGGCGTGTTTGGGAGGCGTGGTTAAGGGATGGGGCGTGATTGGGGAGGCGTGGTTAAGGGATGGGGCGTGTTTGGGAGGCGTGGCTTGGGGAGACGTGGTTAAGGGATGGGGCGTGTTTGGGAGGCGTGGTTAAGGGATGGGGCGTGTTTGGGAGGCGTGGTTAAGGGGTGGGGGCGTGATTGGGGGGTGAATGCATCAAAAAATACTTAACAAATGCATTCACAACCTTGCAACTATGTTATTGTACTTTAATACATAAAATAATACATTTGATCGGTCATTTCAAGTATTCTGACATTGACGAGCAGTGACAGACCAATGAGGCTGAGATGAACACACACACACACACACACACACACACACACACAGGCCTCTGAATACGCAAATATGTTTCATATGTTTTGTGTGCAAAGGCTAGCGCCAGTCGATTCAAAGGCACACGCTTAATGGTCCCATGAAAAACTGTGAAAACCGGACATTTTCATGAATATATATTTAAAAACCTGGACGCCCTGGACAGTACGTAAAAAGCGGACATGTCCGGGCAAAAGAGGACATTTGGTCACCCTACACTACTGTTCAAAATGTGGGGTCCTGTATGGAAGCTTGTTTTCGTCACAGAATAAGACATTTTACATCTTGCAAATCTGACTTCTTTTCTCAGAATTGCGTGATATAAAGTCAGAATTGCGTGTTTATGTAGAAAGATTGGCATGGGGAACGTTACATAAGATCATCTCTCAATGCGAATGAAGCCAGCTATTCGGCGAACTGAGATAAACCCATGCCGATCTCTAGGTAAGGTGAACGATGTGTGAGGATGTGCGGATATTTTAATCCCAGATGCCAAGGGAACTTTATCAGGATCATAGTATCCTGGATCCATCAAATAACTGGCCTTTAAAAATATAAATCTGCTGCCTCTATGTGGATTTAACACAGGGGTGTCCTGACTTATGACCACTGTGTTTTAAGAAGAACATTTATTTATTTACGATACACTATTCATTCACAAAGAAGATTGGTGTCCGTAAAGGTTGGATTTTTCCTCATTTTTTTAATTAAGGCATTAAGATCAATTTCCAAAAGATGATTTTTATTCCTCTTTTTAGTCAACTTTAGCATGTGTGTGTTCACTTGTATACAGTGTGATCCCTCACTCACCCCTGTTCCTCCATCATCTCTTGCAGCTCCATGCATTTGAGCTCCACCCTCCTCTTCCTCTCGTGGTCCAGGATCTCCCGGTGAGCCTTCTTCACCAGGACGGGTTCAGGCACAGCCTCCTCTTCCTCGGGCTCCTCGCTGGCTTTGGGTCGCGTGACCGCGGGGGTCTCAGGCTGGAGCGGGACCCCGTTAGTGGCGTCCTCAGGGGAGGGAACCCTCGCCCCATCGTACATGGCCACGGCACTCTGCCACAAACACAAGCAGCCACAGTAGTTATTGAAAAAAGTTTTTATTTTATTTTATTTTTTTATTAACCCATATGTCTTTTTTCATGCATATTTGTTAGGATGTGTTTTATTTATTTGCATTTAAAAAATAAAGTGTAATTACAAATGATCTTCTGCAAAGAAAATTAATTTAAATAAAATTCAACACAAACAGCGACAGTAGTTATTTAAAAAGGTTATACTTTTTTTGTTCAATTATTATTACCACCTGTCTTTTTTCATGCATATTTGTTAGGATGTGTTTTATATGTGTGCATTTAAAAAAAAGTGTAATTACAAATGATCTTCTGCTAAGAAAATGTATACTTTTTTTTTTAAACACAAACAGCGACAGTAGTTATTTTTAAAAGTTATACTTTTTTTGTTAAATTATTATTACCCCCTGTCTTTTTTCATGCATATTTGTTAGGATGTGTTTTATTTGTTTGCATTTAAAAAATAAAGTGTAATTACAAATGATCTTCTGCAAAAAAAAAATAATAATAAATAAAAAAGATGCGACAGAAGATGAGTTTAATCCTATGATTCTCACAGATTTGGTTTCACTGCTGACACTGGCACTGGAAAGGGAGATTATATTTGATACATTTTGGACAGAATAACTTGCAACTTAAAAAAAATAATACAATACCATTCAAAAGTTGTTTTTAAAGAAATTAATACTTTTATTCAGCAAGGATGCATTAAATTGATCTATTATGTTACAAAAGGTTTCTATTTCAAATAAATGCTTTTGAACTTTCTATTAATCAAAGAATCCTGAAAAATAAAATGCATTACAGTTTCCCAAAAAAATATGAACTGTTTTCAACATTGATAATAATCATAAATGTTTCTTGATCATCAAATCATCATATTATACTGATTTCTGAAGGATCATGTGACACTGAAGACTGGAGTAATGATGCTGAACATTCAGCTTTGATCACAGGAATACATTACACTTTACTATATATTCACTTAGAAAACTGCAGATTTAAAATGTAATAATATTTCACAATATTACTGTATTTATAACATTTTTGATCAAATAAATGCAGCCTTGGTGAGCAGAAGAGAAAAAATCTTGCCGGCCCCAAACATTTGACCAGTATTGTATAATCAATGCAAAAAAGTGCCAGTAAATCAAGGACAAAAGATATTTCTACTAAATCCGTCACTGATGCAGACACTATAAACAAATAGGACACAAATTTTCTTCGACACAACATCAATCTGGCAGATATGCAAGCTTTCACACACTTCTGCACACACACACACACACACACACACACACACACACACTATGACTCAAAGGCATGTCATATCTCAGATGCTCGGGTGATTGAATAATAGTCCGTTGTCACATGAACATCCGGCCAGTAATTTCTTCCCACAGAGAGAGAATTGTCACCGGGATAAATGCAGCTTTATCTGAATATACAGAACATGGTTTGATTGAATCCTCCGGGCTGTCGGCAATGTCCCACACACATGAGAAAGGGAGAGAAGCGCTGGACGAGATCCCAGAACCTGAGAGACTAATGGTCTCGTATTTCAAAATGGAGACTCGACTCAACAACTTCACTTCATCAGCGTCACCGCAAGCTTTCACAGGACACTTCACTGCACATCTTCAGATGTTTGTTTTATGAGGATAACACCATGTTCAAAAATGAGGAGTTCAACAAACAGTTATTTTGAGAATCTTTTAAAGTTTAGATTGTCAATTCTCACTATTAATAGCCGCGTATTATCATGCATATTACTAGGATATTGTCTGTTTATTAGTACTTATAAAGCACATATTAATTCTGCATTACTATATTATCACTTAATCCTACAATACCTTAACAACGACCTTACTAACTATTAATAAGCAGTAATTATGAGTTTATTGAGGCAAAAGTCAAAGTTTATAGTGAGAATTGGACCCTAATCTAAAGTGTGACCAAAACAAAAACTGGACTTCAGTGAACATTTATTATAATAATTATTTATGTAGATAAACATTTTTTTTTCTGATTTCTGCATTTTATTTATTAAAGAACATGTTTTTTTTAGGATGAAACAAGAACATTAGGATGATCATTTCTGTATTTTACTTAATTATCATCAGTCCATATTCTGCAACAATATTGCAAATTCAAATATATACAAATAAACATTAATATATCAATGTGGGTTATGCTATAAATTATGTGCAAATTAATATAAACATGAATTACCTGGACAAACTTTAAAAATATTTGGCCTCTTAGAGCTATTTATAAAATATTTATATAATAGTTTTGATTCAGTATACTGTAAAAAAAAACTTAAGTTCAGTCGCAGCTTTACATTTTTTAAGTACAATCAACTTAAAGGAGAACTCCGGTCAATTTTAACATTGAGCTCAATTTTTAGTAAATTTGGAGTGCTGTCAATACAGAGAACAACGACACAAATCGGTGTTGCCTACACTGTGTTATCCTCTTTTTAAAATTTACACCCTATTGACTTGAATGGGGCAAGTTTTAAACTTAACCAGTTCTTAGTCTTATCATCCTTGATGTGTCATTACAAGTGCCCAGCCATGTTGAGTGATTCCAGAGTGAACACGAGTGAATCTGACTGCAGTAGATGTGAAAGATATGAATAAAAATGATGTTATATCAGCCAGCGCAAATACCTGTATTTAGTTCCTGTTTTCGGTCGAAGTCCAAAGTAGTCGATTGTCGAGTTCACGCGCATAGGTTTAGTTACTATGATCACGCGCGTGAACTCGACAATCGACTACTTTGGACTTTCACCGAAAACAGGAACTAAATACAGGTATTTGCGCTGGCTGATATAACATCATTTTTATTCATATCTTTCACATCTACTGCAGTCAGATTCACTCGTGTTCACTCTTAAGGAATCACTCACATGGCTGGGCACTTGTAATGACACATCAAAGATGTTAAGAGGATAAAAGCAGGTTTAAAACTTGCCCCATTCAAGTCAATAGGGTGCAAATTTTAAAAATAGGATAACACAGTGTAGGCAACACCGATTTTTGTCGTTGTTCTCTGTATTGACAGCACTCCAAATTTAATAAAAATTGAGCTCAATGTTAAAATTGACCGGAGTTCTCCTTTAACTGTACAAGTAATTTCAACTTAACTCATATTAAACTGACTTAAATGAGTTGAATCTTGTATAACAAAAAAAGTACTCATTTTGATGAGTTAAACTAATGTAAAACATGACTTATGATATGAATCATATCATTTTTACATAGACATACATTTAAAGTTGAGTGTAAAACATAATTTTAATCACATGTGCAATTATGTGCAAATTAAAATAAACATGAATTACCTGGACAAACCTTTAAAAAAATTTGGCCTCTCAGAGCTGAAATTATAAATATTTAATACAATATTTATATAATTGTTTTGATTCAGTATACTGTAAACTTGGCTGTATAAGTAATTTAAACTTAAATCATATCAAACTGATTTAAAAATTAGTTAAATCTTGTATAACTTACAAAATACTTATTTTGATGAGTTAAACTAATGTAAAACATGACTTATGATATGAATCATATAATTTTTACATAGACATACATATAAAGTTGGGTTACACTTTATTTTAAGGTGTCCTTGTTACAGTGTAATTATATATTTAAGTACGGAGTAATATTAAGCAACTAGGCTACATGTACTTACTATAGGGTTATAGGTTTAGTTGCATGTAATTATGCATAATTTACTGTTATTACTACGGTAAGTACATGTAACAAGGACACTGTAAAATAAAGTGTTGCCTAAAGTTGAGTGTAAAACATAATTTCCCCCTTAATCACTGTGTGTCTAAAAGCTCAGGATTACAGAAGCTTGTTTCCAGCACGGATGGATGATGGAGGGTGGCGTTCTCCATGTGTTTGGCACGCCGGGGATTGTGGGTAAAGTCACGAAGCGCTGTAGAGATGAACAGGTGGAGGAACAGCAGGAGGCATCATCACTGAATTCATTACACGCTAAATCTCTGCCTCGGAAATCTGCGACTTGAATACTTATAATACGTCTCTGAATTCTTCCCTTTATACTCATTGTGTGTGTGACATGTGACCTTTACTGGCTATAAAAGCAACGATGAAGCCGCACACCGCGCTGATGTAGTCACGTCTCTCTTCCTAAATGATATTTAAGTGCCCGTCATCTCTATACAAGTAAAAAGGAGCTTGAGATACAGAGGTTTGGAAATGCTAAGCATAAGTTAAATAGGTACTAATAAGTACTTTATTTGAAATATAGCCACAAATAAAATGTTCTCATGAATTTTTTATTTTTTTTATTTTTTATTCCTTTTTCAATTAAAATGTTAAATTATGAATGAGTATTTTTTAAGGGTGTGTATAGGAATTATTTTTATTATTTTTATTTTTTTGTGTGTGTGTTGTACGCTGTAAAAAAAATGTTGGTTTAACTTAAAAAAGCAAGTTACCTTGTTGCCTTAAAATTTTGAGTTTGTTGCACTTAAAAATGTGAGTTAATACAATGAAGAAGAATGGTTTAATAAACAGAAACTCAAAATAGTGTGTTATCTTCACACACTGTAAAAAATGTGGCTGCGATTAGTTATAACAACTTAAAATTTGTTGAGATAACTTAAATATCCAACTTAACTAAACTAAACTAAAGTTAACTAAACTTAATATTTTAAGTCAAGCATGAACACATACTTTTTAAAGTTGAAACAATATTGGATTTTAAGTTGTGATAAATAATCGCAGCATTTTTTTACAGTGCACATTAGTTATAGAAGTTGATTTGACAAAAGATAAAAAGTTGTGATAACAAATCATGAAAATATATATTTTTTGTTTCCAATGATTTTATCAATGTAAACACAAATGTCAGTGTCAGTCCAACACAAATTTACCCTTCGGGGACAATAAAGTGTGTTTTATTTTTAATTTATTTTCAATACTGTTGTTTATATATGCAAATGTTTGGCAAGTTCAAAGACTTTACATTTGCAAAGACGCTGCACTCATATTAATATAAAATGGGGGAAAGTGCAATATGACGCAATAAGTCCCGCCTCCTGAATAAAAGAGCCAATCGCTGATTGGTAAAGATGTTTTCCTGCATAAGCAAAGCACTTCTAACTCTCTCTCTCTCCCGAGTAAAATTAAAAACTGCTGGATATGGTTTTGTGTTACTCCCATAGTCTCTACTTCATTGTAATTTGTGCTGACATCTTTTGCTCAGGTCAACAACAAAAAAAGAAGCTTATTTTGAGTAAAAAAATGAGCAATTAAGTGCATAATGTAGCGACTGTGAAATGACTGCCAGTAAAGCACAAGCTACTTTACAAGTATCAGCGTTTTCCTGATACCTGGAGAATTGCAGTGTAATTTAACTTTTACAGTTCGAGAATGCTTGGCCGACAAGTCAAAAATAAGTTGAGAATGAAAGCATATTCAACAGTACTACTGTAGATGAATAATATATAGACGTTAACACTTTACAATACGGTTCATTAGTTAAGGCGAGACACTACAGGTGAATAGGGTAAAAATGTTAACTAGCAGATATCACCATGACACTTTCCCAGTTGATTACCTACATTAAGATGAGAAAAAAATGTATTGCAAGTTTTCTGTAATTTAATGTTTAAATATGCAAATTAGGCAATATCTCATTAAATATGCGCTATTTGCATATATTTTAAAAAACTAAATCTGAGTATTGGATAAAGACAGGTTAAAAATTATTTTTTCATTGTGTTCACATATTAGATGGGAAAAAAATACAGAGGGATTTATGGATATCTACTTGTGTTATCCTGTAAATCAGAATATACTGTCAATAGCCTTAAAAAATGATTTTCGCCATGTTTTTTGGAATAAAATGTTATATAAATCAGGCTATGAATAATATATTTACAAATCCCTCAGTAAATGTCTTCATAATATAACTAGGCACAAGACTGGAGAGTTTGGTGTATATCGGTTCGACTGAAGAGGAGATTTCGGAGTTGGAGAATGAGAGAAAAGTCATTTTGAGAAAACGGGCTTTAAAGATTTATCATCAGCCAATGAGATTGCGTATTCAGCCCTTTTACTTTCATGATTGGTTGCTGATAAAAAGGAAATGTCCATATTTGGATCCGACAGCATTGTACAGGAGAGAGAGAGCTTTCCAGCGGTGTGTGTGATGACGGTGCAGACAGAGATCGCGGATCATGATGATTTATAACAGCAACTTTTGTTGAATTTATGAGAAATCTACAGACGCAAACAGACAAAGTTAGTAAAATAAAGACCTAAATGTGTATTTCAGACTTTTTTTCACCACAAGTCTGAAAGAAGACATGTTATTGAAGACAAATATCCAAAAATCTCAAAATTGACCAGTAAAAAAAAAAAAGAAAAACTATGTTTTTGCCTGCCGTGTCTCGCCTTAATGTATAAACTAACATGAACTAACAATGAGCTATACATGTGTTACATTATTTATTAATCTTTGTTAATGTTAGTTAATAAAAATCCAGCTGTTCATTGGTTGTTCATGTTAGTTCACAGAGCATTAACTAATGTTAACAAATACAACCTTTGATTTTAATAACGTATTAGTAAATGTTGAAATTGATAAATGCAGAATAAGTATTGTTTATTCTTAGTTCATGTATTGTTAGCTAACTAATGTTAACTAATAAAACCTTATTGTAAAGTGTTACCATATTACTAGAAAAGAAGAAATGCCTGATATATTACTTATTATAAAACGGTAAGTTCCAATCCTTGATTCTGATTGGTCTACACTGTAAAAAAAGATTAGTTGACTCAACTTAACTAAGTCAAGTCATCTTGTTGAGTTAATTTGAGTCAACTTATAGTGTCAAGTTTATGCATTAATTCGTGTTTTGAAGTGTAATAAACTTGTCACTATAAGTTGACTCAAATTAACTCAGTCAAAGCAACAAGATGACTTGACTTAGTTAAGTTGAGTCAACTCATCTTTTTTTACAGTGTATAGCTGTTTTATTCACGATAAAACACGGCTATGACCGCTTCACCCAACGGTTCTATGTATCACTACACAACTCCCCTAGCAACCCCTCTTAGCAACGTAAACACATGTTTGATCTCATCGATATTGTTCACTGAAGCTATAGTAGAGTATTGTGAGAGATCGAGTGAGTGAGTGTTCCTGCATTTACAGATATAGCATTTTCCTTCAGGTCAGTCCTATATATTCATAATAAAAAAAAATCTGTTTGAATGTCCGCTGTGATATCTTGTCCTTTTAACAGTTAAGGGGTTTCCCCGAGCCCATAGTCATCCGCCAGTGTCGTCTTCTTCTCCGTGATCACAAGTTTGAGTCCTTTCACTGTAAAAGTCTTCTCTACTGACTGACTCACTCATAAACACAGTCTTTGTCTCAATCTGTTGGAGAAATAATGTGTAACTTCAGTTGCTGTTTACGGTCAGGGACTATTTTTTCCAGCGGAAGGAAGGCTTTTAGTGATTTTACTTCATGAAAGTTGCATAGATACATATTTTTCGGCTTTAATAGTTGTATTGTGTGGTAACCGTTTTATAAAAGCAATAAGGTACTCGAGGCAAGAGCTGTATGGTGAATAAGTCACGGCTGTGTTACTCCGCTTCGCGTCGAGCCTAACAACGCCCTTCAGCCGTGACTTATTCACGACACAGCACAGTCTCTCGTACTTTATTGCTTACTTAAGCTGACAAAAATGACTAAATCAGCTTTTAATACAGATAAATAAACTGGATACTGCGGTCGAGTTGAACCACAGACTAACAACCATCTCTTTATCAGTCGACCTCCAGCGATTGAATCAGTGTCAATGTAAACGTGAACAGTATGCATCAGATGTGGGAGGCTGGTCAACAAAGGTCAAGACTAAAGCACGTGTGTGTTGATAAACACACGGAGAGCGCGCTAGTGAACTGTCATGCTCAGTATTATTCTGTGTTGTTTATGCCTACAGTTTGTTTCCAGGCTAAATGACAAGATAGTCTAAAAATACTCTGCTTTATATAACTAGCATGAGTAAGACTGATCCCAGTTCCCTTTAAAGGGGTGGTTGACTATGATTTGACTTTTCTAACTGTAGTTAGTGTGTCATGTTGTGTTTGATCATAAACAACATCTGCAAAGTTACAACGCTCAAAGTTCAAAGCAAAGGAAGATATTTGCGTTTAAAGAAAATAACTACAACAAACGGCTGGTAGGAACTACACAACATTCCTCCCGGGCTAGTGACATCACCAACCCTATAATTTGCATAAGCCCCGCCCCCTGAACACGATTTATATTCTCAAGACAGAATATGCTAATCAGTGACTAGAAGATAGACACATAATCTACATAAATTCATCAACTAACCATTCAGAAATGTCCTGTTGCTTCTACATGTTGTCACTTCTTCTTGAGTCTCTCCATCATTGTCTGACTCCGGTTTGAACATAAAAAGCTAAAAGTTTTAGAAATTTTCAGGACACAAGCTCTTGAAGCTCCGCCCCCTGTGCCGGGAGCAGCAGCTCATTTGCATTTAAAGGGACAGACACAAAAACGGTGTGTTTTTGCTCACCCTCAAAAAGTGACAATTTTAACATGATATATAAAAATATCTGTGGGGTATTTTGAGCTAAAACTTCACACACACACTCTGGGGACATCAGAGACTTATTTTACATCTTGTGAAAAGGGCATTATACCACCCCTTTAAAAATCTTTTCATTTATTAATTTAGCAGATGTTCAACTGCTCGTTAATGCGAATACTGGATCTATTCAGCCAATCACACGGCAGCAACTCAATATGCATTTAGGCATGTAGACACATGTTCAAGACATGCTGAAGTTCACACTGAGCGTCAGAATGGGGAAGAAAGATGATTTAAGTGACTTTGAACATATGGTTGTTGGCTGGTCTGAGTTTTTCATAAACTGCTGATCTACTGGGATTGTCACGCACAACCATCTCTGGGGTTTACAGAGAATATCCAGTGAACAGCAGTTCTGCGGGACGAAGATGCCTTGTTGATGCCAGAGGTCAGAGATAGAAAGGCATCAGCAACTCAAATAGCCACTCGTCTATTACTCGAGGTCTGCAGAAGAGCATCTGTGAACGCACAACACATCCAACCTGGACGCAGAAGGACTACAGTAGTAGAAGACACACACCGGTGACAAACTGAAGCTACAATTCACACAGACTCAACACAACTGGACAATAGAGGATTGTACAAACAACAAAATTATAGATTTTTCTTTTATGCCAAAAATCATGAGGATATTAAGATCATGTTCCATGAAGATATTTAGTAAATGTCCTACCGTAAATATATAAAACATGTATTTTTGTGAGTGAATGCAGCACAATCGTGAACATAAATGCACAACTTTAAAGGAGATTTTCTCAATGTTTACTTTTTTTGCTCCTCAGATTCCAGATTTTCAATAGTTGTGTCTCGACCAAATATTGTCCTATCCTAACAAACCACACATCAATGGAAAGATTATTGAATCAGCTTTCATTTGATGTATAAATCCCAATTAAAAAATAAAATAAAAATACCCATGTGACTGGTTTTGTGGTCCATGGTCACATATTGTCTTATATTCAATTAGCAAATGCCTTTATCAAAAGAGACTTAAAAATAGAGAGAATAACAATTGCTTTTTCTCTAAAACACATTCTGCCTCATGGTCAACTTGAAGATAATTTGTGAGTCATGACAACACTGTAAAAAAAGATTAGTTGACTCAACTTAACTAAGTCAAGTCATCTTGTTGCTTTGACTGAGTTAATTTGAGTCAACTTATAGTGTCAAGTTTATGCATCAATTCGTGTTTTGAAGTGTAATGAACTTGACACTATAAGTTGACTCAAATTAACTCAGTCAAAGCAACAAGATGACTTGACTTAGTTAAGTTGAGTCAACTAATCTTTTTTTACAGTGAATGACAATGAATCTAAAGATCTTCAACTACTCAACCAGGTTTGTATTCTCCATTCTCTATTCAAATCCCTCACTATAGCTCTCTCATCAATGCTATCTTGCATCATTCCTCAAGGTGTGTGTGTAACCTCGATCTGAACACCATTCCTCACTCGCTGCACTGATTCTGCCTTTGCAACCCGAGGCTAGGATCGTAACGAGCTCCAATGAGCACAAGCAGTCCAGCCCAATGTGGATGAAACGGCTAAAACTGGTGCATTTACTTTGGCAAACCCAAAGAGAGTGAGTTAGAATAGCTTGTGTTCCTCCAGAGAGCGTCGAGCGCTCACGGCCGCTCAGATTATAGTCAGGCCTGAAACACACACACAAATGCAGAGACAGTGAATAGATGGAAGAGAGGTATTGTGTGCAGATGCTTTTCAAGAAAGGTGTAGATGCAGACAGTCCCTTTAACTAACTCTTGCGTTCCTCGGGAATAAAATAATAGCATACAGGTTTAAACCAACATTAGAGAGATATTTCACCAAAAAAAAAAAAAAGATTAGATTTATTCTATCTAATGATCCAGATCTACGCTCAGCGGATTTCCTCTCACTGTGAAACATACACTCTTCCGGCATTATTTGAATTATATAATATTAACTCCTGTTTTCAAATGTCAGGAGCACACACCCGTTTTTAAGAGATGATTTAATTAAGTATCACTGCACAATTTCACTCTGAAAAAATAGCTCTGCTCCAATATCCTGATATGACAGACGCATATTAAAGCAGAATCCTAATTGAAATGGAACCTCATGTGACTGAATAATAATTAATTTAATAGAACTATATAATACCATTCAAAAGAATGTAGGTAACTATGGAAGCTTTTTTTCCGCCACAGAATAAAACATTTAAAAATGTAAAAAAATGCTTTATAACACGCAATTTTGAGTTTACATCTCACAATTCTGACTTTATTTCTCAGAATTGCGTGTTATAACGTTAGAATTACGAGATATAAACTCACAATCGCATGTTGTAAAGTCAGAATTGCGTGATAAAATTCAGAATTGCGTGATATATAGACTTCATATCATGAAATTCTGGCTTTATATCTCCCAATTGTGTTATAAAGTCGGAATTGCGAGATATAAATATGCAATTCTGAGAAAACATTTTTTTAAACGAAAACAATTCTGACTTTATAACAATCAACTACGACTTTATAACACGCAATTCTGACTTTATATCTCGCAATTCTGACATTATATCACGCAATTCTGACATTATATCACGCAATTATGACTTTATAACACACAATTGTGACTTTATAACACAATTCTGACTTTATAACACTCAACTATGACTTTATATCACGCAATTGTGACTTTATAACAATCAACAATGACTTTATAACACACAATAGTGACTTTATATCACGCAATTGCGACTTTATAAGACAATTCTGACTTTATCACACTCAACTATGACTTTATATCACGCAATTGTGACTTTATAACACAATTCTGACTTTATAACACAATTCTGACTTTATAACACTCAACTATGACTTTATATCACGCAATTCTGACTTTATCACGCAATTCTGACTTTATATCACGCAATTCTGACTTTATATTACACAATTCTGAGATAAAAAGCTGTAAACTCGCAATTGTGTAGAAAAAAAGTCAGAATTGTGAGATAAAAAAGTCGCTTTTTTATTTTTTGTACTGATTTATTCCGATTAGATCATTTAAGCAGGACAGAATTGATATATCAGCACAGATATATAGACTTCATATCATGAAATTCTGGCTTTATATCTCCCAATTGTGTTATAAAGTCGGAATTGCGAGATATAAATATGCAATTCTGAGAAAACATTTTTTTAAACGAAAACAATTCTGACTTTATAACAATCAACTACGACTTTATAACACGCAATTCTGACTTTATATCTCGCAATTCTGACTTTATAACACTCAACTATGACTTTATATCTCGCAATTCTGACATTATATCACACAATTATGACTTTATAACACTCAACTATGACTTTATATCTCGCAATTCTGACATTATATCACACAATTATGACTTTATAACACTCAACTATGACTTTATATCTCGCAATTCTGACATTATATCACACAATTCTGACATTATATCACACAATTCTGACATTATATCACGCAATTGCGACTTTATAACACAATTCTGACTTTATATCACGCAATTCTGACATTATATCACGCAATTATGACTTTATAACACACAATTGCGACTTTATAACACAATTCTGACTTTATAACACTCAACTATGACTTTATATAACGCAATTGTGACTTTATAACAATCAACTACGACTTTATAACACACAATTCTGACTTTATAACACAATTCTGACTTTATATCACGCAATTCTGACTTTATATTACACAATTCTGAGATAAAAAGCTGTAAACTCGCAATTGTGTAGAAAAAAAGTCAGAATTGTGAGATAAAAAAGTCGCTTTTTTATTTTTTGTACTGATTTATTCCGATTAGATCATTTAAGCAGCACATCATGCAATTAATTAGATTAAACATTTTACTCGCTTGACAGCCCTAATATATATATATATATATATATATATATATAGAGAGAGAGAGAGAGAGAGAGAGAGAGAGAGAGAGAGAGAGAGAGAGAGAGAGAGAGAGAGAGAGAGAGAGAGAGAGAGAGAGTTTATTGTCATACTCATACATAGTCCTCAAAATGCAGTCTAAATAGGCAGCTCAGAAGGTTTGGAAACACAGCTATTGTTTAGGCTGATGAAAAGATTCGGTAAATAATTAATGAAGATATAAAATGCCCAGGAGAGCATCA
>NC_136878.1:2249485-2299485 GCF_949152265.1 Phoxinus phoxinus | reverse complement strand
AGACTATTGCACTGGAAACGAGTAGCACTTCATTATTGAGATGACGGAGACAGAAAGCAGTGTTAGGACTTTGAGTCTGTTAGGACCGTATGCAATGCTGCCATAGAATCTGAATACATTTATTACCACCCACGGTTTGAAGAACAGACTTCATATCAAGCCTCAAAATGCCGTCTAGGTGGTCATCTCTCCCGGGTTGAAGCGGAGCCCGTAGTCGTGTTATTGTAGGTCTGCTGATAATTGAAAATTACGCTTGATTGATCCCATGTTCAGGGTCGTAAAACGCAAGCGGTGCAGGATCCATTTTCAACCTTAAAACTCAAACGTGTAAAGTCAAGTGATACAAAACAGCTAAACACACACATCTCAGAAGGGCTAGACGGATGAAGAGAGAGAGAAGATGGAGGCGGAAATCAATGAGGAGAAGAAGCAATCTGGAAGAAAACTGAGGGAACGAACGAGTCGTTTTTCTGCTTCTACTCCCACAGCTGTATATTACTGTATTTGTAATGGGATATTGAACTATTTTACAATGTATGTGTGGGTGACTAACCTTCTACGCTTCAAGACTAACCGTGTGTAAATTCATAAGTTGACAGCATTGCTGAGTATTTTCTGCTTAAAACTGCAGTGAACCAAAAACACGGTGTGAAATCGCTGGTGTTTCTGACGTCACAAACATGTGACCAATCCCGTCACTTGTGGGCGGGGCTTTATTCCACTGACGTTCTATGATGTTCAAAGTGTTTCTAAGGATGCTGATTGTTAGAAGGCAGCTGTCTGACTCTGAGATGGTGAACGTGGACATGGCTTGTGTAACATTAGCAGAACATTATTAGCTGTTTGATAACGTAGTCAAGCAAAAGGCTAATCATATTAATAGGGGTAGGGGATTATCAAGCTGATACGTAGTACTTCCGCATTCAGTGATCTTTGTGCACTGCCACTTCCGGTGAATCACTCATCACTCTGGCGAACCCATGATGGACGACCCTAAGTTTATTTATACTGCATCCCTGGTAAATTTACCCAAAATAACTTTTTCTGACGTACAAACATATGTGCTACCTTGTTTTATTTTAAAGATTGGCCCTTCATCCAATCCACTTCTTCCTTAGACTCAGTTCAGTCGGGAATCCATGGAAACTTAAATAAGGTTGGCGTTGTTTGTTTGATTGACAAAGTGGAACAGAGCAGTGACATCTAGCCTTCGTTTCAGCCATTGTTGAACTGCGCCGGAAGTGGAAATGCACAAAGTTGAAAAATCCCGCCCATGAAACCCGGAAGCGTGATAATCCCCTATTACCGGTCTGTGATTCATGGACTTAGGCCCTGTTTACACGAGAACGCTCGCGGGTGAAAACAAAAAAAATATTTTATTGGATGTGCCTTTCGTTTACACGGCGACGGCGTTTTTGGGGCTTAAAAACGCAAAAAAGTGAAAGCACCCTCCAGAGTGGAAATCTTAAAAACGCTCCACCGTCGCGTTCCCGTCTAAAAGGTAAAAACGGTAAAAATGCAAAAGTCTGCTAGACAGTGAAGGCGTCGCGTACGTGTTTACGTCACAGGCATGCACCAGTACAGGAAAATAACAAAACATTATCAAACTAAAATATAGCATTAATTTCATTGACAAAAAAATGTAAAAATTCTGTCATTATTGAGCGACACGTGAAGAGCACCGAGGGTTACAGCAGCTTTACCGTATTAAACATGACAAACTGTGTCAGTGTCTCTTTCACTCTCAGTGCTTCACATCGCCACCTAGCCGCCTGGAGTGCATACTACATCCAATCCCACACACTTTTGCGTCACCATATGCACGCAGATCCCCCCCCCCCATAACGCTCGTCTAAACGCAGAATAAAAAGTGATAACGCAACGCCACTTTTGCGTTTTCTCTTCAGATCGTTTCCGTGTAAACATAGCCTAATATAACATTGATGTTCATCATCTCAAAAATAGCCCAGCAAGAACACAGCATGTGTGCGAGAGCGAGGGAGACGAGAGGACAACAGAAACTGGGGCAAGAGCGAGACAAATAAAGTTCAGCCAGACTCACTAGGACGTTACAAAGACGAAAATGATGTAGAACAGCAACAATGTGCTCATTATAGCAGCTCATTTAGAGTCTCCTCTAATGAAACATTCATGAATTCACATGTTCATATCATTGGGATACGCGAGGAGGAACATGATAATCAGGTTTGGCAGTGGGAGAGCTCATGCATGACGCTCAGCTGTGATTGGTCGGATTATATGGTCGGTTTAGATCTCCATTTAGAACAGAAACCCAGTCATTATCTTCATCAGCACTTCACACACACACACACACACACACTCCTTTTCACATCAGGAGGGAAGATAATTAGTGCTGTTTGCCAAGTCAACCATCACTAGTACTATTGCTCATATTTAGTGTTCTTGAGTCTGCCTGCCCATCCAGTCTTAATAGTTAATGGTAAATGCACTTGGCTTGCTGTCCTCGATCTCAACTCCACTATAACGGTACTATGTCGAGGGAGGAGGAGAGAAATAGAGGAGGAGATGAAGAGAAATTTAGGAGTGACTGCTGCTTATATACGCCAAGCGGCGACCTTACGATCTCTCTGTTGAGTCCGACTTAAACTGCAGTTCATCGACTGGCCAGTAGAGACCGGCTGCAGAAGAGACTCAATCCCATAGACCTCCATGTTAAAATGCCCAACTTTACAGCAGGAGAATATGTGTTTTACAGCCTGGTGCAAAAACTGGTTTTGGTCTATATAGCTAATTTTGCCCTTTATGATGACTGTGAGGTTATAATTCTTTTTTATAACTCATCCGTTTAAATTATATTAAGCCTTAAAGTTCTGCATAATTAAGGGCGTGGCCACTTGAGTGACAGGTGGATTGCTGTTGATGTCACTGCTAGCTGTTTGTCTGCTGTCTGTTAGCGTCGCGTCACCTCAGCTAATCCGCCTCACTGCCCATTTTCGTTTATCTGGGAGTGACGCGCAACCAAGATGGCGACGGCCGGCTCCGCCCACTTTGGCTTCAAAAATGCTCTTCAGAAACCATCGGGTGATGTCACGGACACGACGCCCATATTTTTTTACAGTCTATGATATACGCTTGTAATGATGATTGACAGGACTGAATGATTAGGCTCCGCCCACACCTACGCTTGGAACTCCATTTAGTGATCTGAACAAAACCAGGTATCAAATTATGTGCTACTTAAAATAAATATATGATTAAAAAATCAATTATTGTTGCAGCTTATTCTCACAATTTTTACCTGGTTGACAATAAAACAAGCAACAAATACCACAGACTTTATACACAGACCAGAAGAATACTATTTTCACTTAGAAACCACCTAGAAACAATACAGAACAATCCAGATTGATCAAAAATACAGTAATATTGTGAAATATTACTACAATTTAAAATAACTGTGAATATATAGTAAGGTGTAATTTATTCCTGTGATCAAATCTGAATTCTCAGCATCATTACTCCAGTCTTCAGTGTCACATGATCCTTCAGAAATCAGTATAATATGATGATTTGATGCTCAAGAAACATTTATGATTATTATCCATGTTGAAAATAGTTAATATTTTTGTGGAAACTGTGATAAATTATTTTTTTCGGGATTCTTTGATTAATAGAAAGTTCTAAAGAACAGCATTTATCTGAAATCAAAATCTGCTGTAACATCATAAATGAATTTACTGTCACTTTTGATCAATTTAATTCTCCCTTAATGAATAAAAGTATTAAAAAAATGTTTAATGTACTGACCCTAAACTTTTGATTGGTACTGTAGCTTTAAACTCATTCAATCATACACGATATGTAGATCTTTAACAATAGAGCAAAGAAAAGTGATTTGCAGCAAAACCTCTCAATCCTGAAATCCTTTTGGAGAAAATGAATGAGAAAAATATTGCAGCGCGCTCCACAGATATGAGTTGAAAGTAACACAAGCGTAATCGAGTGTTTTTAAGTCAGGATTGGATTACATGGAGGTGTCGATGTCATATAGTGAACTGCTCGTGCAGACGCCCGTCGTTGTGTATCCACGGCAACAGCAGGATTGGTTCTAGCGTGTCTGACAGCAAGTTCAAGGACAGCAGCGCAGAACCAGACCGAGCATCTGACAAAAGCCCGACATGACGGTGTTGTGACAGCGAGCGGGAGAAAGACTCAACAGCTCACAGATTATACATCTTTACTTCCAGTTAAACCTATGGTAAAACATAAGATAACCATGAATTGCATGAAGTCATGCTTTACACGCTTGAATACAAAACCTTTTTGCTCTATTTACCCTTAAGGCGAGACACGGCAGGCAAAAACATCAGGGTTTTTCTACTGGTCAATTTTTGAGATATTTGTCTTCAATAACATGTCTTCTTTCAGACTTGTGGTGAAAAAAAGTCTGAAATACACATTTAGGTCTTTATTTTACTAACTTTGTCTGTTTGCGTCTGTAGATTTCTCATAAATTCATTAAAAGTTGCTGTTATAAATCATCATGATCCGCGATTTCTGTCTGCTCCCTGTCATCACACACACTGTTAGTAAGCTATCTCTCTCCTGTACAATGCTGTCGGATCCAAATATGGTCATTTCCTGTTTATCAGCAACCAATCGTGAAAGTAAAAGGGCTGAATGCGCAATCTCATTGGCTGATGATAAATCTTTAAAGCCCGTTTTCGCAAAATGACTTTTCTCTCATTCTCCAACTCCGAGATCTCCTCTTCAGTCGCACCGATATACACCAAACCTTCCAGTCTTGTGCCTAGTTATATTATGAAGACATTTACTGAGGGATTTGTAAATATATTATTCCTAGCCTGATTTATATAACATTTTATTCCAAAAAACATGGCGAAAATAATTTTTTTTAAGGCTATTGACAGTATATTCTGATTTACAGGATAACAAAAGTAGATATCCATAAATCCCTCTGTAATTTTTTTCCATCTAATATGTGAACACAATGAAAAAATAATTTTTAACTGGGCTTTATCCAATACTCAAGATTTTGTTTTTTTTATATATGCAAATTAGCGCATATTTAATTAGATATTGCCTAATTTGCATATTTAAACATTAAATTACAGAAACCTTGTAATACATTTATTTCTCATCTTAACGTAGGTAATCAACTGGGAAAGTGTCATGGTGATATCTGCTAGTTAACATTTTCCCCTATTCACCTGTAGTGTCTCCCTTACATACAGTAGGGCACTATTTGAGGGGACAGCCATTAGTGAACATTATCAAGTGCACTCATTAAATCCCATAATGCACCGTTGTAACGGCAATTAACGTACACTCTTTGGCTAGAGAATTCCCATAATGCACTGTGAGGGTCATGCAGAATGTATTCTCGCGTCCAGAGAAGGTAAACCTGTAGCGTGCAGCCTATTAGCCATCCACAATCTCACGAAATAGTCTGTAATCAGCAACTAGAATACTGAGGAGAATAACAGAGAACCACAAACATAACCAATACAAAGGACACTGACAAAGAACTTGGAGTACACAGAAGCAACCGAGACACATGTGTAATTAATCAGAAACCAAAGATATTAACAAGTTTTACACGACAACAATGTACTAAAAATGGAAAAGTTTTTCTTTTCACTTTGCATTTTTTTAAGTACCGACGACAACGTTGTCAAAACAAACCCCGTTCGCACGGGTCCACAAAAGTCCACTAAAATCGCTGTATTCTGCTGTCAGGCCAGTAGATGGCGATGTGTAAATGGCCAAAACTTATTAAAAGTGTTCCGTTTTTAGTTGAAAACAGTGTTTTGAAACGACCTCTAAAAGGAAACACAAGAAGCATGAACAAAAACCCAATGAAACCTAACATAAAGGCCTGTTCACACCGGGACGAATTTCGCGCGCGATATTCGCCGACGTTTAACGCCTCGGGACTAAACAAAGGGCGCCAATGTGAGTGTGCACACCGACGCGTAAAACGGCACGCGTAAAAGCGTCATTTAAAAAAAAAACGCCTCAGGTTCGTTTTTTTGGTTTGACGCGCCGCGTCAAAAACTATCCGACCAATGAGATTGGCGCTTTTGCTCACGTGTCTGGAGCTTCTGAAGTTACAGTAAAACACAACTTGGGGGCGCTCAAACACAAAACGGTCTTGCCGAGCGTAACGTAACGGTGAAGAAGATATACGCCAAGTAGCGTCTACACTGCCGGGAAGAAATAAGACGAGGAAGATGCAAGACGAGATGAATGTAGAGCTGTCGGTCTCGTTGGTGTCGGAACATAAAGAACTATATGACAAACGTGCCAGCGACTACGCGGGGTATTTCTGTTTCACATTAAGCGCCATCTAATGTCAGGGAATGAATTTGCATGTTCACTCGGCTCATCTTCAGCGAAAATCGATTGGGTGTGAACACAAAAAACACGTTGAAAAACGCTGACGAATAATGCGCGCCGATATTCGTCCCGGTGTGTACGGCCCTTAACCCTGACAAAACCATTTTAAATCACATAAAATGCCAATTAGGGACTTATTTTTGATACATTGAAGCATTTTGACCTATACATATTTGAATCTGAAATTGTGCCGACCCGAAACTTTTGAACGGCACTTCAAATAAATGAACGCAACAGAAGCTCGCAAGAATCCAACCAGGATTACTGAACCTCTCCTACATGCAAAGACATTAAATACGGGTATTCAATTTGAGCAGGACGGAGTGAAGATGCGATGGATTATCCATTAGATGTTACTTCCTTTTCCTATAATGGAAATTTCTCCAGACAAAGACAGTGATGGACTGAACAAAGCAAAGATGAGCTTCATTGGATGATGCACCAATAAAATGCATAAATAAAGGTTTCTACCATGTGAGAATCTGAAAAACCCTAAATAGTGTGCAAAAAACACACAATCTTCTCTTCTCTACTTCTCTAATGGCAAGTAACATTGAATTAAATGTGAAATGAAAAGTTTATTTTCAACTTTCAACAATTTTCAAGGTTTTCGGGTGAATCTCAATTAGCCTAAATCTAAACATTTAAATTCAGATCACTATGACTATATGTCATGACATATATTCCAAAAAAAGCGCTTCATCCGTCCTGCTGTTTTCTCAATCCCACTGCTTATCATTAGTAGGCATGAAGTGTATGTCTCACTTCTCATATGGAGAGAAAAGAGACAGTGATAATAAAAGATGATGAAGAGAGACAGATGGAGGCGAGCCAAAGAGAGAGCGAGAGAGCATTGTAATGTGAAATGAGCAGAGAGAGAGAGACTGATAGAGAGATCGATCAGTGGACAGGTGAAAGCTGCGGACAGCTTATTTCCGGCTCGATCCACTCTGACCCTCAGCGTCTGCGATGCGGAAAACAACCACAGCGTCTCTCTCTCTCGGCCTGTCCTGCTGGAGGGAATATCACGTCCTCCAAGAAGGAGAAGTAAGTGAGTGAGTGAAGAGGTATGAATGAGAAAACAGACCATCATAAATGTGATGGGTGAAGGACTTTTCTTTCCAGCTTACAGTTCGGAGTAATTTCAACCTAGGGTTCTTTGCACCATGACCTCGAGCCTGATTTATATCCCTTCCCCCGTCTCCACTTGTGAATCAGTGATGATTTATTCTCGGCTCTGATTCATAATCCCAGAGCTGTCGTGTTGTGATGCTGATGAGATTATATCTGTATGGTATCAGAGTCAGAAGTCAGAGGAAACAATGAACATGTGCTCGCACGATTAGACCTTCAAATGTTATAGAATTAGGATCCACACATAATGCATTTTGACATGCTATATGTTTATCACCTGCTAATATCACTATGTCGAGAGTGAACCGTGTACTTATATGAAGATAACGATCTCTTTATGAACTTTTTGAAGAGTCAAAGTGACAGAAATCTCTCAGATTTCATCAAAATATCTTCATTGTGTTTAGAAGATGAATGAAAATCTTATGGGTTTGGAACGACACAAGAGTGAGTAAATACTGACAGAGTTTAATTTATGGGTGAAATATCCCTTTTTTCAATAAAGTGTAAAATTGCTTCATGAAATATGTGACCCTGGATCACAGACCCAGTCTGGAGCCGCACGGGTATATCTGTGGCAATAGCAACTATACATTGTATGGGTCAAAATTATACATTTTTCTTTTATGCCAAAAAACATTAGGATATTAAGATCATGTTCCACGAAAATATTTAGTAAATGTCCTACCGTAAATATATAAAACATGTATTTTTGTGAGTGAATGCAGCACAATCGTGAACATAAATGCACAACTTTAAAGGAGATTTTCTCAATGTTTGGATTTTTTTGCTCCTCAGATTCCAGATTTTCAATAGTTGTGTCTCGACCAAATATTGTCCTATCCTAACAAACCACACATCAATGGAAAGCTTATTTATTCAGCTTTCATGTGATGTATACATCTTAATTAAAAAAAAATGACCCATGTGACATCTTTGCACAATCGGCTTCAGCCACCAGCACTTTTTAAATGGCTGTACTGATCCACACCAGCATTAAACCAGCACAAACCTGTCTGAACATGAACAAAAAAAGGAAGAAATTCTAAGCTGGGAAGTCGAATCCTTGATTAAGAAGCTTTGGGAGGACATATCAGAAATAATCTCCAGTGTAAGAAGCAAATCTATGTCAAATCTATGTAAAGCCTTTTTACTGGGCTGCTGAAGTACAGACCTCGTCTCTTCCCGCTGGAGGATTGCAAGCTCTTTAAAGGTTGACACCAGGGTGGGAAATTAGCACCCGCCACCAGCCACCCGCCACCGTCCACCAGCCACCCGCCACCCGCCACCCGCCACCGTCCACCAGCCACCCGCCACCCGCCACCCGCGACCAGCCACCAGCCACCCGCCACCCGCCACCCGCGACCAGCCACCAGCCACCCGCCACCCGCCACCGTCCACCAGCCACCAGCCACCCGCCACCAGCCACCCGCCACCAGCCACCAGCCACCAGCCACCAGCCACCCGCCACCAGCCACCAGCCACCCGCCACCCGCCACCAGCCACCCGCCACCAGCCACCCGCCACCGTCCACCAGCCACCAGCCACCCGCCACCCGCCACCAGCCACCCGCCACCCGCCACCAGCCACCCGCCACCAGCCACCCGCCACCAGCCACCCGCCACCAGCCACCCGCCACCAGCCACCAGCCAATGGCGGGTGACTTTGACTTGTATACTAGCCACAGTGGCGGGTTCGAACGACTAGCGATCGTCACTTCAGTTACAAATCCAGCGTCTTTTATAGACGGATTCCCCTGGAATTCCCAATTCACCTTTGGCTAAGCCCTGCCCTAGAATGTAGATTGACCAATCACAGCGCAGCCAAGAACGAGCTCCACAGCGGTCCGACACTTGTTCACAGCGCTTCATTGACTTTAACACCGGCGTCTCATATGTTTGGTCTCGGCAGGCTATTACCGTCGTAGTTTTATCAGAGATGCGGTTAAACGTTGTGCCTGGTGCATTTGTAACACAGATACGCGTTTTTTCCAGAGAGGTTGGAGGGGGGTCCGTTTTTTTCCCTTCCCAAAACCAGTTCACAGTCGGCCCTATTGCCCCAACCCTATTACTGAGAGATGAGTCAATATTTTTTTATTCATTAAACATGTAGGCCTACAATTACTGTAGAATATGACCAAACACAATTTTAGCATGGTCTCGCAGGCTTTTTCATCACTTTATATTTGCCTACATTATTAAAATATGTATTAATAATAATAAAAAAATAGATGATTGAAGCAATTCAAAATATGCTAGAGTACTTTCTTTTATAAATTTGAATTCCGGAAAAAGTGGCTGGTAAAATTGGGCTTTTAACATAACGTAACGTAACATGAATAATTAATTTCAGACTGTATTACAAACCCCGACAGCAACCTCTGACCTTTAGTGCTCCAGAAACACCTCCACTCCTCTAATGAGAGACACTACAGAACCGCAGCAGAACACAGTGAGCGCCGGATCAGATATGGAGACGCAACGAAGCCAGAGAGAAGATGGATCGATACACTCACAGAAGAGCTGCATTCAGATCCACTTCACTGCAGAAACTGATGGAGACACAACCAGAGACCAGCAGGAACTTGTTCTCCAGAATCCTTACATCGAGATACATTGCTTGAGATGCAGTTGTGTAAAACCATAACCGTTCTTATAACTCATTAGTAGCCGCCACAGAAAATGACATTTGAGTGTTATGAATTATTGATCGAGATGAAATAGGACACCATCACGAGTCTGTGTTCATATTTACACAGCAGGACTGAGTCTGAGATACACTAACAAGAACTTAAATCACATACTAGACGCAACACAATATATATATAATTGGTAAAAGTAGCTAGCACACAGGAGCGGTATGTTAGTAGGAGTGTTTTTTATTATTATTATTTATATACTATTATAATATTTATTTTGAATTAGCTTAAGTGCTGTCAAATCAATTAATTGCGATTGATCACATCTAACATAAAGGTTTGTAAATATACAGTGTGTCTGTGTCTGTCTGTGTGTGTGTGTGTGTGTGTGTGTATATATCTTCTTTAAATAAAAGTGAACTAATATATATATATATATATAGAGTATCCGTATAACATATCAGTACTATAATAAATCATATATATATATAGTACTGGTCAAAAGTTTGGAGACATTGCTATTAAAAAAAATTATTTAATTAATTTAAGAAGTCTCCTATGCTCATCAAGGCTGCATTTATTAGATCAAAAATACAGAAAAAAATGTAATATTGTAAAATATTATAACAATTTAAAATAATGGTTTTCTATTTGAATATACTTTAAAATGTAATTTAATCCTGTGATCAAAGCTGTATTTTCAGCATCATTACTCCAGTCTTCAGTGTCACATGATCCTTCAGAAATCACTATAATATGAGGATTATCAATGTTGTGCTGCTTAATATTTTTTTTATAACCTGCGGCTGCGATACGTTGTGTATTGTGTGTTTGGTTTGGGGGCAGATATCTCTGAGCATCTGTGTCAGACCCGCAGCATCCATTGGGAATTGTGTCCTCTGCTTATCCGGATCACAGGGAAGAGGACTGTGCCACCGGGACACAGATGCTGGCTCTCCCATCGAGCCGTGGACCAGCGAGGTCTTCCCTCCGCTAATAACCACCTGACCTACATACTGCAGGTGGCAGCACTAAACTGACGGGGTAAACACCACACACACACACACACACACACACACACACACACACACACACACACACACACACACACACACACACACACACACACACTCACACACACACACACACACACACACACACACACACACACACGCACACTCTCCTGATGATAAAGGCTTTCAGAGAAAACAAGAACAATTTTGACCACAGTGTCTACAAACACTGACCACTTATCTCATCAAATCTATTAGATTATTATCAATGATTGTGTGTTACATGAAGCACCTCCATCTTATTTTTCTCTCCTCAAATAAATCTTCCTCATTGGCTGGTTTGAGAGTCTTCGGGGAGAAACTCACGGCAATACGAGGCAGTTTTACCCTGACGGGAAGAGCAGCAGCTAGGCATGACATTTCCCTATTCCATGGTTGGATCTCAGCCGTTTTTTCTCACACACACACACACACACACACACACACACACACACACACACACACACACACACACACACACACACACACACACACACACACACACACACACACACACACACACACACACACACACACACACACACACACACACACACACACACACACACACACACACACACACAGTTTTGACCAAGTCCAGCTAAAATCCAACACAACAAATAGTGAACAAATAAAATATAAAGCAACATGAAATTAGATAATTGAATATATTAAACCAAAAACTTTCATAATTTTAGAAAGGATGTGAATTAAAACAACCACAGCAGGCAACAAGTTGCTAAATTCTGTTAAATTAAAAATTTTATTTACCGAATTATCCATTTGTTTTCTGACAGGGAACACATGAACGCATCATCCCTCCACATTTTGATTGACAGCCGTCACACTCACAACCTATAGTGACCGTGTTTACTCCTTTCTTCTCAACCACAAAAAAACGTCTGTTGTATTTGTACTTCTGACGAAGCGCTGTTTATTTGAAAAACTATGCCGCAATTTTTAAAAAATAAAATGTTTTCTTAAAATGATAATTAAAAACCAACAGACTGATGAAAATAAGGGACATTTTCTCGATATGCGACGTGCGGGACAAGGGGTGAAAATGCTGTGCGGTGCAACGCACCCTAGTGTGTGTGTGTGTGTGTGTGTATCCTGCGCTGTGATTGTGACAGATGTGTGTGTGTGTGTGTGTGTGTGTGTGTGTGTCTGTGTGTATCCTGCGCTGTGATTGTGACAGATGTGTGTGTGTGTGTGTGTGTGTGTGTGTGTCTGTGTGTATCCTGCGCTGTGATTGTGACAGATGTGTGTGTGTGTGTGTGTGTGTGTATGTGTGTGTGTGTGTGTCTGTGTGTATCCTGCGCTGTGATTGTGACAGATGTGTGTGTGTGTGTGTGTGTGTGTCTGTGTGTATCCTGCGCTGTGATTGTGACAGATGTGTGTGTGTGTGTGTGTGTGTGTATCCTGCGCTGTGATTATGACAGATATCAGAGTCTGACAGAGAGATGTTGTTCAGGATCCTCAGGCATGTTCCTCTGAGCCCTGAGGCTCACATCAAGTCATCTCCATTAGCAGGAAAAGGTCAGACAGCTTTTCTCTCCACCTCAGGCATCATCCGGACGTCCATCTCTGCCAGCTGTTGACCTCTCGCTCTGTCTCTCTGCACGGGTGATCAGCACAGTCAGTGTTCTAGCAGGTTCCTCTGGGATTATCATATCATCACAATCTCCACAGCTTCTGCTCGACTACAACACTGAAGATTTCTTGGGCAAAAGCACGACCCATTTTGCTCACACAACAGCGGCGTCTCGATTCAGAGGCTGCATCCTTCTAAGGGTGCGTTAATCATCCAGGGTCAAACGAAGGCTGTCCAAATTCGAAAGCTCCTTTAAAATTCAGCCTACAAATGCGTCCTTCTTTCTCAGATTCCTTGCAGCCTAGCCTAGCCTATCCCAAGATTCATTGCAACTTAAATTTACCCAAATAACTATACTACTTTACTACTAACTAGCTTATGGGCGGAGCTTATGACACACAGTGTGCCAGTCCGTTTGACTTTAACCTGAAAACTTGCATCAAAAGCGTGTTTGGCGTGTTATCGAGCAAATGCCTTCATATGCAGCGCGTGACACTCAGAAAGCGGCGCGTGAACGACACAAGAAACCAGAATTCTGGTAAAAACGAAGCGACTTTCATGTCCTTTTTCGAACATTTTTAAAAGAGAAATAAATTCAGGATCCATTCTATCAAGGGCACTTGGATTTCTCTGAATGCCGTTATTAATTCAATCATGGAATGTGAATAATGCGAGAACACACGATAACCTTCAAAATATGTCATTTTCTGCATGTGAGATCAGACTGTGCTGATATATTTGGGGCTGTGACTCAATAAGTGTAAAAAATGTATATGCTATTTGCACCGAGTATAAATAGCAGAACAAACATTTTGTTTACAATAATAGATGCAAAGTGTGAGCAGAAGTAATGCGCTGTTTGATAAAGGCACCAGCTATTTAAAATAAGAGTAAAAATTATATATATTGCACATTTGCACTAAATAGCAACAAACAGCATTTTGTTTACAATAAACACATAGTGTTTGATACTATTAAAGGGGTGGTGGATTATGATTTTTTTTTTTTAACTGTAGTTAGTGTGTAATGTTGCTGTTTGATCATAAACAACATCTGCAAAGTTACAACGCTCAAAGTTCAGAGCAAAGGGAGATATTTGCTTTTAAAGAAATCACTTTTTAAGAACTACAACAAACGGCTGGTAGGAACTACACGACATTCCTCCCGGGTTAGTGACATCACCAACCCTATAATTTACATAAACCCCGCCCCCTGAACACGATTTATAGATTATCATGACAGAATATGCTAATCAATGACTAGAAGATAGACACAAAATCTACATAAATTCATCAACTAACCATTCAGAAATGTCCTGTTCTTCTACATGTTCTGTACAATCCTCGTTTGTTAACATTATTATTATTAAGTCTAAATCAGACTTGAAATTGCTGCTATTTAAATCTGCTAAGAGGTGTCAATCAAAGCACACTGGGCCAGCTAACCAATCAAAGCACACTGGGCCAGCTAACCAATCAAAGCACACTGGGCCAGTTAACCAATCACAGCACACTGGGCCAGATAACCAATCACAGCACACATAACAAGAGGCTATTTGTACCAGAGATTAAAATCTGAGGTGGGAAAACAGACTTTGCCAACAAACCCCAGTGTAAACAGACACTGCCAGTAAATAAATGTGTTGGTGGAAGTATGAAGAGTTTCTATTTCTTTGTCTGTCTGTCTGTGCTGCCCACGGCACGTTTGTGAAATGTATTGTCTTCTATAACTATACAGCATCAGAATAAATTATAAATGGGACCGTTCTTTTATAGCCAGAGATAATGAGCAGGTCACGTGATCTGAGCATCTGGACTGACGTGTGTGTGTGTGTGTGTGTGTGTGTGTGTACCTTATGAAAAGGCAGAACAATTGGAGATGGGAAGTTTAGTAACGTTGTAAGAGCTGTCTTGAGCTGTCAGTCAAAGCATCACACACACACACACACACACACACGCACGCACACGCACACACACGCACGCACACTCACACACACACACACACACACACACACACACACACACACACACACACACACACACACACACACACACACACATACACAAACACAAACACACACACACACACACACACACACACACACAGTGCGTTCTGTCAAAACAATGTACTGTAGTTGCCCACATAATACCACACTTGCGATCCTAAAAGCCTACAGTATCTTATTTATTATGCTAATTTCTAAGGCCTCAACATGATCAAAAAGTAAAAGTCTTTTAATACAATTGTACAAACGTCCACTATCAGCTCGTGCTTTACGTGTCTGTGTGCTGTGAAATCTTCACTGGTTTTTGTCAAGTAAACGTAAGAATATCTTCAAGATGAACACTTTCTTTATATGATCATTAGGCATTTTATGAATGTTTATTTGTTCATCTCTCAATCATAATTGTATTGCATTATATGTTTTAAAACTACAGAGCTTTGATCATAAAACTAAGCATTTACTAAGCATTTAAAAATCACATTATCGGCAGATATAGAGTAATGACTGATATTTATATGCATTTTATGTGAGAAGTCTGTTATAAATTCTCAATCGACAGTATTGATGTGGACAGGCATGATGTGGATTACCACAACAAATTTAAATAAATAAAGTAAATAAATAAGTTTATAATGAGGCACTGACAATGAAAGCACTTTCTGTACATGCATTGTGCTGTTAAAACTTGTGCATTATTTGAGCCATCATTTTTACAGTCATTTTAAGTTTTTACGGTTTACTGCATTGCTTCTGCATTGTCATGGTGACGGAGTTATAAAATTGGATGCAATGTAAAAGGTTAAGCGATGTTTTTCACCTTAAAACAGTGTTAACAGGCATATTGTTTACGTCTCATGGCTGTACTTGTAATGTTTAAAGATTGACCCCGTTGTAAATCTCTCACTGTAAGCCAGATTTTTGCTGTTTTGTTTAAAAAATGAGGGACACTTGGAAATTAGGCCCTAATTGATCGTTTGCAAAACCCCGCCCCTTTACCCTAGTTACTGTTGCTATGTCCGACAAGCCACGCCTCTCTCACACACACACACACACACATCATGTTCTCATACATTGCGGAGCAGAGAGGACACGGACAACACACTGACAGACACAGACCAGGTTACTTTTGATATGAAAGAAAGTCTCAACTTTAAAATTTGGTATTTTTTTAAAGAAATGTAAACAATAAATACCGTTTTGTGGCTCTTTAATGTGTGTGACAGATCGCTGTAGAGCCTCAGTTAAAGCTGCTCGTGAACCAATCATCTCTTCCTTCTATTAATTTGTTGGACAAAAATGGCAGATTCAGAGGATGGCGGATTATGATTGGTCAGATCGCCTGTCAATCAAACTCCCTGCGAAGGGTCAATTGTGGTAATCAACAGTCCAATACAAATCCGCTCTTAGAGACACAGAAACGTCTGGTGTGATGTATGATCGAGGGGTGCGACAGCTCCCATTGTGCCTGGAAACCTGATTCACTACACCACCTGATCTGTGTGTGTGTGTGTGTGTGCGTGTGTGTGTGTGTGTGTGTGTGTGTGTGTGTGTGTACACTCTCCTGAGACAGACACGCTCCTCTATTATTCAGTAGAAGAGAGTTCAGATGTACAGGTATCAGCACACACACACACACACACACACACACACACACAGAATGGAAAAAAATCAATGTCTTTAATATCTCAACTGTTTCTCCTACACACTAAAAGCCCAGTAATCTCACATTCATCTCCACTAGAGTTTCATAGAGATCTCAGCAAAGTCTCAAACTGAGCTCAGATCCGCTAAGATAAAGTGTGCCACTGAAAGCCACTGCATCCAACACTCGTAAAGCTTCTAAAAGGTTTTTTTTTAAATTATGCAATTAAAAGGTTTGATCGGCGATTAAAGTTCTTCATTCAATCATTGCCAATAAGGAACCTTTATTTTTAAGAATGACTGAATATTATATTTTTTGCACTGATGAATCATGCACAACAATGGAAGCTTGTTCCCGCCACAGAATTAAAAATAAAAAGGTAATTGCGACTTTTTTTTCTAACAATTGCATTATAAAAACTCGCAATTGCAAGAAAAAAATTCAGAATTGCACGTTTATATCTTGCAATTGCAAGTTTTATTTCGCAATTCTGACTTTATAACACGCAAATGACTATATATGACGTGATTCTGACTTTATATAAAACATTTTAAAAGATAATTGCACATTTTATCTCACAATTGTGAGTTTATTTTTTTATTTCTCAGAATTGCATGATAAAAAGTCGCAATTCTGACTTTATAACACGCAATTGCGACTATAAAGTAAGTCAGTGCGACTAATTGCGAGTTAAAAAGTCAGAATTATAAACTCACAATTTTCTCAGAATTGCATGTTTATATCACTCAATTCTGACGTTTAAAACACACAATTCTGAGAAATAAAGTCGTAAATTCACAATTGTGAGATAAAAATGTGCAATTATCTTTTAAAATGTTTTATTCTGTGGCGGAAACAAGCACAACATCACCAGGAACATGCATTCCTGGTGTTCCAGGAGAGAAAGGTCAGCGAGGGATAGAGAAGAAAGAGTCCTCAGCTGTCTCTGTAGACAAATGCATGAGAGCAGCACAGCTTCAAACACATCTTCCCTCATGCCTTCAATAATGCCCTTTCATCTGCTCTCTCCATCAGCCCAGACCAGTGCTGTGTGTGTCTACAGTATCAGGAGCTGGGATGATCTGCAGACCAGTGGTGGCAAAACTATGGAATATGATGCTTTTGAACGCATCTGAATCAATGGACTGAACTGATTCATAAAACCAGTCTGAGAGACTCAGACCGAAGACTTCTGAGAGATTATTGAGTTATGATTACGCTTGGTTAACTACAGTTGCAAAAAAAAAAAAAAAGCCTGTTTCATTCTAAGGGTCAGAAAAGAGTCATGAAAAATAATGGCAAAAATTATAAATGGACAGGAAATTTAAAAATCCCTTTAAATCTCAAATAAGAACATTCATATCCAAACAGCAAGACACTATTTTTTTTTTTACTATAACATCATTAATATTATTACATTTATTACACCAATATTAATATTATTGATTACTTTTAATATTTTTTTTTACTAATGTAAACAATAGTAATATTTTATTTTAAGAATATTAATATTATTAAACAATATAAATACTGTTTACACATATTTTTAAATAATTGTATTATAACAATAATAGTTTATTTTAAAGGGAAATTGTGTCATAATTTACTCATCCTCATGTCCTTCCAAACCTGTATGCATTTATTTATTCTGTGGAACAGAAAATATGATATTTTTGGCAAAAAATAAATAAATAAATATTTTGTGTTCCACAGATGTAATAAATGCATTCAATTTTGACTGAATGAACATTTCATGATGTTGAGCCCAAAGCACTCACATGATCTCACAATCTCATGATGTTCGTTTAGAAATAACTTTATCTTTGATGAGACTCAAAATATTGCATTTACATTCTGATTGATATTGGATTTTGCAGATTGTGTCTGATAGGCGCTTTGAACCCTGAGATCAGTGTAGAAATCCTAGAATGATTTAATATATTAGTATTTCTTCTGTGGAACAGAGTCTGCTCATTTACTTTTAATAATAATAATAAGTGGTTTATGGCTGTCGAGCTGCAAAATATGCTGCAAAAGTGTCCATATTCCACGTTTTATGAAGTCATATAATAAAAAGTCAAACACCTCAGTGAATAATGATTATAATTAATAAATTAAAGTATTGTATGACTTTAGAAGATTTAGAATAAAATGCATTAGTCATGTCATGTGCACTAATTTTATAATGTTTTTATGGTGCTATTAATCTTTCTGAAGCTCCAGCTACCATTATGAAAAACGGGACAGATTCTGCAAACATTAAAAGCATTTATACTTCAGTCAGTGTGAATTTAATCCATAATTAACGATGTCTCCACTATGAGCCTCAACACTAGAAACACACACTCACTCAACTTATGATGGCATTTCTGCTGACAAATAAGCATCATTTAATATTCAGTTGGTTATATCTAGCGATCAGAGAGATATGGAAGATTGTTTCCGCCACAGGGAAAAAAAAGCATCTTCAATATAAGGAGTTAATATTGTTTTTTTATTTAAAAAAAAAACATTTTAAAAGATAATTTCAACTTTTTTATCTCACAATTGCGAGTTTACATTTCTCAGAATTGCAAGATATAAAGTCAGAATTGTGAGAAATAAACGCGCAATTCTGACTTTTTTTTCTCGCAATTCTGACTTTATATCTCGCAATTCTGAATTTATATCTCACAATTCTGAATTTATATCTCACAATTCTGACTTTAAATCTCGCAATTCTGAATTTATATCTCACAATTCTGATTTATATCTCGGAAACAATCTTCCGTTTATAGAGACACGACGTTAACTAGTATTGGTAACACTTTACAACAAGTTCCCGTTAGTTAAAGCATTACATTTATTACAATATTTTTTAACATTAGTTAATAAAAATACAACTGTTCATTGTTGGTTCATTAAATAATATTAACATATGCAACTTTTGATTTAGCATGGCATTAAGAAAATGCTGAAATTAGCATAAGATTAATAAATGCTTATCAATACTCTAATGAGAGATAGTAGAATGTCTAAAGTGGACCATCTAAATAAAGTGTAACCAAATGCTCAGTTCATGTTAACTAATGTAATCATCTAATTTTAACAAATGCAACCTTATTGTTAAGTGTTACCCTTCATCGCCACATCATTACGGTGATGCATGCAGCGTGTGTATGCGCAAATGCATTGTTAATATTGTCAGGTTTTTAATCAGACCGCCTGGAAATGAAGTCGTGTTTACAAAGTCACTAGAGAAGGTTTAAAGCTGGTGACATCCAATCTTTCACAAGCACACCTACTATATGTTGAGCCTATTTATTACTTTATACCAGACAGAAATTGCAAAAGCTCTACATGCATTTCTGCTAATTCTGCTGTTGTTCTGCAATGATGTTTTTAGACCAACTCTGCTGTGAAATTCTAAAAATACATTTTCAAGACAGAAAAATGAGAGTCCGCTGAGAGTCTACATTCCCATTTAGCATTAAACACACTCCAGTGTGCAGTTAGAGGACAGGCATGTGCTGGATCACACACACACACACACGCATGTTAACCAGCCCCCTGAGGACCCGTGTGCCCTTCAGTGGAATGACAGAAGAGAGAATAATGATGGCAAGGGGAGAAATTTTGATAAAATGGAGGGAGAGAGAGAGAGAGAGAGAGAGAGAGAGAGAGAGAGAGAGAGAGAGAGAGAGAGAGAGAGAGAGAGAGCGAGAGAGCGAGAGAGCGAGAGAGAGAGAGAGAGAGAGAGAGAGAGAGAGAGAGAGAGAGAGAGAGAGAGAGAGAGAGAGAGAGAGAAACCTGGATACAAATATAACACACTACCTCACTTCTTTCTTTCTTTTTTGGCCGCCGGCCTTCATACATAAAGTGTGCACTTTTTTTAATCTTTACGCCAGTTGCTTTAAAAGCCCATTTTTAAGAGAATATGTGAAACATATAATATGTTAATAGCTAATATAATGACACATTAGCAATTAATATGAATAAAAAGACCATCAATGGAGAAAGATGTTTTTTTTTTTTTGCTTGCAGAATGATATATTGTAGCATGATCTAAAAACCATGAAGTGCACAATATCAATGTAAAATCAGCCTCTAAATGTAAACATGTTTATTTTATAAATGAGCTTTGTAGACATACTGTATGTGTGTAAATCCTTTATTGCAATCCATAAACAGGTTTATTCTATATTTGCATTTCAGAAGCTGTCCATATGCAGAGCAAAACATGAACATATTAATGAATCACGCGGCCTCTAGGGGGCGCACACAGACTTTTCAATCCTCAAACATTTGTAGCCCGAATTTACAAAAGAGAAATCTAATCAATCACTTCTGATTAGGGCTGCACGATATTGAAGAAAAATGAGATAAATGCGATAAATCATTAAATAACGCGATATTCCATATGCAATACGGTAATGCTAGGCTAATTGAAAAAAAAAATGTGTGGTTTCATTATAAATTATCTCCTGATTTTCTGAAGATTACTATTTATTTTTTGTATTTCCCATGTACTTGTATTAATTTTTTGGATGTGTAGTTTCTATAATTGGTTTGTGAATTATTATTTTATATATATATATATATATATATATTTTTTTTTTATAAACTATCCCTTATCTACTGCCTTGCTTTACTTTGAGTTTTATGACTTATTCTTATTCTTATTTTGACTTTTTGTGCTTGATACTTGTAACCCCTGTGCTTTTTGTTCAATAAAAAAAAAAAATGCTTAAAGTGTGTAAAAAAAATGCTATAACCTACATACGTGTTTCACATTCTTTTTGTGACGAGAAAACATCCCGACAGCTTCAGACAGTGAACATCAGTGTTTTACTGTCGCATAAGAAGTGTTATTTAACATCAGTGTAACCCACGTGGTTCAGGATATCCTACATTACGGTTATTAAACAACATAAACTGAATAATCAAATGTAAACATAAAACACTTAGTTATTATCACTGTATGAATTAAATATATCCTGATTCTTATTAAAGCTACAAAAGTTATTCAGCCGAAAGCAGCAAGTGATTTTCTCTGTCTTTTGTTCATGACCCAAGCTGTTGCGATATGCATATCGTGATATTTTAATCATTTCTATATATTGTGCAGCCCTACTTCTGATCTATGATTGGCAATCAACATGGAAGAGTGTTAAATGCCTCTGGGAACCACTTCCCTAACCTGACAGTCCACTAATACTCGAATGAGAGACAGCTGCCATGTGACGTATAGTACGTCGTTTGGGGAGCATCAAAATAAAGTGTTCGCAGATAATAAGCAGACGGTTATGGAGTTAATATTGTAGAGCGCTATAAAATCTGTTTTATTTTTTACCAAATTCCGTTTTTTCTATTTATATTTTTGCAAATTCCGTTTTTTTCCTTTACATTTTTGGGAATTCAGTTTTTTTTTTACCCTTTACTGTTATTTATTTATTCACTTGTTTTTTAGTCGTAAAAAGAGTGTGCTTTTAATGTCAATGAATAAAATGTACACACATAAAATAGGAATGACCTTAAATGTTTTGAGGTAACAAACATCACATTTACTCAATACTTTTCAGGACAAATACTGCACGATGCAACATAACACTGCGCTCGCAGTACTTCAAGTCACAACAAAATATTAATGGTTATGAGCTTTAAACTGTCCAGTAAAATAAATTATATTAGTTTTAATGAAAGTGCTGCCACGCGCTGCTCTAAGTGCTGCACGAGTCCTCATAATCTGTTTGTTACTTAAAGGTTGGGTAGGTCAGAATTCTCTAAAAAAAAAACTTTTATTCAAATTTGTTAAAACTGTCTTTATATACCAAGACATATTTAAAATGCAAGTACTCTGAAATATAGAGTATAAAAAACTGAGTGACTCTAGTGTATTTAATCTTCAAAAAACACAGCCCATTCACTCCCACCTAAAAACGGGTGCGCGACTGCGCGCACGTGGGCGGAGCCAGTAATAGCGGCGGTAGTCATGGCGACGGAGAGTGACAGTCGCGCAAGCCAATCACTTGTTTCGTCCCGGTAGGAATTAATGAGCTGTGTTTTTTGAAGATTAAATACACTATAGTCACTCAATCTTTATACTCTCTTTTTCAAAGAACTTACATTTTAATTATGTATTGGTATATAAAGACAGTTTAAGCCAATTTGAAAAAAAGTTATTTAGACAATTCTTACCTACACAACCTTTAAGGTACATAAATTATTGTTATATGTTCTTAAAATATGTTTGTGTAAAAGTTTAATGCATGAGCATTCACAGCAGATAACACACGCGCTACAACACACAAAACAGAATTTCATTCCAAATATGTAAAATTCCGGGAAATTCCGCGTTAACACTAGATTCCGCGTTAATTAGCCAATTCCACGATTCCGTGATCGCAGAAATTATATGGCCCTAATATTGTGCCATAATTAAACAAACAAATCCAGCATGTTGCAAACAAACTCGATCTGCTTTGCAAAGGAAAAGTCGACTCGCAAAATGCTGGATTTGTTTGTTTAATTATGGCACAAAATTAACTCCATAGACGGTGCACTAATATTAACACTATTAATATTGCCATCATCATCTGATGAGTTCTGCACACGGAAGAACCACTTACATTTTATTGGAATTACTTCTAGTCACACACACACACACACACACACACACGAAACTGATCTCAGATTTATTTCCTGACACATTGCCGCAGCCCAAAAGAAAAGAAAAGAAAAAAAAAAAATTTTTTCAATACAGTCTTAAATTTCTCATGCCATATTTTTAGACCGTTCACTATTATTTTCACTCACAGACAGCGGATCAGAAACAGAATTCCAGAAAACATATGAAAGCTTCAGCATCTTGACAGTGTTTTACTGGATCCGGATCATGTGCTAGCAGAGCTTTTTTTAGGTTTGCGGAGCTAAAACCCCTAAAAAACACACCAGATCTGCACCATACATGTCATTTCCACCGCCTTTTCAGGAGAAATACTATATATTGAGTTGACCAGCTCAAAGCAGCCTCGTGCATGCTGACATAAATCTACATAACTGCGGATATATGCAGAATAAAACGCCAGCCTGGGGATTACCGACACCAGCGGTGGATAACACACACACTCCCCTGCAGTAAGTGTCTCTTTCTGAGGCAGTGACCCCTGAGCAAAGACGGGGTACAGCTGTCAATCAATGCCTCAACACACACAAATATCATCTCCACAGCGTTACGATTCCAGAAACACCACGTCCGTATTACACATCATTCATTTAGCATCAGAAAATATAAGAATTGCATAAATATAAGAAGCTCTACAAGACAATTTTGCATTTAGAATAACACACATCGCTTTGTATAAGCAAAGTATATAGCAAAAGTATGGCAATACAATGCAAAATTAATAAACAAGTACTAGAATTGGTATATAATACTGATAATATAGACAGTTCTTGATAGATTTTGGGTAACACTTAATTTTAAGGTGACGTAGTTACACGTGACTACATGTACGTACTATAGTAATAACAGTAAATTAGCCTATGCATAAGTTACTAACCCTACACCAAACCGTAAATCTATAAGTGCATTCGGTTAATTAATATTACTTATTTGACTAGTTACAATGTAACTACGTCACATAAAAATAAAGTGTAACCCCCGTTTGGTTATAATTAAACATTTAATGATACGGAATAATGTGTAACTGAATGTCGCTTCTCTATGGGCCGGGTCAGATTTCTAATGATTAATACGCATTTATTGGACATTATTTGATCAAAATATCGAGATCGTGTAATTTAAAGCGATACTTTTTTTAGGAAAAACGTTAACTATTCTACGTCATCGTTCATTTCAAACGCGTCTTATTATTATTATGAAACAGCGATTAGTCAGACGGTCGTTAAACAGGGAAATATTATGAAATGTCATGAGTTTGTGTTTGATTTACACCGACACATAGACAGAGTACATAAAGGACAAAAGAATCGGCGATGATAGTAATCGCGTTTAATCACATTAAGCGCTTAAAGCGTCGTGTGTGTGTGTGTGTGTGTGTTTGATGCTCACGCGCACTCTCGTGTTGTTCCTGCGCTATTATATTGCGAGAATCTGGTGAATAATCTTACCGGTTCTTGTTGTGGATGAGGATGCGGTTCTGCGGTGGTCTGGTGTGTGTGTTCCTCTGGTTTTGCGGTGGTTTGGTGTGTGTGTGTTCCTCTGAGGATCGGGAGCTGTCCTCCGCGCGCAGTGCTGAACGCTCAGTGCTGGACAGCGACCGAGAACGGGACGATTCCAGCGAGGCGCGTTAGACACAGCGACACCCAGCGGCCGGGAGGCGCAACTGCAATACTGACTCATTTCAAGACGAATAACTCGCTCACATTAAAAAAGAATCAGAGGGAACCTATAAACCGGCAAATTAAGTAATGATAATAATAATAACGACCCATAAAACAGTAAGTTAAAGGCATTTATAATATGAGAAGGAAAGACAAGTATAAAAGTTTGAACTCACTAGCGACACCTGGTGAGGTACTGTTACCACAGAACATATACATTTTGGTATACATGTCCTCTCTCTCTCTCACACACATACACACACACACACACACAAACACACAAACACACACACAGACACACGACACCACACATAAACACATACATACCCATAGACACACACACATACACACGACACACACACATAAACACATACATACCCATAGACACACACACATACACTTATATACAGACAGACAAACGCACAAAGAAACGCACACCATAAAGACACATTCATATATATATATATATATAAAGACACACACATTATATATATATTTATACCTCCACGCACGCACGCACGCACGCACGCACACACACACACACACAATTCATTCAAAAATTAAGAAAATGTAATGAAATAATTGTCTAATGTCTACACAAGATGCAGCAGAAAGGGTACAAACTGCTATTTCTTAAAGTTTTACAATTGCAATTACATATGCAGAAACATATTTTTCATGCTAGTTCAACTGTATGCTAGCTAGCGGTTTATCTAATAGATCTCACCAAAAAAAAAGTTTACATAAAGTTGTGGGACAGTGTGTGTGTGTGTGTGTGTGTGTGTGTGTGTGTGTGTGTGTGTGTGTGTAAAGCACCATCAAACACTAAAGCCATCACAATAAGACAAACAGTCAAACTTTACATTTATTCCTTGAGGGAAATTCACACTTTGTTGAAAAGACCAACAAAATAAAAGTTGAAATGACATGTAAACAAGGCACAGAACGTTATACTGTAAAACACTCACATTCATTGATATTTTGAGAATTACAAAGCAATAACATCAACAGAAGAAACTATGCTGTGTCTTCAACAGTAAGGCATTAAACGGCACATGAAAAACGCATGAATTCTGATCAGCTTCTGTTTTCCTATAAATAATGAAAAGAACAGACAACTAAACCATTTACCATCAATAAGCACTTGTATGTTTGTGGGAAAGAGCATCATTGGCTGCATTTATGAGAGTCCATTGTGATTGGTCGTTGCTGTTGGGATTGGATGAGCATGAGGGTCAAATGAATGTCATTGGTTGTAGCCGAGGGATGAATGTCATTGGTTGTAGCCGAGGGATGAATGTCATTGGTTGTAGCCGAGGGATGAGTGATGAATGTCATTGGTTGTAGCCGAGGGATGAGTGATGAATGTCATTGGTTGTAGCCGAGGGATGAATGTCATTGGTTGTAGCCGAGGGATGAGGGATGAATGTCATTGGTTGTAGCCGATGGATGATTGTCATTGGTTGTAGCAGAGGGATGAGTGATGAATGTCATTGGTTGTAGCCGAGGGATGAATGTCATTGGTTGTAGCAGAGGGATGAATGTCATTGGTTGTAGCCGAGGGATGAATGTCATTGGTTGTAGCCGAGGGATGAATGTCATTGGTTGTAGCCGAGGGATGAATGTCATTGGTTGTAGCCGAGGGATGAGGGATAAATGTCATTGGTTGTAGCAGAGGGATGAGGGATGAATGTCATTGGTTGTAGCCGAGGGATGAATGTCATTGGTTATAGCCGAGGGATGAGGGATGAATGTCATTGGTTGTAGCAGAGGGATGAGGGATGAATGTCATTGGTTATAGCCGAGGGATGAGGGATGAATGTCATTGGTTGTAGCTGAGGGATGAGGGATGAATGTCATTGGTTGTAGCCGAGGGATGAGGGATGAATGTCATTGGTTGTAGCAGAGGGATGAGGGATGAATGTCATTGGTTGTAGCAGAGGGATGAGTGATGAATGTCATTGGTTGTAGCAGAGGGATGAGGGATGAATGTCATTGATTGTAGCAGAGGGATGAATGTCATTGGTTGTAGCCGAGGGATGAATGTCATTGGTTGTAGCAGAGGGATGAGTGATGAATGTCATTGGTTGTAGCAGAGGGATGAGGGATGAATGTCATTGGTTGTAGCAGAGGGATGAGGGATGAATGTCATTGATTGTAGCAGAGGGATGAATGTCATTGGTTGTAGCCGAGGGATGAATGTCATTGGTTGTAGCAGAGGGATGAGTGATGAATGTCATTGGTTGTAGCAGAGGGATGAGGGATGAATGTCATTGGTTGTAGCAGAGGGATGAGGGATGAATGTCATTGATTGTAGCAGAGGGATGAATGTCATTGGTTGTAGCCGAGGGATGAATGTCATTGGTTGTAGCAGAGGGATGAATGTCATTGGTTGTAGCAGAGGGATGAGGGATGAATGTCATTGGTTGTAGCAGAGGGAAGAGGGATGAATGTCATTGGTTGTAGCAGAGGGATGAGGGATGAATGTCATTGGTTGTAGCCGAGGGATGAGGGATGAATGTCATTGGTTATAGCCGAGGGATGAGGGATGAATGTCATTGGTTGTAGCCGAGGGATGAATGTCATTGGTTGTAGCAGAGGGATGAGGGATGAATGTCATTGGTTGTAGCCGAGGGATAAGGGATGAATGTCATTGGTTATAGCCGAGGGATGAGGGATGAATGTCATTGGTTGTAGCAGAGGGATGAGGGATGAATGTCATTGGTTGTAGCCGAGGGATGAATGTCATTGGTTGTAGCAGAGGGATGAGGGATGAATGTCATTGGTTATAGCCGAGGGATGAGGGATGAATGTCATTGGTTGTAGCAGAGGGATGAGGGATGAATGTCATTGGTAGCCGAGGGATGAGGGATGAATGTCATTGGTTATAGCCGAGGGATGAGGGATGAATGTCATTGGTTGTAGCAGAGGGATGAGGGATGAATGTCATTGGTTATAGCCGAGGGATGAGGGATGAATGTCATTGGTTGTAGCAGAGGGATGAGGGATGAATGTCATTGGTTATAGCCGAGGGATGAGGGATGAATGTCATTGGTTGTAGCTGAGGGATGAGGGATGAATGTCATTGGTTGTAGCTGAGGGATGAGGGATGAATGTCATTGGTTATAGCCGAGGGATGAGGGATGAATGTCATTGGTTGTAGCAGAGGGATGAGGGATGAATGTCATTGGTTATAGCCAAGGGATGAGGGATGAATGTCATTGGTTGTAGCTGAGGGATGAGGGATGAATGTCATTGGTTATAGCCGAGGGATGAGGGATGAATGTCATTGGTTGTAGCTGAGGGATGAGGGATGAATGTCATTGGTTGTAGCCGAGGGATGAGGGATGAATGTCATTGGTTGTAGCCGAGGGATGAGGGATGAATGTCATTGGTTGTAGCAGAGGGATGAGGGATGAATGTCATTGGTTGTAGCTGAGGGATGAGGGATGAATGTCATTGGTTATAGCCGAGGGATGAGGGATGAATGTCATTGGTTGTAGCCGAGGGATGAGGGATGAATGTCATTGGTTATAGCCGAGGGATGAGGGATGAATGTCATTGGTTGTAGCCGAGGGATGAATGTCATTGGTTGTAGCAGAGGGATGAGGGATGAATGTCATTGGTTGTAGCCGAGGGATAAGGGATGAATGTCATTGGTTGTAGCCGAGGGATGAGGGATGAATGTCATTGGTTGTAGCCGAGGGATGAGGGATGAATGTCATTGGTTGTAGCCGAGGGATGAGGGATGAATGTCATTGGTTGTAGCAGAGGGATGAGGGATGAATGTCATTGGTTGTAGCAGAGGGATGAGGGATGAATGTCATTGGTTGTAGCAGAGGGATGAGGGATGAATGTCATTGGTTATAGCCGAGGGATGAGGGATGAATGTCATTGGTTGTAGCTGAGGGATGAGGGATGAATGTCATTGGTTGTAGCAGAGGGATGAGGGATGAATGTCATTGGTTATAGCCGAGGGATGAGGGATGAATGTCATTGGTTGTAGCTGAGGGATGAGGGATGAATGTCATTGGTTGTAGCTGAGGGATGAGGGATGAATGTCATTGGTTATAGCCGAGGGATGAGGGATGAATGTCATTGGTTGTAGCCGAGGGATGAGGGATGAATGTCATTGGTTATAGCCGAGGGATGAGGGATGAATGTCATTGGTTATAGCCGAGGGATGAGGGATGAATGTCATTGGTTGTAGCCGAGGGATGAGGGATGAATGTCATTGGTTGTAGCAGAGGGATGAGGGATGAATGTCATTGGTTATAGCCGAGGGATGAGGGATGAATGTCATTGGTTATAGCCGAGGGATGAGGGATGAATGTCATTGGTTATAGCCGAGGGATGAGGGATGAATGTCATTGGTTATAGCCGAGGGATGAGGGATGAATGTCATTGGTTGTAGCCGAGGGATGAGGGATGAATGTCATTGGTTGTAGCAGAGGGATGAATGTCATTGGTTGTAGCAGAGGGATGAGGGATGAATGTCATTGGTTATAGCCGAGGGATGAGGGATGAATGTCATTGGTTGTAGCAGAGGGATGAGGGATGAATGTCATTGGTTGTAGCCGAGGGATGAGGGATGAATGTCATTGGTTGTAGCCGAGGGATGAGGGATGAATGTCATTGGTTGTAGCAGAGGGATGAATGTCATTGGTTGTAGCAGAGGGATGAGGGATGAATGTCATTGGTTGTAGCCGAGGGATGAATGTCATTGGTTGTAGCAGAGGGATGAGTGATGAATGTCATTGGTTGTAGCCGAGGGATGAATGTCATTGGTTGTAGCCGAGGGATGAATGTCATTGGTTGTAGCCGAGGGATGAGGGATGAATGTCATTGGTTGTAGCCGAGGGATGAGGGATGAATGTCATTGGTTTTAGCAGAGGGATGAATGTCATTGGTTGTAGCCGAGGGATGAGAGATGAATGTCATTGGTTGTAGCAGAGGGATGAATGTCATTGGTTGTAGCAGAGGGATGAGGGATGAATGTCATTGGTTGTAGCCGAGGGATGAATGTCATTGGTTGTAGCAGAGGGATGAGTGATGAATGTCATTGGTTGTAGCCGAGGGATGAATGTCATTGGTTGTAGCCGAGGGATGAATGTCATTGGTTGTAGCCGAGGGATGAATGTCATTGGTTGTAGCCGAGGGATGAGGGATGAATGTCATTGGTTGTAGCCGAGGGATGAGTGATGAATGTCATTGGTTGTAGCCGATGGATGATTGTCATTGGTTGTAGCAGAGGGATGAGTGATGAATGTCATTGGTTGTAGCCGAGGGATGAATGTCATTGGTTGTAGCCGAGGGATGAGGGATGAATGTCATTGGTTGTAGCCGATGGATGATTGTCATTGGTTGTAGCAGAGGGATGAGTGATGAATGTCATTGGTTGTAGCCGAGGGATGAATGTCATTGGTTGTAGCCGAGGGATGAATGTCATTGGTTGTAGCAGAGGGATGAATGTCATTGGTTGTAGCCGAGGGATGAATGTCATTGGTTGTAGCCGAGGGATGAATGTCATTGGTTGTAGCCGAGGGATGAGGGATGAATGTCATTGGTTGTAGGCGAGAGATGAGGGATGAATGTCATTGGTTATAGCCGAGGGATGAATGTCATTGGTTGTAGCCGAGGGATGAATGTCATTGGTTGTAGCAGAGGGATGAGGGATGAATGTCATTGGTTGTAGCAGAGGGATGAGGGATGAATGTCATTGGTTGTAGCCGAGGGATGAATGTCATTGGTTGTAGCAGAGGGATGAGGGATGAATGTCATTGGTTGTAGCCGATGGATGAATGTCATTGGTTGTAGCCGAGGGATGAATGTCATTGGTTGTAGCCGAGGGATGAATGTCATTGGTTGTAGCCGAGGGATGAATGTCCATGACTGACAGCCTGGATGGCCTGTTCGGGAACCAGACTGGGATCTGAAAGAATTGATGTGGAGGTGCTGAGCAGACGGAGTGAACTCAAAACAGCTGAAGAGAGAGAGAGGGAGAGATTTTATAATGGGATAGTTCACCCAAAAATTTAAATTAGCCCATCCTAGCTGTATATGACAATCTTCTTTCAGACGAGTACAATCGGAGTTATATTAAAAAATGTCCTGGCTCTTCCAAGCCTTATAATCTGTCTTTGGTCCATCAAAGCGCATCCATTCATGATAAAAGTGCTCGACGCGGCTCTGCGGGGGTTAATAAAGGCCTTCTGAAGTGAAGCAAAGCTTTCGTGTAAGAAAAATACCCATATTAAAAACTTTATCGACTAAAATAACTAGCTTCCGGCAGACGGCCGTACGCATCGATCGCGGGGGAGGAGTAACACCTGACGCACAGCGTAACGACGAACGCAGACACAAAACTAAACACCTAAAGTCTAAAACATATTTAAAGAGAAATATGGGAGGAGCTTGAGTTTGTTGCCCAGCCCTGTTTGTTTGAACCGCGAGAGGCGTCAGAGCTTACGTCATACATCGTCGAGTGTTTCTCTTTTGGTGTAAGTGGACTAGCGGAGGCCGTCTGCAGAAGCTGGTTATTATAGTCACTGCCATTATAAAGAGAAGAGCCAGGACATTTATTAATATAACTCTGATTGTGTTCGCCTGAAAGAGGAATGTCATGTACAGCTAGGAGGGTCTGAGGGCGAGTACATCATGGGCTGACAAAGCACGACATTTCTTTATAATTCCATACATTTTCAAATCCCTCTATATTCGTCATAGTTTTATAAAATATATATATTTTTTATGCACAGTTTGTCAGTGCAGAATGGGTGATCGGTAGTGAACACGGCTTCATCTGAACAGTGGGGCGTCTCACACACGTCAGAGGGTGTCTCTCACACACACACACACATCCATCTGAACACTAGAGGACGTCTCACACACACACACACACACAAACACACATCTGAACACTAGAGGACGTCTCACACACACACACACACACAAACACACATCTGAACACTAGAGGGCGTCTCTCACACACACACACACATACATACATACACACACACATACAAACACACACACACACACACACACATCTGAACACCAGAGGGTGTCTCTCTCACACACACACACACACACACACACACATCCATCTGAACACTAGAGGACGTCTCTCACACACACACACACAAACACACACACATCTGAACACTAGAGGGCGTCTCTCACACACACAGACACGTACATACACACACACACACACACACACACACATCTGAGCACCAGAGGGTGTCTCTCACACACACACACACACACACACACACACACCTGAAAACTAGAGGGTGTCTCGCACACACACACACACACACACCTGAAAACTAGAGGGTGTCTCACACACACACACACACACACACACACACACACCCATCTGAACACTAGAGGGTGTCTCTCACAAACACACACACATCTGAACACTAGAGGGCGTCTCACACACACACACACATCCATCTGAACACTAGAGGACGTCTCACACACACTAACACACACACACACACACACACACATCTGAACACTAGATGGCGTCTCTCACACACACACACACACACACACATCTGAACACTAGAGGGTGTCTCACACACACACACATCTGAACACTAGAGGGCGTCTCTCTTAAACACGCACACACTAGAGGACGTCTCACACACACACACCCATCTGAACACTAGAGGACATCTCACAAACACACACACACACACACACACACTAGAGGGCGTCTCACTATTTATCACACACCTATCACTATCGTTTTGTGGCTCTTTAATGTGTGTGTCAGATCGCTGTGTCGCCTCAGTTAAAGCCGCTCGTGAACCGATCATCTCTTCCTTCTAGTTCATTTATAGCATCAAATAAACATGAATGAACATCAGAAGGAATGTTGTTTTAACCGCGGAAAGGCGTCAGAATCCTCCAGCGTTAATCTCCTGACTGCTTTGTCGGACAAAAATGGCGGATTCAGCGGATGGCGGATTATGATTGGTCAGATCGCCTGTCAATCAAACTCCCTGTGAAGGGTGAAGGTGTGCAGATGCGGGTCACTCACTGGGTCTGAGCGCGGGCAGAGAGCAGTGCTGGTCCAGCCAGGAGAGAGTGCTGCGGCACAGATCATCCACACTCGCTGTCGACACCATCCCGTTAAACGACTCGAACAGCGGCTCGATGATGATGCTGAACTACGGGAGCGGCTTCGGTTCAGGAAAACATCAGTTAATCCTGCTAGCAGGACCAGAACACGGCTAAACACTACGGTACACGCAAAAACAGTGTTTTTTAATGCACTGGTCAATTTTGAGATTTTGGGATTTTCCAAACTAGTGAAAATACACATTTAAGAGTTTATTTAATAATTCACACACACACACACACACACACACACACACACACACACACACACACACACACACACACACACACACACACACACACACACACACACACACACACACACACACACACACACACACGTTGGTGCAACTACATTATGAGGACTCTCCATAGGCGTAATGGTTTTTATACTGTACACACACACACACACACACACACACACACACACACACACACACATTCCTAGAAACATGTTCAATTTTTTTCTAGATGTTGACAGTATTTTCTGATTGATGGAGTGATAAAATAAAACTTTAACTAATATGTCAACAAAATGAAGAATTTTGAACATGGCTTTATCCGATTTGTGTTCTGTAAATGTATGCAAATGCATGCATATTTAATTTAGATAATGCCTCATTTGTATTATTAAACATACCAATTCAGAAATCTTATAATATACAAAATGTTAATAATTCTTAATGTAATCAATCAACAGTTGCTGGGTAGTAAATGATTACATGTAATCTGGATTACGTATTCAGATGTAAAAAAATAAGTACTTGTAATTAGATTATATTACCGTTTAAAATACTCTTAATCAGACTACAGTTGCTTTTTTATTGATTACATGTTTATTCTCACAATTTTTTATTATTTCTCAATTTACCTTATATACAGGTGAAAAGTTCATTTATTTCAGTAATTCAACTTAAAAGGTGAAACTAATATATTATATAGACTTTATTTATATATTTCAAGCCTTTATTTGTTATAATTATGATGATTATGGCGTACAGCTTATGAAAACCTTTTCACAATATTCTAATTTTGAATTTGGGGTTTTCATAAGCTGTAAGCCATAATCATCACAATTATAACAAATAAAGGCTTGAAATATATAAATAAAGTCTATATAATATATTAGTTTCACCTTTTAAGTTGAATTACTGAAATAAATGAACTTTTGCACCATATTCTCGTTTTTCCAGTTTCACCGGTATAGGAGTTAAAGGTTTTTACAGAGGATTTCTATTTTTATCATGATAAAATGGTAAATATAAATCAGGTGAATAATATATGAACAAACTTCAGCCTTCAGAATATAGATATGAATAACACTTTAAGGGTTTAGTTTAGTGTAAAGACTCGGACGATCTACAGACGCAAATAGAGAAAGAGAAATAATAAAATGAAGCCTGTGGGATGTAAGATTTGTAGGATACAATCCAGAACTTCCAGTTCTGCAGCGTCTGAGCCCTCACGTACTCTCTGAACTTCTCCCTCATGTGGTCGAACCGCTGTCGTGTTATCGGGACGCCTGTGGCCGGAAGCTGCTGCTGACACACACTACACACACACACAGTTCAAACACAGTCACTAGAGATGCACGATATATGCGCCACCATATCAGTATCGGCCGATATATGTTCATTTTTAATGTTATCGTTATCGGCCCGATATGAAAATTTGGCCGATATATTACAGTTTCTCTCAATTGTTTACACACTAATACTGGTACTTGAGACACATTGGGTCTCATTCATGAAACACGAGCAGAACGAATGTTTGTGTAAATCGTGTGTAAAGTGGTTCTGGCGTAAATTTTCGGATTCATTAAAATGTTCGTATTTTCCAAATGTTAGTTGGTACGAAAGAAATCTGCACCTGCTCCCAGCGACGCGTGAATAGTGCGTTTAACATCCGAACGTTTGCTCATTAATAAGGCTGCATTTTAATTCACCTTAATCAGGTACATATTTACACAGCATCTTGAAAAAATATGATATATAGTAATTACTTACGGTTTTTACTTTTATTATGAGAGCCAGTGATAGCATCTGCAAACGCGCGTCCCATTTACGCCTGATTGGAATTCATTAACACACACACACACACAGGGTCCGAAATTAACTTTTTGGCTCACCTGCCACGGGGACTGGTAGATGAAAAAATCCACCAGCCAAGCATATTTTTTACCAGCCAAAATAATAAACAGCCTTTTTGTGTCACATATACATTAATTTCAGTACATTTAATTGAGATGATAAGGTATTATGTTGAATACAAACATAAAAAATTGTCCGGAGCAAAATTTGAAATTTAGGCTATAACAAACATTTTTTATTTATTTTTTTACACACACACACACACACACACACACACACACACACACACACACACACACACACACACACACACACACACACACACACACACACTCAATCTCTCTCTCTCACTCGTTTTTATGTTGAAAGGAATGGCTACTGTTCATTTGCACACACATTTCTGTCATTTTCTATCTGAAGCTATTGCCTGCAACATTGAAAACTCCGGTCTCTTGTGTTTAGCGCGAAAGCTCACGGACAGTCGTGCCGTGTACCAGCTGCAGCTGCTTTGACGCGATTATCAGTTTAACTGACTCGTAACGTGTGCAATATCTCACGACCTCCCGAGTGTCCGAACATTTTATTTTATTATTTACTCGCTAAACGGAAAATCTACCAGCATCTACTGGCGCTTGGCGGGTGTTAATTTCGGATGCTGAAGACAGCGCTTAGGAGACGGTGAAGCCTTTATACTTTCGCCTGTCTCCACTGAGAGAGAGAGAGCGCGCGCGCGACCGGGGCTCGCTCTCTCTCTGCTCGGTCTTCAGTTAAACATGCGCCCTGTCACACGCGCAGCAGTTCGTCTACATTCGGCTACTCACCGATCAGATATGACTATGGCGGGACAAACATTTTATTACATTACTATTTTGGTATGAACATTCACCCGCCAGTGTGGCGGATAGCCTTTTGAGATTTACTCGCCAAATGGAAAATCTACCCGCATTTGGCGCTTGGCGGGTGTTAATTTCAGACCCTGCACACACATTTCACTATCACATCTGACGTTTACGAAATATTTGTAAATCAGGAAGAGAGTTTTCGGGAAGGTCTCTTTACGCGCAGATCACTCACATATTTACTCGTATATTTACGAATGTTTCATGAATGAGACCCATTATGTGAGTGATCTGCGCATAAAGAGACCTTCCCGAAAACTCTTCTCCTGATTTACAAATATTTCGTAAACGTCAAATGTGATAGTGAAATTAATGTGTGTGTGTGTTAATGAATTCCAATCAGTCGTAAATGTGACGCGCGTGCGCGCTCATTCTCAATTACCATAAACCCCGCCCATTAAATCCGACTGACAACCATATATGGGCATCATATTATGACACCAAACGAAGGATTTCAACATGTCTTCTCAAAAGCGAATGAAAATAAAAAAATTCTCATTATCAAATAATATTTTATTATCAGAAGTTCATTCAAAACGCCACATTTTATTTTCAAGCGTACATTGTGGCGTATCAGGTCCTAAAAAAAGGAAGCTTGGCAGATATTACAGACGCAGTTACTGGAGTTTCATCTGTTAATCGAACAGTCCCAGAAGTGAACAGAAAATGGTTCGACATGAAGCGACTGCAAAAAACGAATTAGTTCACTTCGAAAAACTATAGCCCAGCCCTATTGAAATCAATTAATAATTTGATTAAAGTGTTCCGTTTGCAGATGCTATCACTGGCTCTCATAATAAAAGTAAAAAGAAAAAACGGATGTAATTACTATATATCATATTTTTTCTAAATGCTGTGTAAATATGTCCCCGATTAAGGTGAATTAAAATTCAGCCTTATTAATGAGCAAACGTTCGGATGTTAAACGCATATTTACGTAAGGGAGCAGGTGCAGATTTCTGTCGTACCAACTAACATTTGGAAAATACGAACATTTTAATGAATCCGAAAATTTACGTCAGAACCACTTTACACACGATTTACACAAACATTCGTTCTGCTCGTGTTTCATGAATGAGACCCAATGACCAAAACATGCAACTCATTCACCAACCCCCCTGAACCAGTTCTGCTGAACTACAAGCACAACTCCTGCTTTACACTCAAACTGCAGCTCTAAAACACACTTTTTTAAAACACTACACACAATTCTCTGCATTTGGCTCAATTTTAATGCAGATAAACTCTTGTTTTCACAAGGAACACACTGCCCCAAACCCCCCCCCCCCCCCACCACCACCAATAGAGCTTTTCGACTTTTTCCAATTTCAAACAACTGTTTTTTAATATCATCTGTAGTTTGCCACTGTTTATGTGTGTTTTGCGTTGTTTCTGATTTTGAGGATGAATTTTGTCAATCTTCTAAACAGGGTCCGACCTTGATGTAATTTGATTCTAATCATAATGTTTCATTATTAAAAAAACAGAATTTTGTCAGTACAAAAAATGCTCAACTTTGACAGTCATTTTTTATTGTTATAATTGTGATTTCATAATATGTAGATATGAATCCAACTAAAAACTAGTGAAAATATGTATTTTAGTCAAATAGCAAATGGTGTAGCTCTGCAGCCGTCGACTAAAGTGATCATTTCTTCACTTTTAAAACGGCATTTTCCAAAAATCTTACACTAAACCATGTCAAATTATCATATCCATGAACGTTAGAAATGTGGGTCTTTCATAAAGTGAATTTTCCTTAAAAATTATTTATTTATTTAGTTATATAGCCTAAATTAAAAAAGATATAAAAAATCCTTCTAAAACTATAAATCCTAAAAAAAAAAACTATTATGTTGTTTCAAAATTACATTTTGTTGAAACAACACAAGTGTGACTCCCCCCCCCCCCCCCCCCCACCCACCCCACACTAACATAAAAAACAGATATTATTCAAATTTATTTAAAATTTTTTGTAGATCTAGAAAGTGTTGTCAACCGTGCAAAGTCTCACGCCATTTGGACAAAGATCTTTTTGTATTTATTTCAGCAAATGTCCTCCTCCTCCAAAAAACGTCACTTGGGGTCAAAGACCCGAACAGCGCACGAGGGGTTAAAAACGTGCAGGTTTACAGTGCATGTTCACGAGACTCAGTCGCTATAGAAACAAAGACACTAAAATGCAATCACGCAATGAGCTTCTTTACTACGAAACTGTGTACTGTGTATAATTATTTATATATATAAAAACACACACAATCATGTATATATTTAAGAAAAATTGGTTATATTTATATATAAAATATTTATATATAATATAAATTATATAAATGTATATACAGTATATAAATGCAATTATATCTTAAATATATACATGAATGTGTGTGTATTTATACAAAATAATTATACACAGTACACACACATATATTATATAAACACAAACTTTTATTTTGGATGCGATTAATCACGATTAATTTTTTGACAGCCCTAATATCGGTGCATCCCTAACAATCCCCATCACACATTAATGTTAAAGTCTCTCATAAAGGTAAACACTCACTTGATGGCCGAGTTGAGCACCAGGATCTCGTCTCGGAGTCTCTGAGCCTCCTCGTGGAGCTGCGCTCTCTCCTGCTGCATCTTGCTGATGTACTCCGCTGTCTTCTGCAGTGTGGTGGCCTTGCTGATCTGAGGCCAGCGGGAACGAGAGCACGAGCGTTACACTGTGTCCTAACCAGACGCGATGCCATAAGATTGCAGCGACAAATAATGTGTCTGTCCACACTAGATGTGAGACTGTGAGATGCGTCGAAATCAATCAAAACCCACAGTCAATCAGAACAGCGTGTGGGCGGAGTCTCGCGGCGAGTGCACAGCCAATCAGAACAACGTGTGGGCGGAGTCTCGCGGCGAGTGCACAGCCAATCAGAACAACGTGTGGGCGGAGTCTCGCGGCGAGTGCACAGCCAATCAGAACAGCGTGTGGGCGGAGTCTCGCGGCGAGTGCACAGCCAATCAGAACAACGTGTGGGCGGAGTCTCGTGGCGAGTGCACAGCCAATCAGAACAGTGTGTGGGCGCAGTCTCGCGGCGAGTGCACAGCCAATCAGAACAGCGTGTGGGCGGAGTCTCGCGGCGAGTGCACAGCCAATCAGAACAACGTGTGGGTGGAGTCTCGCGGCGAGTGCACAGCCAATCAGAACAGCGTGTGGGCGGAGTCTCGCGGCGAGTGCACAGCCAATCAGAACAACGTGTGGGTGGAGTCTCGCGGCGAGTTCACAGCCAATCAGAACAGCGTGTGGGCGGAGTCTCGCGGCGAGTGCACAGCCAATCAGAAAAGTGTGTGGGCGGAGTCTCACAGGGAGTGCACAGCCAATCAGAACAGCGTGTGGGCGGAGTCTCATGGCGAGTGCAAAGCCAATCAGAACAGTGTGTGGGCGGAGTCTCACGGCGAGTGCACAGCTAATCAGAACAGCGTGTGGGTGGAATCTCGTGGCAAGTGCACAGCCAATCAGAATAGCGTGTGGGCGGAGTCTCGTGGCGAGTGCACAGCCAATCAGAACAACGTGTGGGTGGAGTCTCGCGGCGAGTTCACAGCCAATCAGAACAGCGTGTGGGCGGAGTCTCGCGGCGAGTGCACAGCCAATCAGAAAAGTGTGTGGGCGGAGTCTCACAGGGAGTGCACAGCCAATCAGAACAGCGTGTGGGCGGAGTCTCATGGCGAGTGCAAAGCCAATCAGAACAGTGTGTGGGCGGAGTCTCACGGCGAGTGCACAGCTAATCAGAACAGCGTGTGGGTGGAATCTCGTGGCAAGTGCACAGCCAATCAGAATAGCGTGTGGGCGGAGTCTCGTGGCGAGTGCACAGCCAATCAGAACAGCGTGTGGGCGGAGTCTCGTGGCAAGTGCACAGCCAATCAGAACAGCGTGTGGGCGGAGTCTCGTGGCGAGTGCACAGCCAATCAGAACAGCGTGTGGGCGGAGTCTCGTGGCAAGTGCACAGCCAATCAGAATAGCGTGTGGGCGGAGTCTCGCGGCGAGTGCACAGCCAATCAGAACAGCGTGTGGGCGCAGTCTCGTGGCGAGTGCACAGCCAATCAGAACAGCGTGTGGGCGGAGTCTCGTGGCAAGTGCACAGCCAATCAGAATAGCGTGTGGGCGGAATCTCACGGCGATTGCACAGCCAATCAGAACAGCGTGTGGGCGGAGTCTCGTGGCAAGTGCACAGCCAATCAGAACAGTGTGTGGGTGGAGTGACTGTGATTTTGTATATGCACATTTCTGAAATACATAACTTCCTAAGTTCCTTCTGATTACAGATCACTCTAAATTGTAATGTGGACTCATGCATTTTCTGTAAAGCTGCTTTGAAACGATGTGCATTGTGAAAAGCGCAATATAAAATGTGAATTGAATGTGAATGAAACGAGTGTTACCTTTATACTCGGCTGTGAACTGAGCGTGGTCACCAGACTGTGAAGCGTGTCGAAGCCGAGCTTGATGTTGAACCGCCTCTTCTGCTCGGCAGAAATGTGTGTGATCCGTCGCGTGTCTGTCTGTAAAACAACACGGCATGAGCGGCACAACACAAACCGCGTGGTTATGAAACAAACATGCACAGCTGTGATTTACTCTTGTGGACTCCATCTTGGCTTTTCCAGGTAACTCCTCTGGGCTTTTCTCCGGTGGATTCGTAGGCGACGTCTGCCCCATGTTTCCTGAAAAAGTAACTAAAATACACAAGACATTTCTATGGATGCTTATTTCAGATCAAATTAAGAAGGTAATCACGACTTTTTCTTACTTATGAGATATTATATGTGACCCTGGATCACAAAACCAGTCACGGGTGCAGCAATAGCCAACTATACATTGTATGGGTCAAAATTATCCATTTTTCTTTTATGCCAAAAATCATTAGGATATTAAGATCATGTTCCATGAAGATATTTAGTAAATTTCCTACCGTAAATATATAAAACATGTATTTTTGTGAGTGAATGCAGCACAATCGTGAACATAAATGCACAACTTTAAAGGAGATTTTCTCAATGTTTAAATTTTTTTGCTCCTCAGATTCCAGATTTTCAATAGTTGTGTCTCGACCAAATATTGTCCTATCCTAACAAACCACACATCAATGGAGAGATTATTTATGCAGCTTTCATGTGATGTATATTCACAATTGTGACCCATGTGACTGGTTTTGTGGTCACATATGGTTGTAAATATGCTGAAACTGTGACGACGACATGCATTAAAGCCACACAAGTCAACACACCTGTTAAACTGGTCCTGTCACCGCTGTGCATTTGAACCGGGGAGAGTTTTTCTGTTTTGGGGATGAGGAGTGGCGTTGGTTGCGCGAGCAGAGAAGAAATGGTGCTTCCCTGCGAGGAGCCGCCGCTGTGGCCCGACATGTGTAGCGGTGACAGAGGAGCGAGGGCAGGAGAGGACCAGGGGGGATTGTGGGAAATCTGTGATGCTCCACGACTGCTGCTTTTTGGCTGTTATGGAGAAAAATCATCCAAGATATGAAGAGTTATATGGATGACATCATGTTTTTGGTTATTCATTATTTATATGTTGTATACTTTGTTGAAAATGATGTGGCATCTAAAACAACACTTGAAGGGAAACAGATTATTACATATTTTTGATTGTAAAGATATAAATGTATGTAATATTCATTCATAAGTTCCATATTCATAAAGCAACATTTTCCAAATCAAGACCATGTTTTAAATTATTCCAAATTGAAACTGACATATATTTTGAGTCTCTTAAATTGGTAAAAAAATAAGAAAGCTATGTTAATAACTGATATATACTTAAACTTTGTCAATTTAAAAAATTTATTTTATCCTTTAATAATTAATAAGGTTTGTAAGTCTGGTAACTCTTTTTTTGGTTAATTTATTAATTTCATTCTTGTTATTCATCTTTTGTTATTTGTAATTATTTGATGTATAATATTTGTTTATGGACTGTGATGACTGCATGTTTGTAAATTGAATTCTAAATTTTAAAAAAAATTATACTTTGTATGTTCAATATTCAAAAGAAAGTTATTTTTTTGAGTGTACTTGAGATTTCAGTGTAAGTTACAAGAAAAAGCTAAAAAAAAAAACAGGCAATTTTGTAATATTAAAAAAAAGAGACTCTGCATTTATCGGATTTTAAAAAACAGTAAAAACAGCAATATTGTGAAATATTATTACATTTTAAGAATACTGTTTTCCATGTGAATACAATGTAATTATACTTTTAAATGTAATTATATTCCTGATGTAAAGCTCAATTTTCTGCATCATTATTACTCCAGTCTCTCTTGTCTAAATGCTTGTCAGTGTGGTTGTATTATTTTTTTAATAACTTTTTTTAATAAAAAAAAAATATATATATATTAGGTTTTTATTATGAATTAATTTTTTCTGTTATGGAGAAAAAAAATGCATTCTTATCATCCAAGATATGAAGAGTTATCTGGATGACATCACGTTTTTGGTTATTCATTATTTGTGTTGTATACTTAGCATGTTTAATATTCAAAATAAAGTATTTTTTTAGTGTAGGCTACTTGAGTTTTCAGAAAAAGTTACAAGTAAAAAAAAAAAACTGTAAATTTTGTAATATTTTAAAAGAAGACTCTTCTGCTCACCAAGGATGCATTTATAAAAAAAATAAAATTAAAATAAAAAACAGTAATATATTGTGAAATATTATTACAATCTAAGAATACTGTTTTCCATGAGAATGTAATGTAATTATGTTTTGTTCGGCCGTCAGAGGATCTTACCGGAGAGATGGGGGATGTTGGTCTGCGGCCTTTTAATCCCGTTGAAGGAGCATCAAAACTCAATGATGTTTTTCCTAGAAATATAAAGTTTTTTATTTTAGTACACAAAAGTTTGGGATCGGTACGATTTTTTATGTTTTTAAAATAAGTCTCTTATGCTACATTTATTTGATAAAAAAAAAAAAAAAAAAAAAAACAGTAATACTGCTAAATATTATGACAATTTAATATAATTGTTTGTCTATTTGAATATATTTTAAAATACAATTTATTCCTGTAATCAAAGCTGTATTTCCAGCATCATTACTCCAGTCTTCAGTGTCACATGATCCTTCAGAAATCACTATAATATGATGATCTGATGCTCAAGAAACATTGATGATTATTATCAATGTTGAAAAGAGTTCTTTTTTTTTTTTTTTTTGGAAACTGTGATGCATTTTATTTTTCAGGATTCTTTGATGAGCAGAACAGCATTTATTTGAAATATAATATTTTGCAAAATTATAAATGTCTTTACTGTAACTTTTGATCAATTTAATGCATAATTAATGAATAAAAGTATTGATTTTATTTTATTTCCCAAACATTTTTTTTAAAATTCTTACTGACTGATAAATTACTTACTGACAAATGCTGTTAGAACTAATTATATCTTATTCTATTAATCAAAGAATCCTGAAAAAACACTGATAATAATCATAAATGTTTCTTGATCATCAGATCATCATATTACACTGATTTCTGAAGGATCATGTGACACTGAAGACTGGAGTAATGATGCTGAAAATTCAGCTTTGATCACAGGAATACATTACACTTTACTATATATTCAAATAAATAATTTGTCATAATATATAACAATATTACAATTTTGGGTAATAATTGGGTAATAATTAATTTGTTATCAAAATTATTAAAGAAATGCAGCCTTGATGAGCAGAAGTACGGAAGAGGATTAGGGCCAAGCAATAATAAAAAAAATAAAACCATCTTGAGATTAAAGTCATTATAATGCGAGATTAAACTCGTTAAATTTCGAGAAAAAAAGTCGAAATACAATCTTGAGAATAAACTCATTAAGTATCCAGAATAAAGTCGTTGTGTTTCGAGAAAAAAAATCATTAAATTTCGAGGAAAAAGTCGAAATACAATCTTGTACACAAACCTGTGGAATTTCGACGAAGGAGACGCCAGTACACTTGCGCCGGCCCAAATGCACTCTGGCATATGACAGCTATGATAAATTAAACCCGTACGGCATTGCCATTAATGGCTGTATAGATGGTTACAGTCGTTACATTCTGTACACAACCAACAACGATCCTAAAGTAATAGCCAGTTACTTCATAAAAACAGTTACTGGCATAGGAGGGTGTCCCGAGATGATCCGCGCCGACATGGGGCCGGAAATGGTATTTTGGCAGCAATGCAAAAAAAAAATCGAAGTAACCATGGAGACAGTTTTGCAATTTAACGAGTTTTTTCTCGAAATGTAATGAGTTTATTCTCAAGATTTTATTTCGACTTTTTTTCTCGAAACACAACGACTTTATTCTCGAAATGTAATGAGTTTATTCTCAAGATTGTATTTTGACTTTTTTTCTCGAAACACAACAAGTTTTTTCTCGAAATGTAATAAGTTTATTCTCAAGATTGTATTTTGACTTTTTTTCTCGAAACACGACTTTATTCTCGAAATGTAATGAGTTTATTCTCAAGATTGTATTTTGACTTTTTTTCTCGAAACACAACGACTTTATTCTCGAAATGTAATGAGTTTATTCTCAAGATTGTATTTTGACTTTTTTCTCGAAACACAACGACTTTATTCTCGAAATGTAATGAGTTTATTCTCAAGATTTTATTTCGACTTTTTTTCTTGAAACACAACGACTTTATTCTCGAAATGTAATGAGTTTATTCTCAAGATTGTATTTTGACTTTTTTTCTTGAAACACAACGGGCCCTATCTTGCACCCAGCGCAATTGACTTTGAACACCGACGCATGTATCATTCCTATTTTGCACCCGCGCACAGCGGACTTTTCCCTCCACAGACGCACGTCGGTAAATTAGGAAATGAACTTGCGCTCGCGGGGGCGGTTCAGCGCAAAGAGGAGGCGTGTTCCGGCGCAAAACTTCCATGGTGCTATTTTCCAGTTTTAGAAAGCAATTGCGCCATTGACTAGGAAAAAAACTGTCTAAAGACAGTGGCGCGTTGCGCGTTAGTGATATGGTATTTTAAGGGCGCGTGCTTGGCCATAATGTTAACGCGCAATCCACTTTGATTCTCTAATATAAACAGACGCAGCAGTTTTCATTTTTGCAAATCATACATTATTACAAGGAAAAATATTAACACACGAGGGAAATCATTGTTGTGTCCATGAAGATGTGAAAAATATCTATCTAGATAAAAAAAATAAAAAAATCTAGATTAGGCTACACATTTACTACCAAAAATATACGCCTGTTTAACCGAAGCTAATTTGTGTGTGGTTTCTCCCATCATCCCCAATGTCACTTCTCTGTGTTTTACGGCCCTGACGAGAACGTCGGTCTCCTCGGCTGTGAACTGCTCCTGGCGTGCGCTGGCAAATCCGCCGTTATAATAGCAATCCGCCACGGAACAAGCGCGCCGGCTCTTAAAGGGAATGTGAGAGGACGCTCTGATTGGTTTATTTCACGTTACGCCCAAACCACACCTATGAATAATGAAGCTACTTCAGACCAACCCCTTTTAGATTTGCGTCGGGCGCAAGAGTCATTTATCCCTCTGGGAAAATAGCAACAGCGCCGGGATCCGCCCACAAAGTTACTTGCGCTTTGCACTTTGACACTTGCGTTTCAGAGCGTTACAATAGGGCCCAACGACTTTATTCTCGAAATGTAATAAGTTTATTCTCAAGATTGTATTTTGACTTTTTTTCTTGAAACACAACGACTTTATTCTCGAAATGTAATGAGTTTATTCTCAAGATTGTATTTTGACTTTTTTTCTTGAAACACGACTTTATTCTCGAAATGTAATAAGTTTATTCTCAAGATTTTATTTCGACTTTTTTTCTCGAAACACAACGACTTTATTCTCGAAATGTAATGAGTTTATTCTCAAGATTGTATTTTGACTTTTTTTCTTGAAACACAACGACTTTATTCTCGAAATGTAATAAGTTTATTCTCAAGATTGTATTTTGACTTTTTTTCTTGAAACACAACGACTTTATTCTCGAAATGTAATAAGTTTATTCTCAAGATTTTATTTTGACTTTTTTTCTCGAAACACAACGACTTTATTCTCGAAATGTAATGAGTTTATTCTCAAGATTGTATTTTGACTTTTTTTCTTGAAACACAACGACTTTATTCTCGAAATGTAATAAGTTTATTCTCAAGATTTTATTTCGACTTTTTTTCTCGAAACACAACGACTTTATTCTCGAAATGTAATAAGTTTATTCTCAAGATTTTATTTCGACTTTTTTTCTCGAAACACAACGACTTTATTCTCGAAATGTAATGAGTTTATTCTCAAGATTGTATTTTGACTTTTTTTCTTGAAACACAACGACTTTATTCTCGAAATGTAATAAGTTTATTCTCAAGATTTTATTTCGACTTTTTTTCTCGAAACACAACGACTTTATTCTCGAAATGTAATGAGTTTATTCTCAAGATTTTATTTCGACTTTTTTTCTCGAAACACAACGACTTTATTCTCGAAATGTAATGAGTTTATTCTCAAGATTGTATTTTGACTTTTTTTCTTGAAACACAACGACTTTATTCTCGAAATGTAATAAGTTTATTCTCAAGATTGTATTTTGACTTTTTTTCTTGAAACACAACGACTTTATTCTCGAAATGTAATAAGTTTATTCTCAAGATTTTATTTCGACTTTTTTTCTCGAAACACAACGACTTTATTCTCGAAATGTAATAAGTTTATTCTCAAGATTTTATTTCGACTTTTTTCTCGAAACACAACGACTTTATTCTCGAAATGTAATGAGTTTATTCTCAAGATTGTATTTTGACTTTTTTTCTTGAAACACGACTTTATTCTCGAAATGTAATAAGTTTATTCTCAAGATTTTATTTCGACTTTTTTTCTCGAAACACAACGACTTTATTCTCGAAATGTAATGAGTTTATTCTCAAGATTGTATTTTGACTTTTTTTCTTGAAACACAACGACTTTATTCTCGAAATGTAATAAGTTTATTCTCAAGATTTTATTTTGACTTTTTTTCTCGAAACACAACGACTTTATTCTCGAAATGTAATGAGTTTATTCTCAAGATTGTATTTTGACTTTTTTTCTTGAAACACAACGACTTTATTCTCGAAATGTAATAAGTTTATTCTCAAGATTTTATTTCGACTTTTTTTCTCGAAACACAACGACTTTATTCTCGAAATGTAATAAGTTTATTCTCAAGATTTTATTTCGACTTTTTTTCTCGAAACACAACGACTTTATTCTCGAAATGTAATGAGTTTATTCTCAAGATTGTATTTTGACTTTTTTTCTTGAAACACAACGACTTTATTCTCGAAATGTAATGAGTTTATTCTCAAGATTTTATTTCGACTTTTTTTCTCGAAACACAACGACTTTATTCTCGAAATGTAATAAGTTTATTCTCAAGATTTTATTTCGACTTTTTTTCTCGAAACACAACGACTTTATTCTCGAAATGTAATGAGTTTATTCTCAAGATTTTATTTCGACTTTTTTTCTCGAAACACAACGACTTTATTCTCGAAATGTAATAAGTTTATTCTCAAGATTTTATTTCGACTTTTTTTCTCGAAACACAACGACTTTATTCTCGAAATGTAATGAGTTTATTCTCAAGATTTTATTTCGACTTTTTTTCTCGAAACACAACGACTTTATTCTCGAAATGTAATAAGTTTATTCTCAAGATTTTATTTCGACTTTTTTTCTCGAAACACAACGACTTTATTCTCGAAATGTAATAAGTTTATTCTCAAGATTTTATTTCGACTTTTTTTCTTGAAACACAACGACTTTATTCTCGAAATGTAATGAGTTTATTCTCAAGATTGTATTTTGACTTTTTTCTCGAAATTTAACGAGTTTAATCTCGCATTATAATGACTTTAATCTCGAGATGGTTTTATTTTTTTATTATTGCTTGGCCCTAATCCTCTTCCCTACTGAAGAGACTTCTTTTAAAAACATGAAAAATCTTTTTTTTTTCAGCTTTACAACAGAAATGATTTTTTAGAAATGAATCTGAAACTGAAAGCAACACTGGTTCATACAAACTTCAATTGTTTTGAACACGCTAAATTCTTTTAAACGTTAAAACGCTCACTAAAAACAAATTAAATAAGGCCAAGTAGAAAAAAAAAAAGACAAAATGCATCAAACATCTTCATACGCTCATGAGATCTGGAAGAGAGCAGATTGGCCAGGCAGCTCGACTGAGTGGGCGGAGCTACAGATGATGTCATCACCCTGGGAACCAATGGGGCTCCTCCAGACTTGTGTTTGTGCTTCCCCCGGCCGGAAGCCACGCCCACTTGTTGTGGCACAGAGAAGCAGTGCGGGAGAGCGCCCGAGGCCGGAGACACGCTCACGGGCTCGTAACTCAAAGACATGCAGGTGGAGGACGGGAACATCTCCGCCACACCGGGGTACCCGTGTCCATGCGGGGTTTCCGATGGGATCGCGCTCATGGCAGAGCCGGTGTGTGTGATGACCGTGGACGTGGTCTCTGATTGGCTGGAGGAATATCTGTGTCTGAGGCAGGTTGCCGGGTAAGGATTCTCCTGAGGAATCTCAGTGCTGAACGACGTCTGCTGGGTGTACGGGGTCATGCCGGACGAGAGGCTCAGAGAGGGGTGGAAGTCACCCATGTATTCTGCTGTGTGACCTTTGAACTTGGGATCTGAGGGTTCAGGGCTGGGGTTGAAGGTCATGTCGGGGTTTAGGGTCTGGCGGGGATAACTGGGTCCGGAAAGGTTTGCAGATGAGGAGGGCTGGGATAAGTTTTCAGCGGAGAGAGGAGGCTACAAATGAAAGAAAAAAAAGTGAAATTATTTGACAAAGTTTGTGCCTTTTAGGGAAATTAATTCAATTTTAAAAATTCACATTTCAAAATCAAAATGTTTCAATAAACAAATTAATTAATAAATACTTACGTACATATTAAATATATTTATTTATTTATCTATTTTTTATACTATGTATGAAATGTATACTATGATTATGTTAGTATAATACATTTTAATCTGAGAGAGGCGGCAAAATATTACAACAAACAAAAGTGAAAATATTTGAAAAAAGTTTGTCTTTTAAATTTGGGGAAATTAATTAAATTTTTAAAATTCTCAATTCAAAATCAAAATGTTTCAATAAACAAATTGATTAAAAAATACTTATATTTAATTTATTATTTTAGATTTTTGTATAGTATGTATGAAATGTATACTATGATCATAACCATGTTAGTATAATACATCAAAAATAAAACAAACATTTTTCCAAATAATTTCACTTGTTTGTGGTAATTTTTTGCCTTCTCTCAGATGAAAAATATTACAACAAACAAAAGTGAAATTATTTGAAAAAAGTTTGTGTCTTATAAATTTGAGGAAATGTATTGAATTTATGTGAAATCTCATGAGATTAATAATCTAAAGCATGGTACACATTTCAACAGCAAAATGTTTAAATATATTTATAATAAGTTTTTTATTGAATAATTAGTAAAATATGTAATATAATTTCCCCCCACATATTTTAATATTGAAATGTATACTATGCTTATAACCATGTTAATATAATTAATATAATACAATATAATAATTAGCATGGTTAAAAGAGTGGCACACATTTCAACATTAAAATCTTAAAAATAAAATACATAAAATTCAACAATTAAAGATATTAAATAAAAATATGCATGTATGCATGTTGTATGTGTGCATGTATGTATATATATATATCCTGAGAGAGGAGGCAAAATATTACAACAAACAAAAGTTAAATTATTTGAAAAAAGTTTGTGTCTTATAAGTTTGGGGAAATGTATTGAATTTATGTGAAATCTCATGAGATTAATACACATATCAACCGCAAAATGTTTAAATAAATAAATATAATAAATGTATTATCATTAATTTTTTTTATGGAATTATTAATAAAATATTGAATATAATTTGTTTCTTATATTTTAATGTTGAAGTGTATACTATGCTTATAAACCATGTTAATATAATATAATATAAATAATATAACACAATATAAT
>NC_136878.1:2114485-2244485 GCF_949152265.1 Phoxinus phoxinus | reverse complement strand
AACACACAACACAGCTGACACAGGTAAACACACAACACAGCGGACACAGGTAAACACACAACACAGCGGACACAGGTAAACACACAACACAGCGGACACAGGTAAACACACAACACAACTGACACAGGTAAACACACAACACAATGGACACAGGTAAACACACAAGACAGCGGACACAGGTAAACACACAACACAGCTGACACAGGTAACCACACAACACAGCGGACACAGGTAAACACACAACACAGCTGACACAGGTAAACACACAACACAGCGGACACAGGTAAACACACAACACAACGGACACAGGTAAACACACAACACAGCTGACACAGGTAAACACACAACACAGCGGACACAGGTAAACACACAACACAGCGGACACAGGTAAACACACAACACAGCTGACACAGGTAAACACACAACACAGCTGACACAGGTAAACACACAACACAACTGACACAGGTAAACACACAACACAGCGGACACAGGTAAACGCACAACACAGCGGACACAGGTAAACACACAACACAGCGGACACAGGTAAACACACAACACAGCGGACACAGGTAAACACACAACACAGCGGACACAGGTAAACACAACACAGCTGACACAGGTAAACACACAACACAGCTGACACAGGTAAACACACAACACAGCGGACACAGGTAAACACACAACACAGCGGACACAGGTAAACACACAACACAGCGGACACAGGTAAACACAACACAGCGGACACAGGTAAACACACAACACAGCGGACACAGGTAAACACACAACACAGCGGACACAGGTAAACACACAACACAGCGGACACAGGTAAACACACAACACAGCGGACACAGGTAAACACACAACACAGCGGACACAGGTAAACACACAACACAACTGACACAGGTAAACACACAACACAATGGACACAGGTAAACACACAACACAGCGGACACAGGTAAACACACAACACAGCGGACACAGGTAAACACACAACACAGCTGACACAGGTAAACACACAACACAGCTGACACAGGTAAACACACAACACAGCGGACACAGGTAAACACACAACACAGCTGACACAGGTAAACACAACACAGCTGACACAGGTAAACACACAACACAGTGGACACAGGTAAACACAACACAGCTGACACAGGTAAACACACAACACAGCTGACACAGGTAAACACACAACACAGTGGACACAGGTAAACACAACACAGCGGACACAGGTAAACACACAACACAGCTGACACAGGTAAACACAACACAGCTGACACAGGTAAACACACAACACAGCTGACACAGGTAAACACAACACAGCTGACACAGGTAAACACACAACACAGTGGACACAGGTAAACACAACACAGCTGACACAGGTAAACACACAACACAGCTGACACAGTTAAACACACAACACAGCTGACACAGTTAAACACACAACACAGCTGACACAGGTAAACACACAACACAGCGGACACAGGTAAACACACAACACACACAAAAAGTGACCGCCCTAGTCGTAATCAGTCATTCACTGACCAATCAGTGTTCATTAGCAGAATGCTAGCGTGTTATGGGCAACAACAACTCAACCTGTAAGAAATTGAATGGACATAAGTTGTTTGTTTATTCAACTTTCGACCTATAACCCATGTTGAACTTGCAAAACCTACAATCAAATCTGAGATTTCTCAACGGCAAATGGGTGAAAGAGACACATTTAGCCGTCTAGCTCCATAGACTCCCATTAATTTTGCACTCGGGCGATCACCCCCAGTGGAACTCTGGTGGAACTACAACCAAAATTCGGTACAATAGGACTTAATAGGGAGTGGCAAGGCTCTCCGTAGATGGGCTCTGGTATTCTTTATAAATCTGTCCATGAATGAGTGAATGAAGCTGTTGTGCTAAAGTAAACTCATCCCTGATCACATGTTGTCACTCCTTCACTACTTCCACTCTCCAGTCATCGACTCTTTCACCTCTAAATGACCCGGTCAATGAGGAAGTTATCCAACAGTAGTCATCAACACCACTTGGAAACAAAGTATCTACAAGTAAACAGTACATTTGCCACCTATTTATTTTTTTACCTATTGTTAAGGCTTTTTTTTTTTTTTTTTTGCATTTCTAATTAATACAAATTATTTCAATTAGTTTACTACCCTAAAGGGACATGGTGAAGGAAAAAAAATTGAGATGGGAGGATCTTTACAATTATTGTCTAGTGACAATAAAACAAAACAAAAAACGTTTTATGAGTCAACACAAAGTTTCTCGGAGGAAATGCAAAAAGCATTCAAATATGTTTCCATCACCATGTCCCTTTATTTATACATGTTCATATTAATCACTGAATTAATATTAAAAATAATTGATTAATTCAATTATATGAGTCACTATATTTAGTTTAAATACAGATAAAACGTATTGTTCATAAATATCAATCAATTTACTAATATTGAACAATGATTGAATTTTCTTAATTGATTTATTTAATTACATTATTTATATATGTTTATAAATATTAATAAATAAATAAATACTAAAACTTATTAAAAAAAATATTATATTATATATACTGTATTATGACATTATTATATTTTATATATATATATTTATATATATATATATATATATATATATATATGTATTTAATTATATTTCTCATTAACAGATAAAACAATTTGTTCATAAATATGAATCAATATATTAATATGAAACAATCATTGATTTTTTTTACATTTACTTGTATATGTTAATGAATATTAATAAACAAATTAAATGAAAAATAATTTATAAAATAACTATTATATTATAGAATTTAATTTAATTATATATTCTATTTTATTTATGTTTCATTAACATTAAAAAAACGTTGTTCATGATTATTAATTAATATATGAATACTGAAAAATGATAAAATAATATTTAATTATATTAATGCTTATATTTAATTTCAATTATATGTCTTATTAGCATTCTACGACTCCATTTTCCTATTACTGGTACTCTTGTGCGTCTGAGGCAGCAGAACACGGGTGCAGAGCGACACACGGCATATAAAACAATTAAGTTAGAGTTATAAAATATAATAAAGACTGATATATATGACCCTGGATCACAACACCAGTCTCGAGTCGCACGGGTATATCTGTGGCAATATCCAACAGTACATTGTGTGGGTCAAAATTATCCATTTTTCTTTTATGCCAACAATCATTAATTTCACAAAAATCACCCATGTGACTGGTTTTGTGGTCCAGGGTCATTGAACTCACCTGGTATGTCCATCAGGTCGTCCAAGCTGGGCTGTAGTGGTGTCAAACCAGGCTGGATCATGTCTGCATTACTGGTGTAAACTGAGACGACAGGGGAGAAACGAACTGTAAGGGTGTGTGTGTGTGTGTGTGTGTGTGTGTGTGTGTGTGTGTGTGTGTGTGTGTGTGTGTGTGTGTGTGTGTGTGTGTGTGTGTGTGTGTGTGTGTGTGTGTGTGTTTAAAGGAGTTTGTGCATTTATTCTTATAAAGTTCCTTGTTTTAGGGCGTGGTGTCCTTCCTGAATGCATTTTATAAACTCATGTGACTAAATTCTCCATCGCTAAAATCTCTTAGAAATCCTACATTAATTAGGCAGGGCAAACATTATCTACCACTGAAAGATACATGTGTTGTGATATTGTTTAATCAGCCAAACATCCTTTTAATAAAAAAAGCTTAACACCAAGATACAGTGAAGAACAAAATTAATTTGTTCAGTCAAGGGAACTGTTTGAAATTTTTAATGTTACTGAGATTCACAAAGCTATGGAAATTTGTTCCCGCCACAGAATAAAACATTTTTAAAAAGATAATTGCTTTAATTTTATCTTTTAACTTTTTATCTCACAATCACAATTCTAACTTTATTTCTCACAATTGCGAGATATATAGTCAGAATTGCATGATAAAGTCGCAATTGCGTGTTATAAAGTCCAATTCTACGAAAAAAAAAAAGACTTAAACTACAAAAAAATATCACGCAATTCTGACTTTATATCACGCAATTCTGACTTTATATCACGCAATTCTGACTTTATATTACGCAATTCTGACTTTATATTACGCAATTCTGACTTTATATCTCGCAATTCTGACTTTATATCACGCAATTCTGACTTTATATCACGCAATTCTGACTTTATATTACGCAATTCTGACTTTATATCACGCAATTCTGACTTTATATCACGCAATTCTGACTTTATATTACGCAATTCTGACTTTATATCACGCAATTCTGACTTTATATCACGCAATTCTGACTTTATATCACGCAATTCTGACTTTATATTACGCAATTCTGACTTTATATCTCGCAATTCTGACTTTATATCACGCAATTCTGACTTTATATCACGCAATTCTGACTTTATATTACGCAATTCTGACTTTATATCACGCAATTCTGACTTTATATCACGCAATTCTGACTTTATATTACGAAATTCTGACTTTATATCTCGCAATTCTGACTTTATATCACGCAATTCTGACTTTATATCACGCAATTCTGACTTTATATTACGCAATTCGGACTTTATATCACGCAATTCTGACGTTATATCTCCCAATTGCGTGTTATAAAGACAGAATTGCGAGATATAAATTCTGACTGTATATTCGCAATTCTGAGATAAAAAGTCGCAATCACCTTTTTTATTTTTATCCTGTGTCGGAAACAAGCTTCCATACAAAGCTGATCTCGCATAAAAGCACTTAAAAAAAAAAAGTTAATATAATAATAATACAAAATGTCATTTGTGTCATTTCAAACATCTGCGACTTTTTTTTCTTCTGTGGAAAACAAAAGGCGATTTAGAAGAAATAGCACATCGCTTTTTTTCATATAATGAATGCAGACAGTGCATATCAGGCTCCAAAAAAATAAATAAACAGTCCATAAAACTTTTAAAATTGCCCAATAGCTCTCTTTCCATCCACCTATTTTTATGCACATTTTGGGAAATCACATTAAAAAAAAAACACCAAGTTATGCATGACTTCTAAAAATTTGCATAAAAAGAGGCGGATACACTTTTGATCCGATAAGAAGACGTGCATAAATGCAATGACAATGCATCTTGACGGGCCAAGTTTGATAATACACACTCATTTATTGGGTTTTGGAATGACATGAGAGTGAGTAAATGATTTGTGTGTGAACTATCCCTTGATGGACTCACTGTTCTGGCGGTCTCCCATCCAGGGACTGGGTTTCTGGGTCATGGTGAACAGTGTGTCTGAGATGTCCGACAGAAAGCAATCCAAGTCGAACATGTGCACTTCCTCGGATGCCGTCTCGGGCTCTGGATAAATCTCACTGGTCCATTTCTCCAGTCCTGTTCTGCTGATCGGACTCTGTGGAGAAGACACACGATTAGAGGAATCACTCGGGTCTGGAGGATGAAGCTCACACTGAACTTAATGTTAAAGCGGTGGAATAATGCCCTTTTCACAAGATGTAAAATAAGTCTCTGATGTCCCCAGAGTGTGTGTGTGAAGTTTTAGCTCAAAATACCCCACAGATATTTTTATATCGCATGTTAAAATTGTCACTTTTTGAGGGTGAGCAAAAATGCACCGTTTTGTGTCTGTCCCTTTAAATGCAAATGAGCTGCTGCTCCTGCTGGTTTATGTAAATTCTAGGGTTGGTGATGTCACTAAAATACTCAAATCATTAGCAACAACAATACAAACCACCTAAATCACATCAAAACTTATAAACACAGCATTTATGGTCTTCAACTGAACAGAAAAACAGTCAAAAACACACAACTAAAGAGAGGAAAGTTTGGTCAGAAAAGTTTGAAGAAAGTTTGGTCAGACACAATATCTCATCAAATCATTAGCAACAACAACACAAACCACCTAAATCACATCAAAACTTATAAACACAGCATTTATGGCCTTTAACTGAGCAGAAAAACAGTCAAAAACACACATCTAAATGTCAGAGCGCGTCACGTGATGCATCTGAACCAATCACGCTGTCAGACATTGACATCAGCCAATGAGATTTCGCTTTTAGAGTTAAATGCCCATTGTACTTTCACGATTGGTTGCTGATAAAAAGGAAATGACCATTTGTGGATCCGACAGCATTGTACAGGAGAGAGAGAGATAACCGTGTGTGAGATGACAGTGTGCAGACAGCGATGTTGATTTAAAACGCCAACTTTTGTTGAATTTATGAGAAACCTACAGACGCAAATAGACAAAGTGCAGTAAAATAAAGACCTAAATGTGTATTTTAGACTTTTTTTTCACCACAAGTCTGAAAGAAGACATGTTATTGAAGACAAATAGCTCTTAAAATTAACCAGTGAAAAAAACCCGATGTTTTTGCCTGCCGTGTCTCGCCATAACTCAGATATCCGTCACAATAGGGAAGAAAACACGACCACAATTCACATTTCATGCCAACTTCATCCAAAGCCCACCTGGCCAAGAAGACATCAGCTATTAAACATTTCAGAAGTTTTACATTTTGATGATTTCTTTCCCTTTAGAAAGATCTTGCACTGATTAATAATTCACAATAAAACCAGAAACGTGCATTACGAAAGCAAATCGTTGACTTTAACACAAATTTCCAACTCAGATTTGATATTTTACTCACGGATTTCATTGGGAAAATCTCATCTGCATGAGTTACACCAGGAGAGTCTTGCTGATCTTTCTACCGATGTTCGACACGGGCCGCATATTTATAATAAAACCCACAATCAGACGTCAGCGTCAATGATTGCGTCTTCTCTGAAAACTACCGGTACCTACATTTTCCACTTTCTTTTTTCTTACGCACAAAGGTGGCAAATTATAGTATTGGTTTGTGAGCAGGATTGGTGTGTGTGTGTGTGTGTGTGCGAGGGCTTAACGACTGCAGTTTAACACAAACGTGTAATAGACAGGAACCCCAGCCAGATCCCATTATGTTTTCATTTCCCAGTCTTTTTTTCCGCAGGTTTCTCCGTATCACTGAAGGACGAGCGGGTCTTTTGTTCCTGACCCAGTTCCCGCTGTCACACACTCACGTGTGTGGAGGACAAACGCAAACTCACGGCCTTCTACTGGCCCGATGACACACTGCGCCGCGACACCAGACGCTGCGGGGTAAACTGGGCCACGCGTGGGGGCTCATTGTAACACACATGCTTTAAAACTTTCCAAACATGCCAGCATGATGAAACTTAGTGTATTTACAAGTTGCCATATCTACACTATGGGCCCTATCTTGCACCCGCGCACAGCGACTTTTCCCTCCACAGACGCACGACGGTAAATTAGGGAATGAACTTGCGCTCGCGGGGGCGGTTCAGTGAAAAGAGGAGCGTGTTCCGGCGCAAACGTTCCCTGGTGATATTTTCCAGTTTTAGAAAACAACTCCTCCACTGACCAGGAGAAACCGAGTCTAAAGACAGCGGCGCCGCGCGTTAGTCAGATGCTATTTTAAGGGCGCGTGATTGGCCATTATGTAGCGTGTGCACAACACACACACTTTGATTCTCTAATATAAACAGATGCAGTAGTTTTCATTTTTGCAAATCATACATTATTACAAGGAAAGATATGAACACACGAGGGAAATCATTGTTGTGTCCGTGAAGATGTGGAAAAAATAGGCATAAATCTAGATTACACATTTACCTAAATTATTATACGCCTGTTTAACCGAAGCTAATATGTGTGTGTGTTTCTCCATCATCCTCATACAATGTCACTTCTCTGTGTTTTACGGCCCTGACGAGAGCGTCGGTCTCCTCGACTGTGAATCGCTCCTGGCGTGCGCCGGCAAACCCGCCGTTATAATAGCAATCCGCCGTTATAATAGCGATCCGACGTTATAATAGCAATCCGCCGTGGAACAAGCGCGCCGGCTCTTAAAGGGAATGTGAGAGGACGCTCTGATTGGTTTATTTCACGTTACGCCCAAACCACACCTATGAATAATGAAGACTTCAGACCAACACATTTTAGATTTGCGTCATTTATCCCGCCGGTATAATAGCAAAAGCGCCCGAGATCCGCCCGCAAAGTTACTTGCGTTTCAGAGCGTTACAATCGGGCACTAGGTGTGACCCTGGATCCCAAACCCAGTCTGGAGCCGCACGGGTATATCTGTGGCAATAGCAACTATACATTGTATGGGTCAAAATTATACATTTTTCTTTTATGCCAAAAATCATTAGGATATTAAGATCATGTTCCATGAAGATATTTAGTAAATGTCCTACCGTAAATATATAAAACATGTATTTGTGTGAGTGAATGCAGCACAATCGTGAACATAAATGCACAACTTTAAAGGAGATTTTCTCAATATTTAGATTATTAGAGATTAAAATTTTATTTATTTTCAGCTTTCAGGTGACATATAAATCTCAATTTAAAAAGAAATTGACCCATGTGACTGGTTTTGAGGTGCAGGGTCAAATATAGAGAAGAAATTGTGCCGAAATTAAAAAATCTTTGGAAGATATTACTGAACATTTATTTAAACATAACAACGTTTTTTCCATCTCTATTTGTGTGTTTATTTAAAATTAGACAAATCTGATATTATTTTAATCCTATATCTGTTATTTAACAGTTGAGATAGTTCTTTAATGCTGATCTAACCAGCAGAAGACATTCGTCGGGTTTAAACCCCAGTTGCGCAGGCGGGGCATGTTGTCACACTGCGTTACAATGAGCTCATATTAGAACTATGATATTCTACTCTAAACTTGTATGAATATTTAGAAACCATGAGAAAAAGGTGAATAAAGACTGAGAGTCAATGTTCAGAAATGATTCATTATGATTTGAACTGTTCTGTATAGCTGTGTTTAGTGGTGTGTTTGTTGTCAAACTCAAAATTCGTTTTTTGTTTTTTTATTACTAAAAAATGGCATTATTTTACATGAAAAAGTTAAAAAATATATTTTATTTACAAAATATTTTAGTTTGTCTTGTGTTTTTATTTGATTAAATAACGTATTGTCATATGGTCATGTTACAATGTGCCCCACGTATGGGGCATGTTGTCACATTTCACTTCCATTCTTTCAGGGTAAATAAAGAAAAAAGTATAAACTGTATTGATGAAACAAAACCACATAATTGTACTAGACACGAGTGGGGAAAAAATACTCTGAACCCGAAGAGGATTTACACAAACGTGTTGTTAGGTTGTGCCCCGCTCTCGCCTCCTTTCTTACTAAAGCCGGTTCACTGTGTGATTTTGGCTGCGATTTGGCCGTCTGACACAAATTTTGCAAATCCTTCATTCTGATGATTATGGCTTACAGATTATGAAAACCTTTTCACAATATTCTAATTTAGAATTTGGGGTTTTCATAAGCTGTAAGCCATAATCATCAAAATTATAACAAATAAAGGCTTGAAATATCTCACTTTGCATGTAATGATTCTATATAATATATTAGTTTCACATTTTAAGTTGAATTACTGAAATAAATGAACTTTTGCACCATATTCTCATTTTTCGAGTTGCACCTGTAACAGAAGTGCAGTGGATTCGCACCTTGCAGTATGTGGGTCAGATTTGATTAAGCGCTGTTGAAGCCCGAATGTGAGTTTCTTTGACGGCCTCGTCTAACAGAAGGAAAGATTAGCACTTTAGTCACTAAAAGCAATCAAATGACTCATTTCTCACCCATATGAGCGGCTGTGACGCAAATAAACATGCGCATTCACAATCACGTTTACTCACAAGGATGATCTTTTGAGTTTTCGGCCAGCTGAGCGAAGCAAAAACTGAAGGGCGACTATTAATAGAAATGCACTGTGCAAACATGACCGGCACCGCTAACCTACTAAAGTAAACGCTACTCTACTCTAGCAATCAATGATTCACACCAGACCACCATCTCAGCTGCGCTACGGCCCATACATGTGGAAGAGGCCTTCAGAAATCTCCCCAATAACAGAAGAAATCACAGGGTTGTGAACCAGAAGGTCGAGTGAAATCAAACAAATTCCGGACACTTCCCCGGCTCAAAATTTGATTTTGTTCATATTTTTGGGTTACACTTTATTTTAAGGTGTCATTGTTACAATGTAATTATATATTTAAGTACCGAGTAATATTAATTAACTACATGTACTTATTATAGAGACAGAGCGTAACGCGTCATAATCTGAAGGCCACGCCCACACCGGGGACGGGAGGGGACAATCCAACCGTCTCCATTGGCTCTGCATTGCGAGAGGCTCCTCCTCGTCATTTCTTGCTTCTAACTAAAGACAGAAAAATGTCTAAAAGCTGCTGTGTGACGAGGTGTACAGCAAACAAGCTAAGAAACCCAGAAATAAGTTTTTATAAGCTGTCGACCCCAGAAAACGAGCGTTTAAGGACTTAAAAGTGGATCAGGCTGGAACGAATGGGTAAATTGTGGGATCCTGACACTCAGTGTGCACTAAAAACACAGTTACGTGTGCAGTAAGTCATCGGTTCCCAACAGGGGGTCGCGGCCCACAAGGGGGCCTCAGCGAGCTCTGTGGGGGGGTCACGTCATATTTTTTAAAGTTTTGAGCAATGAGGATTAAATAAAAGTCCTTAACTTTTTTCTGTTCGAAATTTACAAAATTTATATAATGAGCGAGTTCATCATGAATCCATTTTCCAATCCGTGTTTTTGTCTGATCCTGAACCACTGGTACTCCTATAATAAGTGTTTACATTGGGACTATTTTACACGGGTTCGGATCGAGGAGCCCAGGACCTGCGTGACTCGTCATAGAAGTCACAGAGAGAAGTAGTTCCGGCTACAATGTTCTTACGAAAGACGCATTATTCTGTTAATAAATGCAAGTTTATTATCGCTCGCTATAGCGCCAAAAATAAAGCCTCACATTGATAAAGCCTCACTAATAACATGCAAGTATTGAGTTCCCAGACAGCAGTCATTTAGTAATAGCATATTCTTTTTTTTTACTTACACACCAGTGTGAATAATGTTATTGCATTTCAAATAGGGCCAGTTTATAGGCTACTCCTAGGCTTACGTTTTTAAATTACAAAGGGCCTACTGATGTTTTTGTTATTGTATTTTCAATATTATATTTGTGCATAAACATATCTGGTTATAGTAAACATACCGTTTGTTTGAAAACAACATATTTTGTCATCCTTGCTGCAAGCTTACAAGAGCGATAATATCATTAAATGTGAAGAGGGCACTAAAATATTTTCTTGGGAAAATGGGGTCTCAGACAAAAAAAGGTTGGGAACCACTGCAGTAAGTTAACCCTCTGGGAACGAATTGGGCGGTACCGCCCAAAATGGCATACTTTTACAAATGTGCAATTATCTTCAAAACTATTAATGATAGAGAGGTGCGGTCTTTTTTGCCGTCTTCCTCAGATTCCGCTGAAAACAGTGATGTTCCGTTTGTATTATACACACACTTCGCTGTTGCGCAATACCACTGCATAAAAAGGCCAATGAAATCGATGTTGTTAGGCAAACTCCACCAATGGAAAAATTGCCGCTGGGAGGATTTTTTTTTTTTACCCAATCAGAAGAAGGTTACCATGACGTATTCTAGCCAATCAGAGGACTCTGTAGCCTTCAACATGTACAAACAAACAGCATCGAGTGGAGAATGAATGAGACAGATAGCGAACGGAGCGGAGTATTACAGAGCGCACAGAGATCTATATAAGAGAGAGACAGAATAACTTAAATAGCATTATTATTGTATTGTTTAAGCACTTTTATGATGGGAAGCAGTAAAAGATTTATGGCAGAACAAGCTCTGGAACAATTACTGCAAAGTAAATCTGCCAGGTTGTGAGTGTGTCTGTTCTTCAGAGCAAGCAGGTCTCATTTAGTTCGAAGCAGACGCTTTTTCACGCCTGGGACTGTTTGTAAAAAAAGTTCCTTATTTCATTGTTCTTAACACATTTGATTGAACAATTACAAATGGCTGTCAAGCAAAGGGTTTGACAAATATTTTTTTGGTTCAAAAACTGTTCACTATTGTTGTGTGAGGGGTGATTTTCAGTAATAAATGACAAAAATCAAATTTTCGTTTTTGAAATTCTCTCGATTATTGTACATTTTTCACTCATACTTCCTTTATAAACACATTAGATGCATGCTTATGTTAGCTTAGGGTCTTCTGAATCCATAGATACCAAACACATGGTGTTCCATCTCCATTACATATGGTTTATAAGCCCAAATGTAAAAATAGAGAAAACGGACCAAAAAGGGCTTAGTCCCCAAAGGGTTAAACATGTGGTCACTGGTGAGTCAAATATCCAAATGTCAGTTTTATATATTATATTTCTGTAAGATAAGCAATCCTGTATTGCCGATTACGTTCTCCTCCAGCCGATTACGTTCTCCTTTGTATGCCTGTACCTCAAGAAGTATTAAATATATCTCAATATCCTTTTAGATTCTGGTTCTAAACAAACTTTCCTATTGGTATCTTTATTTTAAAGGCCCTCGATGGTTTAATCTCAGAGATATGGACATGTTGATGTGGCCCCGTGAGTCATTTGTAAACATTTTCAGGGGGTCACTTTGCATTTACAGATGATACTTGTGTTCTTTTAAAGAGCAATATCTGAAGAACAAATAATGTTGAAACTAGAAATGAAATCGAAATTGTGATTTTTGCACGACCTGTGAAACCAGACGCCATAGTTAACCAAAAACTATGACTACTTGTCATTTATTGCATTAATATGGTGGGCAAGTTCCTCTGTGATCTTACCTTCTGTAGCATGGACAGCAGATCTTTGTTCTTCTGAAGCTAAAAAATAAAACAAAAATAAATTAATCAGAAATAGCAGTGCTTTACAATCCTAAAGGAGATTACAAATCGTCTTAAAATGCTGAATCTTATCTTATTTTAGTGATGGGTCAATTTTTCGGATCTGGTTTTGTTCACTTTGTAAGGGTGACTGACCGGGGTCAGAGGTTTTAATGGCCATTCCTGTGAATATTGAACTTTGGGTTCTTGAACCAAAGAGCAAGATTGCAACAGTATCCCAACAGAGTGGTATAAATGCAGTGTTGTATGACGAGCTCAGGTCTGGTTCCTTCAGAAACACCATCACATTACATATTTTGTATTAAAGTCCCCCTGTGGTGAAGTTTCTAATGTTGTTTATGTGTCTATATGGCGTTTTTAATCTGCTTTAAGACAAACCATGTGTAAATTCATAAGTATTTTCTCTTTAAAACTGCAGTGAACCAAATGGTTTTAACAATGGTTTTAAATCGCTGGTGTTTCTGACGTCACACACTACCTTGTAACCAATCAGATCAACGTGTGATCGTCAACCAGTGGATCTCTGAGTGAGTTAGTGAGTGAGTGGAGGCGGGGCTCATTTGCATATTCATAGAACTGTGTAACCAATCAGATCAACGTGTGATCGTCAACCAGTGGATCTCTGAGTGAGTGAGTGGAGGCGGGGCTCATTTGCATATTCATAGAACTGTGTAACCAATCAGATCAACGTGTGATCGTCAACCAGTGGATCTCTGAGTGAGTGAGTGAGTGGAGGCGGGGCTCATTTGCATATTCATAGAACTGTGTAACCAATCAGATCAACGTGTGATCGTCAACCAGTGGATCTCTGAGTGAGTGAGTGGAGGCGGGGCTCATTTGCATATTCATAGAACTGTGTAACCAATCAGATCAACGTGTGATCGTCAACCAGTGGATCTCTGAGTGAGTGAGTGAGTGAGTGGAGGCGGGGCTCATTTGCATATTCATAGAACTGTGTAACCAATCAGATCAACGTGTGATCGTCAACCAGTGGATCTCTGAGTGAGTGAGTGAGTGAGTGAGTGAGTGAGTGGAGGCGGGGATCATTTGATATATTCATAGAACCACGCATACTAAATGAGGCGAGGGTGTCGAGTTACATTCAAGCTATTTCAAGGTATGACGATTTTTTTTCAAGAATAAAATGTTTAAATATGTAATTTTGGTGATCAAATATGAGTTTTAAGGGATAAAATAATTGAATAGAAGAGGACTTATAAAAAAAAAAAAAAAACTAATTTCAGGAAGTAATGGCCGCATTTTAGAAATCACTTAAACTTTTTTGTGAAGATGTCTATAATCATGTCAGTAATTTTATGGTGGGATTATTGGAGTGATAAATCGATATATCATCCAGAATGAAAAATCATATTTGGAAATTCGGAGATTATCAGTTTAGCAACGATTGGCCAATTACCAGAAATGTTTGTTCCAAATTCTTTCTTTTGTCAAATCCTTAAGTAAATATTAAGTAAATATTGAATGCAAAATAAATTTTCAGCAATTGTATGGATATCTCACATGCTGTATTATATCTTTTTTCATTATAATGGTAATTTTGGTATTTTTTCTTTTTATGACTGGACCTTTGATTATAGGATGAGCCAGAATACCGTCCGGCACAATATCCCATATAATCGACCCATTATATTCAGTTACTCACTCTTTTCTTATAGTAAATCCTCCATTTGTGATATTCTTTGATCACCACCTCTATCCGTCTCTTCCAGTAGCTTCCCTCCAGAACAATCGCCTGCGAACGGCATAAATAAACACATTCATAATAAAATATCTTTAAAAAATAAACTGAAATGCATTTATGGCTTCAGACTCACCTCGGGTTTGCCGTGGGCATCCGCCTCCGAACCCTCCAGCGGCGTGACAAACCCACACACAGGGTTCTTCCTTTTCTCCACATCTAAAGCAATTTAACATCATATTTCATTTTTGTAGTCCATTATTCACTTCTATAATTACTGGTTCGGTGGTACAAGCACGTTACTTTTTTGTAAGGGTAGGAAGAAACTTTAAAGCATTGCTAAAAATAAAGGTTTTTTCATGGTTCCATGAAGATCTTTTAAACTTCATGAAATCTTTGCGTTCTACAAAAGGTTCTTTAGATTAAAAAAAATAGTTATTTGAAGAACTGATCGCTGAAAAGATTATTTTTGATTGATTATTGAGGGTGTATTCACACCTGCCTTGTTTGGTTCGATTGAATCGAACTCTAGTTCGTTTCCCCCCTTGGTGCGGACCTTTTGGGCAGGTGTGAATACAGCAATCGAACTCGGGTGCGGACCAAACAATCGAACCGAGACCCAGCTGAAGAGGTGGTCTCGGTACGGTTCCAAACGAACTCTGGTACGGTTCTTTTACGATGTGAACATGAACCGACCCAATATCGGCCCAATATCAATATCGACCCAATATTGTTCGTTCAAGTGCGAAAGAGGCGCGCTGTCTGGCCACACGATACTGATGCACGTCTTTCTGCGCATCGTGTGTGCGGAATGGAATGAATGAATGTGTGTGCGCATCAGGACATTCACATACAGAGCGTTCTCTTTAGTCAAATCGCGCATAAATGCTTTAAAAGCATTTGCATGAATACGAGCGAGTTCATATAATGTAACGATAGTTACAATACAAGGATGGTGGGGGTGGGGGTGCTGCGTTAATTTACGTTAAACTGGTCAAACTTAATCGCAAGCGTTAACGTTGACAGCACTTGTTAGCAGTATATAGCCTACAATAAGAATCTCATTATTTGAATGTGTGAACATATCCCCTCTCTATGAATCAAAACGTTATACTTTATATCCACTGTCAGCGTCCCATGGTAGGCGCACATGAGAGCATGTTCTCTCCGCCGGAACCGCGACCGTCTTGCAGCACATCATCGTATAGATGACATCATGTCATATGATACTCATTAGTTTCTTTATATTGCGTTTGTAGAGAATAACACAAAAACAGTAAAAGAACAAATATTGCAGTACGAAATATCTCCATCGAGCCTTTTTTTTTTTTTTGCACTTCCTGATTTCCCTACTTGAGAATCCTTGTCCAATGAATGGACGACCTTAGCACACGTGTGGTTTTAGTTAAAAATTTTGGTTCACTTGCAAAAAGAGCAGTGTGAAAGCGAACCGTACCAAACAACAACAAAAACAAAATTATTTGGTCCGGACCAAAGCAAGTGAACTATCGGACTTTCCTGGTGTGAATACACCCTGAGTGTATCAAAATATTATAAAGCATTTTTCACAAAACACTATGTTTCAAGGCAGATTTACAGGACAACATGATGTTAATGTTTATGATATCTTCATGCCGTATATATTAGGGATGCGCAATATATCGGCCACATATCGGTATCGGCAGATATATGTTAATTTTTATTGACCCAATAAAAAAGTTTGGCCGATATATTAAAGCCGATAAATAATGTATTATTTCCTTCAGCTGAGAGACTTCAGATGCGCACTGTTCAACATGATGATTATGAATTGCTTGAAATATGATTGAAATCATTTCAAAAAAGGAAAATACAGTTCAGTGCAACATGTGCAGCGCAAGTCTGTCATATCGGCTACATAAAATTATGATGAGAACATTATTATGATTGTGTGCTGGGAAACATTTTAATGGTGAGACTTTTGTTTTTGTAATTAGGCTCTCAAAAATTATATAAAATTTTTGATTTTGATTTATCGGCCAATATATCGGTTATCGGCTTTCAAATATGAAGAATTATCGGTTATCGTCTTTCAAATATGAAGAATTATCGGTTATCGACTTTCAAATATGAAGAATTATCGGTTATCGGCTTTCAAATATGAAGAATTATCGGTTATCGGCTTTCAAATATGAAGAATTATCGGTTATCGTCTTTCAAATATGAAGAATTATCGGTTATCGGCTTTCAAATATGAAGAATTATCGGTTATCGTCTTTCAAATATGAAGAATTATCGGTTATCGGCTTTCAAATATGAAGAATTATCGGTTATCGGCTTACAAATATGAAGAATTATCGGTTATCGGCTTTCAAATATGAAGAATTATCGGTTATCGGCTTACAAATATGAAGAATTATCGGTATCAGCCAATTTTTTTTATATCGGTGCATCCCTATAGATCTTTTGATTAAAAATAATAATAATTCTTTAAGGACTGACCGCTGAAAGATTCTTTTTGGAAGCTCAAACTGTGAAAAAACGCCCTTTGGAACCTTTTGTTTTTAAGGGTGTATCAAAATATTATAAAGTTAGGTCTTGTAAACCATTTTTCACAAAACACAATGTTTCAAGGCAGCTTTACAGGAAAACATGATGTTAATGTTTATGATATCTTCATGCCGTATCGCCCTACACGAGTATACTGTATATATTAGGGATGTGCAATATATCGGCCACATATCGGTATCAGACGATATATGTTCATTTTTAATGTTATCGTTATCGGCCCAATAAAAACATTTGGCTGATATTTTAAAGCCGATAAATAATTTGTTATTTCCTTCAGCTGAGAGACTTCAGATGCGCACTGTTCAACATGATGCTTTTGAATTGCTTGAAATATGATTGAATTCGTTTCAAAAAAGGAAAATACAGTTCAGTGCAACATGTCTGTCATATCGGCTACAAAAAATTATAATGAGAACATTATTATGATTGTGTGCTTGGTACATTTTAATGGTGAGACTTTTGTTTTTGTAATTAGGCTCTCAAAAATTATATAAAAATTTGGATTTAGATTTATCGGCCAATATATCGGTTATCGACTTTCAAATATAAAGAATTATCGGTATCGGCTGGGTATGTTTATATCGGTGCATCCCTATAGTTCTTTAGATTAAAAAAATTATTATTATTTGAAGAACTGATCGCTGAAAGATTCTTTTTGGAAGCCAAAACTGTAGGGGAAAAAATGTTAGAACCTTTTGTTTTATAAAGTTAGGTCTATTTTATTTGTAAAGCATTTTTCACAAAACACAATATTTCAAGGCAACTTTACAGAAAAACATGATGTTAATGTTTATTATATATTTATGCCATATAGTTGCATTTAGCAGATTAGAGGTGGGCGATAATATAGCTTACATATTTCAGAAGATGTAACCGATCAAGCTGTTGAGATTTGCTATATAGTATACATCGCCCTACACGAGTATACTGTGTATATTAGGGATGCATGATATATCGGCAACCATATCGGTATCAGCCGATATATGTTAATTTTGAATGTTATTGATATCGTTATTTTTAATGTTATTTTAATACATTGTTATTGTTCTAAAAACAAATATTCAGATTTATCGACCAATATATCGGTTATCGGCTTTTAAATAAAAAATTATCGGTATCGGACAAAATTTTCATATCCCTAGTTTATATGCGGATAAAGCTGGACATACTCAAACATACAAATTTATATAAAGAGCTGGACGATAACATAGTTGCATAGTAATAGGCAGTTGAGATTTGTTATATAATATCGCTTTATGTGAGCATACTGTGTATAATATGCAGAAAAGGTTGGATATAATGTATATATAGAGATCTGTGCAATAATACAGTTTACATTTTGTGATGATATACTTAATCACGCAGCCGAGATTTGCTATAGCGAACACACACTGAAAGGATGTTTTACCAGTTTAACAGTTTTGAGAAACACTTTTACATAAGAGAAATGACATAAATAGTGAGTAACTAAGTAAGTAAAGTCTAGAAATGAGATTAGGAGACTCACATTGAATGAACCAGGCCCTCCAAATGCCGTTATTCAGACGGATTTTATCCCTCCACAACAACCTCAAACCTTTGAAAGACTTCCACTTTGGAGACACGATCTTCCCACTGAGAAGAAACACAAACATCAATGCAATTAACACTTTATGTGTACGCTGCACCATAATGCTAGCCAAGTAAATACAAACAACATTAATGTATTGAAAGTGCAATAAATAAAAAAATTTTAATCAAAATTTTTTATGTTTCAGCAGTGTCATAAACACCGGTGAAACTCGAAAAATTAAAATGCAAACGTTCATTTATTACAGTAATTCAACTTAAAATGTGAAACTAATATATTATATAGACTCATTACATGCAAAGTGAGATATTTCAAGCTAGGGCTGTAAACAATTAATCGCGAATAATCGCATCCAAAATAAAAGTTTGTGTTTACTTAATAAATGTGTGTGTACAGTGTATATATATATATATATATATATATATATATATATATATATATATATATATATATATATATATATATACAGTATATACACACACACACACATATATATTGTATATATTTAAGAAATATTTGCATGTATATAGATTTATATATAATTTATATTATATATAAATATAAATATTTTATATATAAATAACAAATTTTTCATAAATATATACATGCACGTGTGTGTATTATATATATATATATATATATATATATATAATAATTATACACTGTACACACACATTTATTAAGTAAACACAAACTTTTATTTTGGATGCGATTAATCGCGATTAATTGTTTTCAAGCCTTTATTTGTTATAATTTTGAGGATTGCGCCTTACAGCTTATGAAAACCCCCAAATTTAAAATCTCAGAAAATTTGAATATTACATGAAATCAATAATTAAAAAAGGATTTTAAATACATTAATGTCGGCCCTCTGTAAAAATATAATCATGCATATGTACTCAGTACTTGGTTTGGGCCTTTTGCATGAAATTATTGCATTGAAATTAACCAGATCAAAATAAAATAATCATACACATAAATAAACTTTATTTGAGACTATGACATATGGGTCTTGATGAATTTGCTAAATAATGGTGAAATCTTCCCTTTTCACCCGATGGCTCTTTATAAACATGCTTTTTCCACCCAACAGGCACTTTAAATTGTGCTTGCAGTCAGAATAATTTCATCAGTCTAATGCGGCGACACATCTGACGACACTTTACACCATTTACTAGTGCATTTAATCTCGAAAAACACGAGGCAAGTGAACTAAGAGCGTTGTGTGCACTCTGTTGCTAAGAGTCCAGTGAGGATGATTGCTCAAATGTGGGATATGGCTGGAAGCCTGACAGACTAACAACACTGATAGGACGTCATTGAGCTAGAAGAAGTAACAAAATATTATGTTCCTTCTTCCTGTATATGCCCTTTCTAGGATATTTAAGCCAGCAGCTGTATCACCCTGTAGCCCAAGACTGGTTTCCCACTGAAGCTAAGCGGGGCTGAGCCTGGTTAGTACCTGGATGGGAGACCTGAGAAAACCAGGTTGCTGCTGGTAGAGGTGTTAGTGAGGCCAGCAGGGGGCGCTCACCCTGTGGTCTGTGCGGGTCCTAACGCCCCAGTGTAGTGACGGGGACACTATACTGACAAAGAGCGCCGTCCTTCGGATGAGACGTTAAACCGAGGTCCTGACTCTCTGTGGTCATTAAAAATCCCAGGATGTCTTTCGAAAGAGTAGGGGTGTAACCCCGGCATCCTGGCCAAATTTGCCCATTGGCCTCTGTCCATCATGGCCTCCTAATCATCCTCATATATATACTGATTGGCTTCATCACTGTCTCCTCTCCACCAGTAAGCTGGTGTGTGGTGGGCGTTCTGGCGCAATATGGCTGCCGTCGCATCATCCAAGTGGATGCTGCACATTGGTGGTGGTTGAGGAGATTCCCCCCTTCTATGTAAAGCGCTTTGAGTGTCCAGAAAAAGCGCTATATAAATGTAATGAATTATTATTATTATTATTATATGCTTCTAGGATAAGTGCAGTTGTGGAGTGCAAATTATTTACTTCCAAAACTTTATTGTCAAACAAACACCTTTGACCTAAAATTAAAGAGATTTTAAGTTAAAACTTAGTTAACACTTTCACATGCTCATGGTTCTCGAATGCCGGTTAATGGTCACATGAAATGTTACTTTCTGACTTTTAACGGTACATTTTTATGATTTAAAATTAATTTAATTCAAACCAATGCAGTTCCTGCAACAACAAAAAACCTAAATCATTTTGAGAAAACATTAAAAAGGAAAGGTAAATGGTAAACAAGTAGATTTTTTTTTATTTTCTGAAGAAAATGTGAGTGGTGCATGCAAAACTCTAGGGTGGCATTGTTTAATATATAGGGTTAGAAGTAGGGATGCACAATATATCATTATCGGCTGATATATATTTATAATTGTATAATGTTATCGTTACCGGGCCAATAAGAATCATAAAAAAAATGGCAGATAAATAATGTATTATTTCCTTCAGCTGAGACTCTTCAGATGCGCACTGTTCAACATGATGCTTTTGAATTGCTTGTAATATGATTTAAATCACTTTAAAGTAAAATACAGTGCAAGTCTGTCATATCGGCCACATACAATTATAATGAGGACATCATTGGGACATGGAGACATTGTATACTTTTGTTTTTGTGATCAGGCTCTCAAAATTATATATAAAAATTGGGTTTATATTTATTTGCCAATTTGTCGGTTATCGGCTTTCAAATATAAAGAACTATCGGTACCGGCCAACATTTTCATATCTGTGCATCCCTAGTTAGAGATTTCTGCAAAACCTTAAAGGGTTATTAGCTCACCCCAAAATTTTAATTATTCCATACCTAGCTCACCCTCAAGCCATCCTTGGTGTATATGACTTTCTCCTTTCAGCCAAACATAATCTGTTATATTAAAAATATGCTGGCTCTTCCCAGTTTTATAATGGGAGTGAATGGTAACTTAGATTTTGAAGCCAAAAAAAGCACATCCATCATCATAAAAGTAATCCATACAAGGGCCAGGGGTTAATAAAGGCCTTCTGAAGTGAAGCGATATGTTTATATAAGAAAAATATCCATATTTATAACTTTATGGAACTATAATCTCTGGCTTCCGGTAACAGCCGTACGCAAGTCGAGTTCTGGTGGAAGAGTGACCTCTGACCCGACGCATGACGAGCGACCTCTGACCCGACCCATGACGAGCGACCTCTGACCCGACGCATGACGAGCGACCTCTGACCCGACGCATGACGAGCGACCTCTGACCCGACCCATGACGAGTGACCTCTGACCCGACGCATGACGAGCGACCTCTGACCCGACCCATGACGAGCGACCTCTGACCCGACGCATGACGAGTGACCCGACGCATGACGAGTGACCTCTGACCTGACACATAACGCATGACCTCTGACCCGACACGACGAGTGACTTCTGACCCGACGCATGACGAGCGACCTCTGACCCGACGCATGACGAGTGACCTCTGACCCGACGCATGACAAGTGACCTCTGACCTGGCGCATGACGAGCGACCTCTGACCCGACGCATGCCGAGCGACCTCTGACCCGACACATAACGCATGACCTCTGACCCGACACATGACGAGTGACTTCTGACCCGACACATTACGAGCGACCTCTGAACCGACGCATGACGAGTGACCTCTGACCCGACGCATGACGAGTGACCTCTGACCTGACGCATGACGAGTGATCTCTGACCCGACGCATGACAAGTGACCTCTGACCTGACGCATGACGAGTGATCTCTGACCCGACGCATGACAAGTGACCTCTGACCTGACGCATGACGAGTGACCTCTGACCCGACGCATGACGAGTGACCTCTGACCTGACACATAACAACTGACCTCTGACCCGACGCATGACGAGTGACCTCTGACCCAACACATGACCTCTGACCCGACGCATGACGGAACCTCAGACACGCTTGACGAAAGTTCAAGTTCAGCAGCTGCCAGTGTCTCTATAGCACGCAGTGTGTTTATCGTGCAATTTATACGCCCCACACACCACTACCAAACCTACCCTAACCAACCCATGCGTATCCTATGAACGTAAAAACTAATTTTCGCGTATAAATTACACGATAAACACACTGCGTGCTAAAGAGACGCATTTAGTGTGATCGGGTTGCGACATCACAGTTGATGAACAGCAGCCGTTCCTCTTCGGGTCAGTCTAGTAGGCCTATTTTAATGCCAACTGTAAATGTATATCAAGTAGGCTAGCAAACACCGTTGCCATTCAGCAGCGAGTGTGACACCGTGTGCAAAATGTTTTAACGAAGTTCCAACACTTCTTTATACAAGGCTATACTGTGTGTGTTAAATATTTCTGCTCAGTGTCAGATATTTCTCTGCTTAAAGTAAAAGTCATAATATGTGAAGACAAAATGTTGATCTTAAAGGGTTAGTTCACCCAAAAATGAAAATAATGTCATTAATGACTCACCCTCATGCCGTCCTCATGCCGTTCATCTTCGGAACACAGTTTAAGATATTTTAGATTTAGTCCGAGAGCTTTCTGTCCCTCCATTGAAGCTGTATATACAGTATACTGTCCATGTCCAGAAAGGTAATAAAAACATCATCACAGTAGTCCATGTGACATCAGTGGGTTAGTTAGAAGTTTTTTGAAGCATCGAAAATACATTTTTGTCCAAAAATAACAAAAACTACGACTTTATTCAGCATTGTATTCTCTCCCGGGTCTGTTGTGAATCTGCGTTCACGACTCCGCAGTGACGCCGCTGACGTTAGACGCTGACGTGTTATCCGGTGCGTCCGAGCTTCGTTTACAGTCTGAGGGAGACGCACGATGTAAACAAAACAATCTTCGCAAACATGTCTAAGGATTTTGACACAGAGGAAGACTTGCATTTTTTTGCCCATCCATATTTATTTGAACCCGAATACACGGACGAGATAACACGTCAGCAGCGTCTTACGTCAGCGGCGTCACTGCGGAGTCGTGAACGCAGATTCACAACAGACCCGGGAGAGAATACAATGCTGAATAAAGTCGTAGTTTTTGTTATTTTTGGACAAAAAAGTATTTTCGATGCTTCAAAAAACTTCTAACTAACCCACTGATGTCACATGGACTACTTTGATGATGTTTTTATTACCTTTATGGACATGGCCAGTATACTGTATATACAGCTTCAATGGAGGGACAGAAAGCTCTCGGACTAAATCTAAAATATCTTAAACTGTGTTCCGAAGATGAACGGAGGACTTACGGGCTTAGAACGACATGAGGGCGAGTCATTAATGACATTATTTTCATTTTTGGGTGAACTAACCCTTTAACTTAAGTGTTTTACATCAGTAGCCTATTAAACGACACAATAGCTCATTTAATCAGAAAATATTTAACAACGCATGACGTATTGATGAACGCGGAAGCCCAGAGGATAGAGCAAAAACAAAACACAGAATTAGAAGTCTAAAACTAGAATTATTAAAGAGAAATGTGGGAGGAGCTTGAGTTTGTTGTCCAGCCCTGGATAGATGCATTTTTGGGGGCTTCAAAATCTCTATTAAAATCTCTATATTTAATTATCTGAATTATTTATTTGATTTGTATGTCATTCATTTATTGTTGTGAGGTCATTAAAAGGTAAATGTTTCTGGGTCTGGAATTAATAGTTGATTTAACTAAATTTGTCTTTCTTTCTTTTCCCGCTCTATTATTTTTTATTTATTTAATGTATTGATGTACTGAATTGTAATATGACTGGAATTGAATTTGAATAGTAAACTAGTGAATTAACTTTCTTGTGGTTCCTTGTTCTGTTGTTTTATAATTTATAGTGACATCCCTATAGTGTAGTGCTTCTAATGAGGGATTAATTCAGTAATTGTGGTGGTTTTTACCCCTGGCGCCCGAACCCAATAATTTAAGGCCAAATACCGTCACAGAAGTCAGTTACTATTCAGTTTCAGTTTATTCATTCACAAAAAAAATGAATACACTCCGTGTTCGTCTGAAAGTAAATTATGGGATACTTTTTGGGTGAACTAACCCTTTAACCCTAAATATGATCAATATAGTGACAACAAATGTGGTACAAATGCTATCAGAGACTATTCACAGTGTTTTTATGGCGCAGTATCTGTATCTCAATGGCCAATAACAACAGTCATAATGCTATTGTCATATGTGGTGATACGAGTAGATGTTTTTGATAGCCTTTCTAAGCTGACATGATGTCTCGTTTCATCTGACGTCGGGTCATTGGCATGTCATAAATCGCCACTGCTGACTCACGGCCAAAGTCATACTGACGGTGCATTACTGTCTGGTGCTAGCATTAGCATATGGGAAACAGCAGAGAATAAATTATGTTTAAAGTAAAGGAAACACTGCAAAACCTTAAAGATAAGTCTTTAAATTTAGGTAAATCATGTATTATAAGCTGTTGAACACCAGCATACTGACAAAAACACTGTACAAATTGGCTCAAAAAGCTTTTAATGGGCCAACATGCAAACCTAAAAGAAGGTTTAAAGCAGGATTGCCCAAGTAAATGTCTCGATATACTGCTGTAAATGAGACATTCAAGAATCTGGTCAGAGGTGAGACGGCTAGAAAATACAGTGCTGTCTGTGTGTTGCATCATTGTGGGTGAAGAAAGAAAATCTGTGTATGTTTTGGAGAAAGTGGCGTGGGTTCCTCTACCCTCGTTATTCTGTAACTCTCACCTCGTTTCTCTCCCAACTCCTATCAAAGTCCAGAGGAGGGTTTTTTTTTTTTACTCAGCCGTTTCGAAAGCAAGACTGAGTGGTGAAACTTTATTAAAGGGGTGGTTGAATATAATTTCACTTTTCTAGCTGTAGTTAGTGTGTAATGTTGCTGTTTGATCATAAACAACATCTGCAAAGTTACAACGCTCAAAGTTCAAAGTAAAGGGAGATATTTGCTTTTAAAGAAATCGCTTTTTAAGGACTACAACAAACGGCTGGTAGGAACTACACGACATTCCTCCCGGGTTAGTGACATCACCAACCCTAAAATTTACATAAACCCCGCCCCCGGAACACGATTTATAGATTATCAAGACAGAATATGCTAATCAATGACTAGAAGATAACTACACATAATCTACATAAATTCATCAACTAACCATTCAGAAATGTTCTGTTGCTTCTACATGTTGTCACCTCTTCCAAATTACACAGTGTAGCTTTAAATAAACCTGAACCTGAAAAACGTATTTTAATTCATATTTTGGTAATATTGTATTAGCCTTATTTTGTTTGTAATTTGCTTTTTATTAACAGAAATGAGATCAAATAACAAAAAAATCACTATCGTGATATATATCGTTATTGTGTAATAAGAATTTGGTCACATCGCCCACCCCAATTCATGACAGTTAAAGTTATGATACTGCAAGCTTGCAATAAATATCACTGAAAGTGGATTATCTAAATAGAATTACGTTTTCGTTTACAAATAGTTTGACATGTAAACAGTGATGTGAATGAATGATGAATTATATTTGTGTACTTAATGGTTATATTATGTAAACATTGCAATGAGGTAGATCAAATAACGTTTTATGAGGTAAAAATTTAAGTTAAATTATAAATTTAACTGCAGTTTGGATGTTTTGTATCAATATAAACACAACAATATAAAAAAATATCAGTTAGCCTAACTTACATGCACTGTTTTACAGTTATGTGAACATTGCAGTGAGGTGTAAGTTCAATTTATCTGTACTTTTAACTGTTTTATAGTTATGTAAACATTAACATGAAGTAAATTTGTACTTTAACTGTTTATAGTAAAGCAGACATTGTAAATTCGAGTTAAATTATAGGTTTGTTACCTGTATGCCAGTGTCATACATTCAAACAGGCGCGTGAGAGTTGGGTCGATGCTCAGTCGTCTGGAACTCAATGGACCGAAGCGGTAGGTCTGGCAGTCCGGTTTAGTAACAGTGTCATAATTATCATAATAATTATAAAGAGCTGCGCTTCTCCTCCTGACTGAGTCGCTGTGAGGCGAGGAAACCATGAAATGCCCGCTGTGGATCACTTGAGTCCGCCGGACCGATCCGAATCCCACTGCTGCGTCCACACTGGGCAAGTGGTCATCCGGATCCGAATCAGATTCCGAATCCGGTCCGATTTGATTGGGTTCTGCCGTTTCTGAGTACTCTGCTTTTGCCATAGTGTTATTCTCTGCTGTCACGCTGTTCAAAAGCAGTCACTGAGAAAAACGCCATCTGAGTGAGGAGGCGCGTGCACGCTCTGCCCCACTGCATACTTAGTATGCAACAGGTCAAAGATCAAGCGTGATAGAGTGATCAAAACTCACTGATTAAAACCCTGCATTGAGTTGTTTCAAACTCTCCGACGCAGTTTAAACTCGCGCACAATTGTGTAAGAGTTGATCTCTGATCTCTGTTGTGGTGGCATCATGTTGGTAGATGCTATTATTAGTAAGAGTCTATTTGATCTGTAAATATGTCCTGGTCTAGTAGAGGCGCGTGCACGCCATGTCGTAATAACACCGTAAATACGAGATTTCAACTTGTAAAAAGCATTCGCGTCCTCGGTAGAGCTCGTAATTTAAAATTTTGTAAGCTGGGAATCTTCTGAGAGCTCCTAGTTGTACCACGTGACCGAATAAATAATAAATTCTGACCCTTTTTTGAGTATTTGAACTTTGTGCTTCTTTTTTTTTATACACAGCATATCTTGTAAAAACAGATCTGTGTATTGTTATATTTATTTTAAGAAATATGAATTAAAATTAAATAATATATATATTTTAAACAAATTATACAGTTTGTATAAATAGTGTATTTATTTTATTTTATACCGGTAAATAAAATATATTTTTAAGGCAAACAAAAGGTCACGTTTCATAACTAATACGTTATCACAAAAGGTAAAATAATCATACATTCATAAATAATTAATACATTTATTTAAATAAAAATAAATACAACGAAATTACATAATACATTATGTGAAATGTAAATATTATCTTGCATGGTTTATTTATATTTATTTTAATATTATATTAATATTTTAATGTTAACTATTAATAATATTTATTTTAAAATTAATATATTTTATATTTTATCTCACAAATAACTTCTACAAAATGCATACAAAAATAGAAACAATCTGCTTGAGTAAAAATAACTTTCAATTAAATGAACAATGTTATAATAACAATAATAACAAACTATGACTAAATAACTTTTATAAACCCGCTCGAAGAGATTACGGACTACAAATCCCATGAGCGCTGAAACAACTTCCGGGTATGTGTGACGTCAAAGGAAGGTTAAAAGTCACTGATTGGCGACCATCCGCTTGTTTTGTTTGTGTTTTCTCTGGGATTGAGTTCTGTGGAAGTGTTTTTTAGGTTCAGTCGAAGCATGGACGCGGTTCAGAGACACAGATCCATGTACAAAGGCACGACACCACCATGGAAAGAAACATACAGGAAGGTAAATGTCATGTTTGCTTGCTTCTGTTCTGGAGAATCGCATGAAAGCTTTCAACAGCTACAATGCGGTCATAATTATAAAAGAAAGAAGCACATTATATTTTGCATACAGTGAGTAAAGAATGTTAAATAAAATGCCTTTTAGGACAAATACGTTGTGACATTATTTTCATGCCATTTACAGTAATGTAAAGAAGTTCTTTATGGCGATAAATTATAAACATTTACCACAGTCTCAAATCTCTCAATAACTTGTCTAACCGAACCAAAACTCTTCCCGGATCTTAAATATACAGATATGGATACATTTGTATCTCAAAGGGTAAAATAAATATAAACGCACAGAAACTGAGAAATATTTAGAATTAGAATGTGAATTTTAGTTTGCATCTAAATTGATTAAAAGTCCCCCTGTGGTGAAAATCCAGTTTTTAATGTTGTTTATATGTCTATATTGTGTGTTTAATTTGATTTAAGAGAAACCATGTGTAAATTCATAAGTCGACGGCATTGCTGAGTATTTTCTGCTTAAAACTGCAGTGAACCAAAGACAGTCTCAAAAACACGGTTTGAAATCGCTGGTGTTTCTGACGTCACAAACCGCTGGGCTCATTTGCATATTCATAGAACCGCGTATACTAAATGAGGCAAAGGGTGTATAGTTGCATTTTTAAGGCATGAATAAGGAAAAAAAAGTTTAAATGGGTAATTTTGGTGATCAAAGATGAGTTTTAAGGGATAAAATAATTGACTACGGGGGATTTTAACACCATGCACTATCGCCACTGTTCCCTGGAGAAAGGCTTTAAGATGATCGTGTAATGTTCCCTGTCTCCCAGCGCTGTGTGGAGCGTCTGAAGAACAGCCGGTCGCGGTTACTGGAGAAGTTCAGACAGATGGGAGAGGATTCGACCGGATCGAGCCGCTCTCTGCTGGTGCAGGAAGTGATGGAGGAGGAGTGGAGCGCATTACAGTCGACCAATCACAGGCTCCCGTCGCTGTGGAGCGGAGACGGCATCAGAGATGTGCGTATTGTTCCTGAGGCGCGCGAACCCTCGTGTCGTTCACAGCAGACACAGACAGTGATCAAGGGGTTTTAAACCCCACTAAGGATATAAAGGACACATGGAAGCATTATATTTATTACATTTTAATTAAATTCATATTTATTTGTATAGCGCTTTTCACAATACACATCATTTCAATGGAGCTTTACAGAAAATACACGAGTCCACATTACAATTTAGAGTGATCCGTAATCAGAAGGAACTATCTAAGTTATGTATTTCATAAATGTACATACAAAATCACAGTTAGTGAAAAATTTATTCATTTAAACAATGTAATAATTTAAGGCAGAAGTAATGAATTATGTAATAATAATATTATATGTAATAATAATAATAATGAAATAATGAAACAGTGAAGTAATGAATACTTGTTTGTTAACAAATGATTGACATCTAGAAAAATGTAGCATCATTGCATGTAGTTATGTTTAACATGAAATAAATTGTACATTAACATGAATAGAATATTAATGAACATTAATGGAATATTAACATCAAAGACTTTACTTCTTCACACTCCCAAACGCAATATAGCTTACCTTTTTAAACTCTTAAGTCATTGACATATTCCTGATACATGTATGCAATAGAGTTGAAGTTAATATACTCAAGAAAGTGTTGGCATCAACTCTGTATATTGTGAAATTTAAGTTATTCACTGAAAATCTTCCCTTTCCTCCTCGGCTCTCAAATCTCATTAGTGCTTTTTAATATTCAAACTTTTATTATTGCAAGAAAAAAATTATTTTACAGTATCTTACACATTTTCATGCAAATATATACACTAATGTGTATATTACTGTAATTATTAGTACAATAAATGGCTAAATGAATGTTTGGAAAATGTAAACTGATATTTCATTCTAACAAACTACAGTAAAAGATATAAATAACTGGCTTAAAACCATTTTTTTGGGGTGAAAATACAAACGTGCCATAAGAATTTTGCACACTGTATATCAAATATGTACTTATTCTAGCAATGTAACAATCCCGTCAGACAAAAATAGGGGAAAAGAACAAGAAAAAGTAATTAATAAATAAATAAATCATATCTCTTAAAAAAAAAGTTTTTTTATTATGCGTGGTGAAAAATAAATCACCACGCATAATTATTTTTTAATTAAAAATAATTAGATTAATGTGTGGTGACATTATTTTTTCTTAGTGATTTGAAAAAAGTAAATTTTTTATTATGCATAGTGATTTGATTAAATGTTCTACTTTGCATAAGAACTCTATAAAAGTAGGTATTTTCTAAAGAAACCTGAAAATAAAATTTTGCCACAAGAATAAGGAAGATAACCATACATTCTTATGAGTTTTCAAAAAGGCAAATCCTATAGTTCATATTAACTTTACAGAAACAAAAGGAACTCAAATCATTCCAGAAAAGTGATGAAACATTACAGTTTTAAAGCGCACTTCTCTCATTTTATTGGTTATGTGGTATTTGTTTCCAGACTGAGAAAGTTGACGAATAAATGTATTGCATTCTTTATATTATATATTATATATTGCATATATATATTTACTTAAAAGCGAAACATAACTGAGATAGTCGTTTCATCAAAAAAATTAATCTTTCATCAAAGAATTCAATTTGTTAAACTTTTTTACATGATAAAATATCATCATTAGGGTCGAATAGATCGGCAACGAAAGTTATGTTTTATATTAAACCATTTATCAAAAAATGTTTCTGTTTCTAATTTGAACATCGGAATGATTGAATATTCAAGCGTGTGAAGATGCATGTTAATTTGATGTCATCGTAAACCAGTTTGAATATGTGGCGCACGACGAGATTTTTTAATCGTGTGCTCTTCCTCCTCAGGTTTACACCGCACAGCAAGAGTTCGACGAACTTACAGCGTTTGAGGAAATCCAGCAGGAGCTCATAGCGCAAGGTTTGCTTGTCTTCATTATTATATTTACATTTAGCAGACACCCAAAGCGACTTACAAATGAGGACTACAGCAAGCGAGTCCTCGTCGAGAGAACAACGCAAGAAAACAAAGTTCAGGCATTGCTCAGAGTAGCATGAGAAAATTTAGCATTAGATGTTTTTTTTTTGTTTTTTTTTTAGTTTTAGTGTCACAGAATTCACTAATTGTGACGTGATGGAAATGCATTGGTTAAAAGGTGTGGGGAATGTGTTAAATCACTTAAGATTATTTCAATGTCTCTCATTAGAGTATGTTTTTATTCAGAAAATATATTAATGGACATTTTTAAAAAGGTTTCTCCTGGACTAATTTTAGAGTTTCTGACAAATATTAAATTGAAAGATTCTATGTAAATGTTATTATCACTGTTGTTACTATTGGCTATATTTCAGGTGAAACTGGAAAAATTATAATATGGTGCAAAAGTATATATATAATAAAAAAAATGTCGGCCAAGTAGAGCATATAAAGAAAAAAATCTGAATCTAAATCTCTGATGTGATGTCCATGTTATTTGCATTTAATATGAATGCATGAAATGCTGTACAGGTGAAACTGGAAAAATTAGAATATCATGCAAAATTACAAAAAACTCATTACATGCTAAGTGAGAGATTAATTTATTGCAGTAATTCAACTTAAAAGGTGAAACTAATATATTATATAGACTCATTACATGCAAAGTGAGATATTTCAAGCTCTTTATTTGTTATAATTTTGATGATTATGACTTACAGATTATGAAAACCCCAAATTCAAAATGAGAATATTGTGAAAAGGTTTTAATAAGCTGTAAGCCATAATCATCACAATTATAACAAATAAAGGCTTGAAATATCTCACTTTGCATGTAATGAGTCTATATAATATATTAGTTCCACCTTTTAAGTTGAATTACTGAAATAAATGAACCTTTGCATGATATTCAAAAAATTGAGTTTCTCCTGTATGTATATTGATTAGGTTTTTTTTTAAGAAAAAGTGTTAAACAATGTATTGAATTGATTATAATCATTTTATTTTATTGAAATACTGTTGATTGCCGTGAATATAGCCATTGCTGCTGATATGGTGTTAAATCATAAATAAATAGTCACTGTGTCGTCCTGCAGAGCTGTTGATTCTGGAGGAGTGTAACCGCAGTGTGCGCTATGAAGAACAGTATTTAGACTCTGTGTTGGAGGGAATGGAGCAGGGTGGACACATCATATGCCCGATATGTCATGTGTAAGCGTTTGCCATTATTATTATTATTATTAAACCAATCTTTCCTGCAAAACACATCTATCTTAACATGTAATTGTGCTACTCTCTCTGTGCAGGAATAATCTGACAGTGAACAGTCATTTTACATCATGTCCATGTGGCCTTTACGTCAACACGATTGTGAGTACACTCAGTCACGTTTATTTATTGATATTTATACATCACATGAAAGCTGAATAAATAAGCTTTCCATTGATGTGTGGTTTGTTAGGATAGGACAATATTTGGTCGAGACACAACTATTGAAAATCTGGAATCTGAGGGAGCAAAAAAATGTAAACATTGAGAAAATCTCCTTTAAAGTTGTGCATTTATGTTCACGATTGTGCTGCATTCACTCACAAAAATACATGTTTTATATATTTACGGTAGGACATTTACTAAATATCTTCATGGAACATGATCTTAATATCCTAATGATTTTTGGCATAAAAGAAAAATGGATAATTTTGACCCATACGATGTATAGTTGCTATTGCCACAGATATACCCGTGCGGCTCCAGACTGGGTTTGTGGTCCAGGGTCACTATAGTATCCTGCGCTCGTGTCTCCACAGGGTAGGAACGTTTCATCAGAGGTTTTACAGAGTCTTCTAGAAAGACGTGTGACGGAGCACATGGAGGATTGTCTTCATAACGCCACCTTCTCGATGGCCTTCAACACCGACGGGTCCCCGAACCTCATGATCAGCTGCAAGGTGTTCATGCGTCACGTGATCAGAGTTCGGTTCTGCATCTTGATTTATTCTGATCATGTGATCTGCTTTTTTTTCTTCCCAGGTGTGTGACTATCTGTCTGTCGTCCTGTGAGCCGTTCCTGTCTGAGCCGAGTGTTTTTAAATGTTATTTCTGTGAAATAAAGAATTATTTTTAACCTTTCTCATTCCCTACCTTTATTTGAGTCGTAATGTCAAAGTAGTACAGAACTGCAGATCACTTTTTTGTAGTTTACATTGAGATAGCGATATCAGCCCCTTAAATGCACTACAGCTGCTGTATATTTAGCCATAAGTGATAGATAAAACTAAAAACTTAGTCCGTTCGCAAAGACCCGACCCCCTTAGTTACTGTCGCTATGCCCGACAAGCTACGCCGCTCTCACACGCACACACACACCATGTTCTCACGCAGTGGAAAATACACCGTGGAGCAGAGGAGACTGACAACACGCTGACAGACAAGACAGACCAGGTTACTTTTCGGTTACTTTTGATATTAAACATATTAAACAAAGTCTCACCTTTCAAATTTGGTCATTTTTTTAAGAAATGTAAACAGTAAATACCGTTTTGTGGCTCTTTAATGTGTGTGACAGATCGCTGTGTCGCCTCAGTTAAAGCCGCTCGTGAACCGATCATCTCTTCCTTCTAGTTCATTTATAGCATCAAATAAACATGAATGAACAGGAGGAATGTTGTTTTAACCGCGGAAAGACGTCAGTACACTCCGCTTAAGTTCAAATCCTCCCATGTTAATCTACTAACTCTCCTGACTGCTTTGTCGGACAAAATGGCGGATGGCGACGTATGATTGGTCAGATCACCTGTCAATCAAGCTCCCTGCGAAGGGTAAAAAAACCTAATAATATGTCCTAATAATAGTCTTTATATGATAAAACAATACATCTTTTAATTTTTGGGGGTGAAATAATTACGTTTTTGTGAGATTGATCCTGTTACACATTGCAAACAATTTTACAAAACATTTCTGTTATTTTATCAATGGCTCAGACTTGAGTCTATGGTGAATGTGTTATTTCTGCAACATGAAAAATAACTTCCCAAACCGCTTTCACAAACACTCATACCATCTCACATCTTTCAATGTTTAGCCAAACAAAGTCCCACCGGTTTCAAGCCGATTTCTTCTAATCTAGTTGTCTCATATTAGTAATATTACAAATATTGTTGACTTTTTGATGAATTAGTTTTATCTTTTGTAAGTCGCTTTGGATAAAAGCATCTGCTAAATGCATAAATGTAAATATCACTCTTCAGGAGGTCAAATTAACTCTTAACATCAATTTTGTGTGTGTGTGTATATATATATATACACACACACAGTAGTCAACATTTGAAATGGATCAAAAAAGTAAATCCAAGTTGTCCGGACTCCGAAGACAAGAACGGGTATTATTCAAAATGTAATAACTTATGAAAGGTTTTGGTCTATATGTGTGTGTGTGTGTATATATATATATGTGTGTTTGTGTGTATGGTGTATATATAAATGTGTGTGTATGGTATATGTGTGTGTGTGTGTGTATATATATATATGTGTGTGTATGATATATATAAATATATGTGTGTGGGTGTGTATGGTATATATATATATGTGTGTGTGTATATATATATATGTGTGTGTGTGTGTATATATATATATGTGTGTGTGTGTATATATATATGTGTATAGTATATATACACGTGTGTGTGTGTATGGTGTATATATAAATGTGTGTGTATGGTATATGTGTGTGTGTGTGTATATATGCGTGTATGGTATATGTGTGTGTGTGTGTATATATACACACATCAACCACAAACAATTACATTATAAGAATCACATTTGTCTCTTAGCAACACTTGTAATGAAAGTAAAGGACAAACGGCTCAATATTTCCTCTCAGTTTTATTTCTCACAAATGTATAGTTCACATTCTCGACCTGTAAATCCATCTGACATTTGAACCGGTGTGCACATAACTTGAAAATAATGATATAAAATTAAATACAAAACTGTTCTGCCTTCATCTTCATCTTCATCTTCATCAGCAGCATCACAGAGTTTGGGGATTATTTGCACTTGACGAACGTGCTGAGATTCTCCAGGAACTTGATGTACTCCTGATGCTCCAGCGCCGTGCTCATCTCCATCAGCTCGTCCGCAAACGTGTTGTCCACGCCGCGGTCCGCTAGGAAGTCCATCAGGTGATCATACAGGGCCTGAGGGGTCAGAGGTCACAGTTGTGTTTATATGTTGTGTCTCGACCAAATATTGTCCTATCCTAACAAACCATACATCAATGGAGAGATTATTTATTCAACTTTCGGATCATGTATAAATCTCAATTTAAACAATTGGTCACTGGTGAGTCAAATATCCAGATGTCAGTTTTATATATTATATTCCTGTAAGATAAGCGATCCTGTGTTGCCGATGACGTTCTCCTCCAGCGGCGTACGGTAGTTCTCAGAGTAATGAGACGCGTTACGCTCGGTCTCAACTGCCTGATCCACTTTTAAGTCCTTAAACGCTCGTTTTTTGGGGTCGACAGCTTATAAAAACTTATTTCTGGGTTTCTCAGCTTGTTTGCTGTACACCTCGTCACACGGCAGCTTTTAGACATTTTTCTGTCTTTTGTTAGAAGCAAGAAATGACGAGGAGGAGGAGCCTCTCACAATGCAGAGCCAATGGAGACGGTTGGATTGTTTCCCCCCCCGTGGGCGTGGCCTAAATACGCTCTGTCTCTATGGGAAAAATAAAGTTGGCAGGCACTAATGCACTTTCATCACAAAAAGTGAAGTTTGTTTGGTCAACTGTGCCAACTTGACAACATAAATACATCATGCGCCCTCTAGTGGTGTGAAAGAAAATGACAGTAATTCAAATTAATTTCATAATTGATGAACTTTGCAACTGTTATTGAGCTGAATAATTACACTCGAGCTGCTTTACAGCTGAAACGGTCTATCTGAAGAAGCACTAACTGTTATTCTCAGATTCGTTGAAGCGATCTGCAGTGTAAGAAGCGCTAGAGAAATGAAGACTTGACTCACCCAGTCCAGAGAGTCTGTGTTGAGCGTGTAACTGGTTTCCTTCCAGTCCGTGTCGCCCTCGGGCTGGAAACTGACCTCTCGGATGGAGAAGATGTCGCTCTCCTCCTCGCCCTCACCGTGACTGGTCTGTGCAGAAATGAAATCCAGTGAGATGAAGAGAAAGCGTGGACAGATTCACAGTCACACCAACAACGAGAGGAATGAAACACACCTCATCCTCGGGGAAGTGACAGTCGAACACTAGTGAACTCTTCGTGCCCTGTTTGGTCACCTCAACCACGAAATTGGGCGTCGAGACGATGTCAGGCTGAAAACACAGGAAACATGCATCAGAAACAAGCTAGCCGAGCCGCTCCATTCTGCAACGTCTTTAAAGCAGTGTCTCAAACTCCTAAATAAGACCAAACACGCATTCAAATCATCGAAAACTACTAGAAATCAAGATATTATTTCTGATTTTACCTCAACTCTTCCAACCAGGAGGCCTGATTTTAAAAGTGTGATTTCTAGAATATGGAAATAAACTCCAATATTTTTATTTTTTTTTACTTTTTTCTTAGAATTGCGATTTTGACTTTTTACAATTCTGAATTTCGATTTTTCTCGCAATTGCAATTTTTTACCTCACAATTCTGACAATTTTCTTAAATTGCGATTCTGACTTTTTGTTTCTGACATTCTGACTATTTCTCCAAATTATGTTTATATCTCACATTCTGCCTTTTTTCCTCGCAATTGCGAATTTAAATCTCACAATTCTGACTCTCTCAAAATTGTGATTTTATCTTGCAATTCTGACTATTTTTAGAATTCTGACTTTTTTCCTCGCAATAAGAGTTTCTAACAATTCTGACTTTCTCAAAATGATGCTTCTATCTCACAATTCGGACTTTTCCTCGCTAATACAAGTTTTTACCTTGGAATTCTGACTTTCTTTACGCAATTCTGACATTTTTTTCTCGCAATTTTGACTTTTTTCTTAGAATTGCGATTCTGACATTTTTTTCCGCAGCTGCGAGTTTATAATTTACGATTCAGAATTAGACTTTTCTCGCAATTGAGATTTTTTATCTCACAATTCTAACAGTTTTCTTAGAACTGCTTTTTGATTCTCACAATTTTGACTTTCTCCAAATTATGTTTAAATCTCACAATTCTGGACTATTTCTCAAAATTGTGCTTTTATCTCGCAATTCTGACTTTTTTTCTCGTAATTGCGACGGTTTACCTCTTAAATTTGACTTTTTTCCTCACAATGAGTGCTTCTAACAATTCTGACTTTTTTCCTCGCAATTGCGACTTTTTACCTCACAATTCTGACTATTTCTCAAAACTGTGCTTTTATCTCGCAATTCTGACTTTTTTCCTCGCAATTGCGACTTTTTACCTCGCAATTCTGACTATTTCTCAAAATTGTGCTTTTATCTCACAATTCTGACTTTTTTTTCTCGTAATTGCGACGGTTTACCTCGTAAATTTGACTTTTTTCCTCACAATGAGTGTTTCTAACAATTCTGACTTTTTTCCTCGCAATTGCGACTTTTTACCTCGCAATTCTGACTATTTCTCAAAACTGTGCTTTTATCTCGCAATTCTGACTTTTTTTCTCGCAATTCAGAATTTTTATCTTTCAAATCTGACTTTACCTCGCAATTCTGACTCTTTACGCAATTGCGACTTTTTACCTCACGATTCAGTTTTCTTAGAATTGCGATTCAGACATTTTTTTCGCAGCTGCCAGATTATATTTTACAATTCTGAATTTAGACATTTCTCGCAATTGGGATTTTTTCCCTCACGATTTTTTTTTACCCCAACATTCTCACAATTTCTTAGAATTGCGATTCTGACTTTGTTTTTCATAATTCTGACTTTCTCAAAATTTAGTTTTTATCTTACAATCTGACTTTCTTGCAATTGCAAATTTAAATCTCACAATTCTGACTATTTCTCAGAACTGTGCTTTTATCTCGCAATTCTGACTTTTTCTGCAATTACGACGTTTTACCTCACAATTGCAATGAGTGTTTTTAACAATTCTGACTTTTTCCTCAAAATGATGCTTATATCTCACAAACCGGACTTTATATATAAAATGTTAATCTTGTGATTTCTGTTGTAACCTTTCTAAAATCTTCACTTCCCTACTGCAACATCACATAATTAAACTGGCAACGCCTTGAACAGTTTAAGGAATTTAGGAAGCTAGTTATCCCAGTTGCCGCTACACGATAACCCGCAGTGCTTTACTGCACGAGTGTGACTGTGATACCTCTTCCTCCGGACCCTTCTGCGTTTGCTCCGGCTCCTCCTCCAGCTGTGGCGGGATGCTGTTGTTCACATTGAACGTGATGGTGACTCTGTCAAACACACACACGCACCACACATGATGTACAGCGGACGATACGAACGATCATAAAAGCTCTGCAGATGAAACTTTATAAATCTGCAAAGTTAATTTAAAAGAGAATCTATTGTGCCTTTTTGTTTTCAGGCTCGAGTAGAACAAGTTTTCCCGCTTGAATGTTGATTATTCTCCTCATATTCTCCATTGTTGCGGCTCCTCTCTTCCCAGTCTGTCAGTAACGCTCTGTTTACTTCCTGTCTCTATGAAGCCCCTCCTTCTGAAAAGCACACTGTGCTCTGATTGGTCGGCTGGAGCAGTGTGTTGTGATTGGTCGAGCGCTTCTAGTGTGTTTGGGAAATGTCCCGCCCCTTCCCATAACCGCCAGTTTAACACACTACTGACTAACTCAACCAGGCCCCGCCCCTTTATTCTGCGCATTAATTATTATAATGAGGAATGTTGTGACGTGTTCCCGGTAGAAACTTGAGACTACAATGGAGGCGCTTCAGGAGTTCAGAAACACTGACACTCATATTAGGGGTGTGCGATATTACGATTTTTGATCGTGGACGATTAAAATGTCTCCACGATCTGCTTTTGAAGAAATATCGTAGGATCGTCCATTTTATCAGTTTGCATTTCTGGTGCCTCCGTCTCAACATACTGTACAGCGCGACGTATATCCACATGAAATGCAGAGGAACGGGACACTGTAGTTCATAAAAATTAATTATTTGCATGTGCTTTAAAGCCTTGCCGGTTAAACATGTCATTCGCTGCTGATGCGCTGTTCTAACGGGCGCTTTTCTGAGCGCAATAGACCCGACGCGTACATGCACTAAAAGCCTGTCTAACAGCGCCCGTTACTGAACTAAGTTATCTTATTGCGCTAATACTGTCAAATACACACAAGGTTTACATAAACAAAGTTGGTTATGTCTAAAGTGAAAGAACAATAGAAAAACTGAAGAAAAAATCTGCTTGTCAAATGCGTGTGGACTCGTTGCGCGCAGATCTTAAAGTGACAGTAGCCCTAATAGTAAACATGCTGCCGCTTGTCCTTAAAGGGACAGTTACCCAAAAATAAAAATTCTGTCATTATTTACTCACTCTCTAATGTTGTTCCAAACCTGTATTCATTTATTTCTTGTGCTGAACACAAAAGAAGATATTTTGAGGAGTGTGGCTAACGGTTGCTGGTCCCCATTGATTACCATAGTAGGAAAAAACTATTATGGAAGTCACTGGGGTACATCAACTGTTTGGTTACCCACATTCCTCCAAATAACTTTTATTTTCAACAGAAGAGGGAGACTTATTCTGGTTTAAAGCGGCTTGAGAGAATTTACATTTTTGGGAGAACTATCCCTGTTAATAAAACAACAAAATACAAAGAGCATCTCACTCACTCTTGACTGAGAACTTTAATAGTAGCTTTAATAAGAATCAATGTAAAATTTATACAGTGAAGTCGATGTTGTGTTTTATTTTCATATTTGTTCATTTAATTACTTTCTTCAATGCTGTTAAATACACCTGTAGCTGAAAAAATAAAGCACTGTTTCTTTTATTTGTATATTAAGTTGTGTATGTGTATCTTTGTTCTTAATTTTTAATAACAAAGACAATGACAAATATTTTTTATCTTCGCCACTTTGGCCTAAATGTCTGCCATTCTTTTTTATTTTATATGTTGTTAAAATAGGCTTTGTTTTTAAAATAGGGACATTAGTTTGGCTGTGATGCTCAGTCACTTGCAAAATAGTAAAACCAACATGAAAAGGAATCGTGATTAAAATCGTGAATCGTGATTTTCCTGAAAAAAAATCGTGATATGATATTTTTGCCATATCGCCCACCCCTAACTCATATAGAGGAGAACTGGAGGGACTTCGAAACCCTTTTCATCTTTAATACTTCTTTGAATTAACATATTAATCTGATTGTATGAATGAAACGCATTCTTACTTCTCTCCGGCCAGCGAGCGGGTGAGTTTGGCTTCTGTGCCGTTCAGTTCCAGCTCCCACCCGCCGGACATTTTAGGAAGACTCGCGTTCTTCTGGATCTTCTTTTCTTCTTTGATCTCATCAGTGAGAAACTCTCCAAACGCTTTATCGCCTGGAGAATAAAGACACGCGAGTTACTAACAACACTAGTGATGAATGAGATCTCATTGGTCGGTTAACGTGTTGTCGTTCAGCTCCTGGCGTCTGTCAGTCAATCTCAAGGTCACCTGATGACACGTATGCAAATATTGCAGGATATGACATCACCTTTAATATCATGGAATATTCTAATTAATCTTGTAACTTTTTATTTGAATTAGGAGTTATTTTCTGTTTACATTTAAATTTTAGTTAGTAATTTAGATAGATAGATAAATTGTAATCGCGACTATCACACAATTCTGACTTTTTATCTCCCAATTGCGAATATAAATTTCACAGGTCTGACTTCCTCGCCATTATGATTTTTTTTCTTGCAATTCTGACTTATTTTCTCATAATTCTGAATTTATATCTTGCAATTATTAATTTTTTTGCAACTGCGAGTTTATATTTCACAATTTGGACTCATCTCTCACAATTGCGAGTTCGTAATTCTGACTTTTTTCTTGCAATTCTTAAATTATATCTTTCAACTCCGACTTCTCTTAGAATTCTTACTTTTTCTCACAATTGCGAGCTTCTCTCTCGCAATTCAGTATTTTCTCGCAATTCTTAAATTATATCTTGCAACTGACTTTTCTCGCAATTGCGACTTTTTGCTCCTTGCAATTTTTGCTCCTTGCAATTCTGACTTTCCTAGAATCCTGACTTTTTTCTCAGTAATGCAATTTTAACTTTCTCACAACTGCAAGTTTGTTTCTGACGATTCAGAATATTTCAGACAGTCTGACTCACAATTGTGTAATAATACAAACTCACAATTGCATTTCATAAAGTCAGAATTGTGAAATATAAACTCGCAACTGCGCGTAAAGTCAAATTCTGAGGTGGGAAAAGAACTGCGAGTTTATATATATATCTGACTTTATAACACGCAATTGTGAGTTTATATTACGCAATTATGAGAAAAGGCAGAATTGAGAGATATAAACTCACAATTGTGGGGGAAAACAAGAACTGCGTTATAAAAAGTAGCAATATATATATATATATATTTTATTGAGAGGAAACAAGCTAACATAGTTCATTAATTATTATTTAATTCAATTAAAATAAGTGAAAATGAGAAAAGTCGTCTTATATCTGAAATAGGTTTTTAATCTTTTATTTCAATTGCCGTTTATTTTATTTCAAGTAACGAACTTGTTTAGTGGTCCAGTTAACTAAAATAACCCTGGTACTATATAACTTAGGTCTAATAATTTCTCCTCTCTGTTAAGTTAATCTAAGTTAGTAGCGTTAGCTATAGTAAAAGTAGCATGGTTAGAGTTAACGTTAGCTTCTCACTTATAACACAGAAACGACCTTTACATGGATAACTACTCAAAAGTGTTATTAATATACCCTCGGTGTGCAGACTCCCGCAGCCGCAGGACAGTGTGGGCAGCGCCCGCGTCGCAGTGAGGAGCCTCGGCCTGGACCCCGACGACGCGCCGCTGCTGCCGCTCAGGCTCCAGATGGACCGGCTGAAGGTTCTGCTGAGACGCGGCGCGGTGCTGATGGCGGACGCGGGCGACGCGGAGCTCCTGCTGGACAGACGCGCCGCGAGCTGAACCGCGCGACTCACAGACTTCAACATGACTTCGGTTCCTCTGAGAGATGCTCGCTCGCGCTGCTGACCGCTGATCTCACACACACTGACAGTCACACAGACACACACGTGGGGAAGGACACCGTGACCTCAGCACTCTACACCGGAAGTGCTCCCTACAGGAAATGAGTTAAAAGTCCCACACGCTGTCAAAGAACTTATGACATCTTTTACTCTTTGACGCTGTCAACAACACACACACTAGTAGACAAAAGCCGTATGTCCAAATTCACAGCCCATTCTCTAAATCTTACTGATCAGAAGTTACCTTTGTTAGTTTTGACAGAAAATTACAATCTATATTTTTTTTTTTGGTCAGATCTTCATTCTAACGATGTTAATCTTGATTATACGGTATTATGACTTTGTCTTCTAGGCTAGTTTCATCTTCATAAAACCAGAACCATTCAATGTAATCCTGATTTTAGAATATTCTCCTCTAAAGTCCCTTTTTTTCTTCCTTTAAGAACACGTCAAAACCTTTAAACTCAAAAGTTTCTAAAACAAATAATATAATCGAGTCTGTTGTAAAGAACCTTTAATTTGTATTATTATTATTTATTGACAAAATGTAATATTGTATTGATTTGTGTAGCCTAATTCAATCTCTTTAAATGTCCGTATTCCCCCCTTGTTTTATTATTGTGTTTTATTACCTAAGTTCTCACTGTTAATGTCTGTATCCTTTCATTTGCAATATATATATATATATATACTGTATAGGCTATGGGTCATTCCAGAATTGTGGGTACATTTCAAGTAGAGAAAGAAAACAAAAAATAGGATTTCATTTTCATAGAATGCACTTTAAATTCAACATTTTCAATATTTGCTGATCTTAAACTTGTAAGATTTAAAATATTAATACTGAACATCATTTTACTAACAGAAAAAGCCTGTCAACTCTGTTATAGACAAATTGGGTCAAATACAGTTAACAAATAACAGAGTTGACATTTTCCACCATTTTGTGCTTTAGCTCAAAATGATAACATACATTTAAAGCATTATTTTTAGTGATAGTGTAATATAATTTGTGTTATTATTCAAAACTGATTCAAAAAAGTTTTTTTTTTTTTTTTTTATAAAAGAAGGTTTATCTGGGAGACTCGAAATGTACCCCCAATTCTAGAATGACTCATATATGTTTGTATTTTTAAGGAGGACTGGACTGAAAAGACGAATAGGGGGAGACCAGGGACAGTTGGGGTGTTACTGGGATGACGTTACAACCCAGTATCACCAACCAAGTGTCATTTAGGCCTATATTTTAAAAACGAATCAAGTAAAAAAAAAAAATTGCCGTTAATTTGCTAATTAAAAGTAAAATGAGCACTGTGCATTGCAAATTAAATGTAAAAGTTTAAATGTAAACTTTTTTGAGGTGTTCTACCCATTAAATAATTTTCTTGCATTATAATTTGACGGTTGAACCTCTTTTTTTGTCAATTAGTATGAAAAAAGGTAATCATTACTTAAAAACATGAAATTAATAGTCACAATAACATGATTGATAAATAATATTTTCCATTTTGCATATATGATTGATTCATTATGTAGATATTTTAGACATGTTGCAACCGTCCCTTGACACTAAAATCAATTTTGCAACCTGTACATATTTCATAAAACCACTTAAATACATTGTTTCAGCAGTTGACAGATTGAAGTGTATGATATAATAAATTGGTTATTCCAGTATAAATGGTTTTTGATGTATTGCTAAATATTGCTAAAAATGGCTAAAAGTGTCCCTGGTCTCCCCCTAAGTATGAAGTGATAAGCTAATAGACAGCAGATGGCGGTAATGCAACTTTTTGGATGCCAACTGCCTTAAAACACCAAGGAAGAAGAGAAACAACACAAACACAAACACGTGGTGGGTCCAGTAACTACATAACACTGAATCTGCGGTGTTTTATTCCACAGGGTGTCGGTTTGCTAAGCTAAAGCTAGTCATGCAGTTGTGTGGAGTCTGCAGCGAACATGTTCCTAAATACAGATGTCCGGCGTGCAGAATCAGATAGTAAGTCATTTATTCATGTTCGATTGTTTTTATCAATAACTTTTTACTACAATAATTGTTAAATAACAACTTTCTTTTTCTTATAGTTGTTCAGTGAGTTGCTTTAAAAGACACAAAGATGATGGTACGTACAACATTCTGTTAAGCTGTCTATCACTAGCAAAGCTTCATGACTAGGATAATATGCTAAAACATGTTAGCAATGTGTTAAAGAAGTCCCCCTGTGGTGTAAATCCAGCTTTTAATGTTGTTTATGTGTCTATGTGGTGTTTTTAATCTGCTTTAAGACACACCATGTGTAAGTTCATAAGTCGACAGCATTTTCTGTTTAAAACTGCAGTGAACCAAAGACAGTCTCAAAAAACACGATGTTTCTGACGTCACAAACTACATTGTAACCAATCAGATCAACGTGTGATCGTCAACCAGTGGATCTCTGAGCTGAGTGAGTGAGTGGAGGCGGGGCTCATTCGCATATTCATAGAACATACTAATTTAAATGAGGAAAGGGTGTAGTTACGTTCAAGATATTTTAAGACATGAAGAAAAATTACGTTAAATGTATCAAAGATGAGTTTTAAGGGATAAAATAATTGACTACAGGGGGACTTTAAATCATGTTAGCAACATACTATAAACGTGTTAATTCATGCTAACAATGAGGTAAGACATGCTTAGGATGTGCCAAATTAAGCTTGCAATGTGTTAAGCAACATGCTAGCAATGTTAAATAATGCTAACAACATGCTAAAAAATGTTTTGCATTTCGTTAAATCATGCTAATCATGTTAAAACATTTCACCAATGTGTTAAATCATGTTATCAACATGATTGCAAAATGCTAAATCATTCTAGCAATGTTTAATCATGTTAGCAACATCTTAATAATGGCAGCAAAACGCTCAAACATGTTAGCAATGTGTTAAAACATGCTAATGAAATGCTACTCATGCTAACAACATGTTAGCAGTGTTAGACATGCTAATTACATGTTAAACCGTATGCCAGCAACATGCTAACATTCTAATTATGCTAGCAACATGCTAAAAAGACTAGCAATGTGTTAAATCATGTTAAAACGTGCCAGTAACATTTTTTTTTTTTACTTTCTCTGAGTAACCTTCAAGCTTTTCCAAGTTATTTTAAACTTTCAGAACAGGCTTTGTCCGGCCAACATCAAAGTTTGTCATCAAACTTTACTCGTCTAGTTATTATTAGTTATTTTGTGTCTTATACATAAGAAACAAGATCATTTAAGCCTTTATTTCTCTTCGCTCTGATAGATTCATGTCACCCAATTAAAGAATCCGATCCGGCCTCCAGCGGCCCGGCTCCAGTGAGCAGCGGTGAGTGAGCGATCCACACACACACACACACACACACACACACACGCACGTTATAGATATCAAAATCAACAGCCATATTACATTTGCATCAAGATGTCTGTTTGATTTCAGCCGAACAGCCGTGGATTGTCGAGGATCTCCTTGATGAAGACAGTCAGACTGACAAAGTGCCGTTACAGAAGCTTCAGCAGCTCGGTAAGTAAGGGATAATATTCATCCAGCCGGTTGTGTTATCTCAGAATAAACCCCCCGACACGGTGATGAGGAAATATTGATCTGAGTTTACATATTTGATTAGGTCTTTAAACGCAAAGCTAGCGCGGCAAGTTCAAACTAGACGGACATTTAAGAGATACGGTATCCACACTATTCCTGCGCCCCGTGATTATGTGTGTAACTTCCGTTAAGCTGTAAACCATCAGTGAAAAAGCTCGCTCTATGAACGCAATTTAAGAAAGTGTCACCATGAGACGACGTTAATCTACTCACCGTTCAAACATCGAACATTAAAAGTAAATTTAAAAGTGTAAAAGCATCAACAAGGAACTTTCAACAGACCAAATAACCCCAAAAGTGCGAGTCTTTGGTTAAATATCACATATATCTGTAACTTATGTTGCCTTAATCAAAAATGTTCATTAACTTCAGCATTACGTGTTGTTACCATTTCAAAATGATTTCCGTCATTTTGACAGATTATAATTTGTATTTACCTGTGAAAACCTGCAAAGAGACGTGAGGATTTGATGAGAATAACAAGATCATTATTCGCGCATTCCAGTGAATTATTAATGGAATATATCGTAAATTAAATTCGGGAGAACAGAACACAAATGCGCAGTACATGTTGTCCTTTTTCATACTTTTACAGCGGATTGCAAAGAAAATGATCATGAGGAAAAGAAAGCAGCGACTGAACAGAGCTCTTGCCGTAGATATTCTTGTTATAACGTCACGTTAAAATATCAAGTGTATGTTATTCTCATGATGCCTGAAAATAAACCATGAAGGGAAATTGACAGCTCATCCAGTCCCCAAACCGGAAGTGCCACCCCATAATTCAAAGCGCAGTGAGATCGTCAGGAATACGGTGGATGCAGTCACCGTAGACACTTGGACCAAGACATTGCATACCAATTTTCAAGTCAATTGGACTAATGGTCAGGTGGTCATAGCCCTTTTTATGTTTTTCTAACATTATAGCGCCACCTAGTGATACATTTTTTTTACTGTGACCACAGATTGAACTCATACATACGTGTACCAAGTTTGGTGAAGATATCTGATTTACCTCTCGAGTTATAGCCATTTTAGTAAAATAGGCTCCTCCCTCAACGTTAAAGGATTAGTTCACTTTAAAAAAAACTTTTGCTGATAATTTGCTCACCCCGATGTCATCCAAGATGTCCATGTCTTTCTTTCTTTAGTCGAAAAGAAATTAAGGTTTTTGATGAACACATTTCTCCATATAATGGACGTCAATGGGCCCCAAACGGGTCAAGGTCCAGATGACAGTGTCAGCGCCGCTTCAACGGGCTTTAAACGACACCAGACGATGAATACGGGTCTTATCCAGCGAAACCATCGCTCATTTCAAAAATAAATAATAAAGTTTAAGTTTTATAAGCACAAGCGCTCGCCTTGCTCTGTTCTGTGATGCGCGTTCGTGACGTCACGTGATACGCAGTTACGTTGAAAGGGTCTCGCTTGACGAGTCAGTGTTTACAGATGTGCGGAAGGAGGACCATACACACATATTCAAATGTCTTTGTGTCAGTTTATCGTTTAAAATGCCCATCTCGTGTGTGTATCCTGGTGTTGGAATATTAAAAAGCATAAAAGAAAATTTTCGTCAGGACAGACATTTTTTACTTTTCATATAAGCGTGACCTTTTTACCTGATGTCACGAACGCGCATCACAGAACAGAGCAAGGCGAGCGCTTGTGCTTATAAAACTTAAATTTTTGTATTTATTTTTGAAATGACGATGGTTTCGCTAGATAAGACCCGTATTCATCGTCTGGTGTCGTTTAAAGCCCGTTGAAGCGGCGCTGACACTGTCATCTGGACCTTGACCCGTTTGGGGCCCATTGACGTCCATTATGTGGAGAAATGTGTTCATCAAAAACCTTAATTTATTTTCAACTGAAGAAAGAAAGACATGCACATCTTGGAGGACATCGGGGTGAGTAAATTATTAGCAAAAGTTTTTTTTTTAAAGTGAACTAGTCCTGTAATTTTGCGCCCCCTAGCGACTGTGAATCGAAATTTCATTGATCCGATAATTATTCAGTGAAACCGATAATTATTGATCGTCAGACTCCAGAGAAACATTTCTGTACTGGTTTGGTTCCGATCGGGCAAAAAACCTAGGACTAGTTCGCAAAAGTATGTTTTTGACAAAATTCAAAATGGCGGAAAATTACCATACCTGAAATGAAATCGGAGATATACGTTTTTTTTTCTTCAAGAGTCCAGCTCTCCAATGATATAAGACACTTGAGTCTACGCCTTACGGTCTAGGAGTTATAAGCAGTTTCGCGCAATTGATCGCTGTAGCGCCACCTATTGGCCAATCGTGGTAGCCGCTAAGTTTGTATGAAACGAGACAGAGCGAGTCCACAATACCGGATGGCATAATTAAATAACTGTTACACAAAATATTGATTAGACTCAGTCGTAATATTTTATTAGCTCACCAAATGCAAAACTTCCACGAAGAAAAAACGTTCCTAGCGAGTGTATAGCGCTGCTGACTCCAGGGAGTCTGTGTGCTTCAGTTTTCAGCGGTTGTTATCTGTGAATAATGGTGCGATTGACCAATCAGAATCCAGTATTCCTTCAGTGCTGTTTGTGAGGCAGATGTTTCTCACACACAGGAGATTCAGAGGCGCTGAAGGATCTGCTGAGGAATCCTCATCTCCGACAGCTGATGATGTCCGTGGACTCGGCGGGGAATAAAGCCAGCGCCGTGAGAGACGCCATGCAGGAGCCGCTGTTCGTGGAGTTCGCTGATCGCTGCTTACAAATTATTGAACCTACACAAACAGAGAGTGCTGGTGACAAACACTGATGTTACTGAACTCACTCAATAATGAACACGCATCAAGGCAGTCCATTGGTTTCTGTGCACAAATGTTTATGTAACAATTTATTAAATGTCTTTTGAATACAAACAATCAGAGTCATGAGTAATTTATACTTGCAGGTGAAACTGGAAAAATTTTAATATGGTGCAAAAGTTTCAGTAATTCAACTTAAAATGTGAAACTAATATATTATATAGACTCATTACATGCAAAGTGAGATATTTCAAGCCTTTATTTGTTATAATTTTGATTATGGATTACAGCTTATGAAAACCTTTTCACAATATTCTAATTTTGAATTTGGGGTTTTCATAATCATAATCTGTAAACCATAATCATCAAAAATATAACAAATAAAGGCTTGAAATATCTCACTTTGCATGTAATGAGTCTATATAATATATTAGTTTCACCTTTAAGTTGAATTACTGAAATAAATGAACTTTTCCACGATATTCTAATTTTTCCAGTATCTGATAAACACTCAAATAGCTCAATCTTTAGTATTTTGAAATATTTGTTGCATATCCATGTTTTCTTAACATATTACTGAGCCTTTGTGTTGTCAGTTACACATGCCAGTCATTTATTACACGCCATCATGCCTTTTATAATTAATAAATGTTCATAAAGAAGCCAAAAACAGAACATCTGTAATGATTTTTATTTGAATTATCAAAGTTTGACAAAGTGTTTGTTTGTTTTGTTAAAGCTGTACCTGAGCACAAACAAAAAACACCTGTATTACAGTCACACGTTTTGTTGATTTAATGTCCTGAGATTAAAAATATTGATTATTTTTGGTAATAAATGCACATATTTCCTAACCAAAAACACCTTTGATTTAAGGAGGAATGTTGTGTTGTGTGTGAGCAATCGGTGTGTCAAATCTGACAAAATTAAGAAAATTAAGCATATGCAAAAAATACATATGCAAATAGTACGTTAATTCAGTTTGCTTTGGTAAGAGCATCAACAGCAATGCCGAAACTACGGCTTATCCCAGTATTTTATTCATGTCTTACATTGTGCAATGAATAGTTAATGAATAAAAAAAGATATCATGCAAAGTGTACAAAACTTGTCTTTATCAATACTATATTCTCCATCATCTCATTTATCATTATATTCTATTATAAATAATGTTGTAACATGTTTTAAAGGTGCTGTATGTAGAATTGAGAAACTGTGTTTTTAGCGACACCGGTGGCCGTTGAGTGAACTGCAGCTTCACACTCGAGATCACGTAACACACAAGAGACTGAACGTGAGTCAAGACCCTGATATACTCGTTCTCCGCTTAAGAGGAAATAAGTTGGAAATACCTTAGCAGTGATTTACTGTTAGCGAACATCCCGCCGCCGTCCACCGCTGAGAGCGACGTTTAGATGAACGCGTGAATATGTGCGGCTCTTTCCTCTCAATAACACAATAAACACAGACATGAGAAACATCAGTTCAGAAAGCATCTGATCATAGAGATGTGGAGATGTTCTCGACAGATGAGCTCATTAAATTTACACGGTCATGATAGTTTGATTATAAAGTATATCTGAGACTATAGACTATATAGATGTGAGACTGTAGTTTGAATGAATCTCTTTTCTTTGCACGACACATTGACATTAGAGTCCAGAACGCTCCTCAGCATTATCCTGAACAGTGTATAAGCGTTAGCTTCATGTGTCGTCGAGCAGAAAACACACATCTGAGATTTTCCAGACAAAAACATCCTGAGTCCTAAACATAAAAACCAGCTAGGGAGTCTGGGAAGGTCTCGTTTTTAAGTTTCGTTACAAGCTGTTTATACATTGGCAATACAAATTATGAATACATGAAAATTCTTACATATAGCCCCTTTAAAACCTATTATTTTATCAGCGTGTACACTGATATTATTAAAGACCGGTGTGAGTGAGTGGAGGCGGGGCTAATTAGCATATTCATTAATCCACGTATACTAAATGAAGCACGGGTGTCGAGTTACATTCAAGCTATTTTAAGGCATTAAGAAATTATTTTCACTAATTTTTGTTTTTAAATATGCAATTTTGGTGATCAGAGAAGAGTTTTAACGGATACAATTATTGATGACTTTAATACATTACAAATCAAATTAAATACCAGAATTTAGGATCCATCAGCAGCACATTATGAATAAATTCTTATCTATAAAATATATCACTTTATATATTTACGATATAAATATCACTGTCAAGCTGTGCAAGAAACATTATTTAAATCATAATGCTAGTATAAAATAAAAGTAATAGTTGTAAAGCAAACGCTAATTAAAAGGCACTTGTGCTTCATGCTGAGAGTAAACACAACTAAACGCTGAATTGCACTATTAACAATAAGGCAGCTAAATGTTTAATATCACGTGATGTAGTGTATTTGAAAGGTGCACTGATCGCATGAAAGCTTTAGCAGCATGATGAGAAGATGAGACGTGCGCTCAGGTTTTCTCCAGCAAGATCTGGTTGAATCCGGTCACCACATCGGCGTTGTGCACCGGGTGCCTGTCAGCGTAGAGAAGCGGAGATCTCTGCAGATGCATCTTAATGGACCCCTGGCAAAACAAACAGCCAAAGCATTAAAAGCAGGACTTTTAGTTTGTCTTCTTCACTGGGATGTCCTCTCTGTTGTCAGGCCAATGTCCACACTATCCATCCTAGATTAGAGTAAGTGTGTCCCAAAGCAGAGTGTGTTGAAGAGAGTATGCCAGGATTATCTACTATTTCCGGTGGATTTTCGAAGTGTGGATGCGTGCTCACTATAACGGCTAATATTACCCACAATCCATTGCGCTTTGGAGGAGGAACTACAAACATGAGTAGTGTTAAAAAACTACAAAACATTGGCGACCGACGGTGAGAGGCTTAGATAAAGGTTTGAGTGACTAATCAAAGTTTAACTTGATATAAAAAAGATTTATTTATTTCATCTGCAATAACAATGTGGACTTTTATAAAGATCCGTTTGGCCAATAACTTTTAAATGCATTAATGTTTATTTATTTATATAGCACAGTTTAATACAACTCACGTTGCCCAAAGTGCTTCACAATCACAAACTAAACTAAAAAAAACACACAAAAAGATAACAGAAATAAACATAGCCACATCACATAGACAATAACCCATTTAAGAAAGCTCTCCGTTTGAATTTAAAAGATGTTGTTTTAACATAGCTTTAAACATGAGTAGAGATTTGGCAGATCGAATAGATTGAGGGAGGTCATTCCACAATTTAGGTCCTGCTCGAGAAAAGGCTATGTCACTTCTATGTTTATATTTTGTCCTGGTAGTGCAAAGCAGCTGGACCGGACAAATATATACAGGAGCTAGATTGTGCAAGGCCTTAAAAACAAGTACGAGGATCTTATAAATAATTCTAAATCGTACTGGCAGCCACTGTAATGAAATTACATATTTCTTTGTATGAGGAGAGTCTCGTCATGAAAGACCCGCGACTGCAGATTCTGCATTTCTCTATGATACAGTATGAAATGAAATGTGGAGGATTTTAACTGTGATAAGATGATTGACAGGCCAGTTTACTGTATCAGGATGAGAGAGACGCAATTGTATGACGTGAGAGTTTGTCCCAAAGCTTGTCTACTCTTCTGCTACACACTCAAAAGTACGCACTTCTTCTTCTTCACATAAAGAGTACATACTTTTAGGGCGTAGTATAAATAAGTAGGCGAATTGAGACGCAGCAAGTGTATAGTTTAACATTGGTTGCAATGGTTTTTGATTAGTTACACGCCTCTTTTAGTTCTTTAGCTAGTATACTGTATATATATATATATTGCCCTGAGTTTCCTTTGTCATGTTATAAGCTGTTATGTTGCTCCTGCTCTTTTGTTAATTTAAATAAAATCTGCTGTTTGAAGATCCTCAACTCTCTTCTTCTTTATGCCTAAAACGTGACAATGTTCCTTGCATTTATAGTACACAGTTCAGCAAGATAAAAAACTTTAAATGTATTAACTTGATCCACCTCTGAGTAAACTTCATTTACAAACAGTGTTATTATTTTTAACTAAAACGATCAAAAATCATTTTGAGTAATGAAGCTATAAAATAAAAATATTAGACGAAAAGTCCCCCTGTGGTGAAAATCCAGCTTTTAATGTTGTTTATGTGTCTATGTGGTGTTTTTAATCTGCTTTAATCATGTGTAAATTCATAAGTCGACAGCATTGCTGAGTATTTTCTGCTTAAAACTGCAGTGAACCAAAGACAGTCTCAAAAACACGGTTTGAAATCGCTGGTGTTTCTTACGTCACAAACTACCTTGTAACCAATCAGATCAACGTGTGATCGTCAACCAGTGGATCTCTGAGTGAGTGAGTGAGTGAGTGGAGGCGGGGTTCATTTGCATATTCATAGAACCGCGAATACTAAATGTGGCAAGGGTGTCGAGTTACATTATTTTAAGATATTTTAAGACATGAAGATTTTTTTTTCAAGGAAAAAACGTTTAAACGTGTAATTTTGGTGATTAAAGGTGAGTTTTAAGGGATGAAATTATTGACTACAGGGGGGCTTTTACAAACAGAGGTAAGTGTCTAAATAATTTTCTGTAGTAATCGCCAGCATGTCATAGACATGAGCTTAAGCTAAGTTTTTGAGACTGTCTTTAGTTCACTGCAGTTTTAAGGAGAAAATAAATGCTGTTGACTTTACACATGGTTTGTCTTAAAGCATATTAAAAACACCACATAGACACATAAACAACGTTAAAAGATGGATTTACACCACAGGGGGACTTTAATCTGCATTTATACAGGAATCATTTATGGCCACTCAAAACATATCACATAAACGTAGTGTATTGGAAATGTCTCGTACCCGTGGCTGAGCTCTGATAGACGCCACGCCCTGTTCAAACTGGTTGGTCTCTACTTTGTAATCAGCGTCTCTGAATGGGATCTTCAGACAGGCCATCATGGACATGATCCGCTGGAGACCAGTGGCCGTCAGAGACACCGTGATGGAGGGAGCAGAAGCAATCGCGAGCCCGATCGGCCAGGCTCGCACCATGACCGGCTCCTGGATGCTGTCGAGTTGTACAGACCCTCTTTCCCTCAGCAGAGGATCCAGCTTCGGCAACACACATGATTCTTCCTCCATGAAGTCCTCAGCATCATCCAGCTCTGCCTCAGCTAACGCATCCATCCACGCCTATCGAGAAGCAACGCAGAAATGTAAGAAAACAGCACAAAACACACATGATTCAAGGAACATTTAGTTAGCAATCCTTATTTGCCAATGATTTTTAATGTTTTCCTTCTGAAATTATTAATCGCATCCAATATAAATGTGTGTTTGCATAATATGTGACCTGATCCAGCAAAATGAGTAACATAGACCCAAATTTTGGTATTAATGGAAAGAGGAGACCATAATCTTTCAAATTATATAGTCAAAGTCATATCTTGAATGGTTGTAAAGATATACACATTTGAATTATGGTCTGCCCTATTTTTCCAATTGAAAACCTGAGAAAATCGCTTTTCAAGGTTTTTTGCCCGTTTTTTTGTTGATATCTTTCAAAATCCATTGCATTTAAAGGGATAAACTATTTATTTTACAGCTTAATTTGACCAAAGACATTAATATATAACACGACATTTATCAAATTAATAATATTTCATCTTTCTGAGGAGATCTTGAGCTTGTTTACACAGAGCGTCAGAAGTCTGACAGGAGGATGGCTAGACCAATCGCGTGCCGGTCAGTCGAAACGGGGCTTCCCGTTGACAAATGATCAGCGTTTGTGTACATTTGGTTATATACCAGCGTGTAACAGCATATTTGGAGAGCAGAGATAGTGAGGTTTCAGGGGATAGCCGGGACATGCTCAGAGCTGACGAGAGGAGATGAGAAAAACAATGTTTATTTCCAGCAAATTTAGTAAAACTTTAATAGTCATTTAAATACCTTTACTCAATTATCTGGACTACGAAACTTTGGGAGATTATTTTTTAATGTCTGGTCTTTGAAATTAGCAAAAAAAAAAAAAAAATTATTTCATTGTTTTTCCACATAATCGGCCCATATCTTAAACTGGAACGTTGCGACTTCCGACTCATTTCGCCCGAGAGGGTCACATGTGTGTGTGTGTGTACTACTGTGTATAATTATTTTGTTTATATATAGATACACACATGCATGTGATGGGAAGTTCGGATCATTTTACTGACTCTCTTGTTCGAAAATGAACGAATCTTTTTTCCGAGTCATTTCGTTCTTTAAGGGGCTTTAAATGTTATACTTTTTAACAGGCAAATTCCCCGAACACATCCACCTGCGCAATCTAGATCATATTCTGAGTTAAGAAATCATTATAATGCAGTCAAAAATAATTGACAGGGAACATAAAATAATTACTTTACCTCCCGAGTCTTTCGTTTATTTCTCACGTGACGGACGCAATTATTTTGCCAAAAAATTTTAATTATTTGTAATGTTTTCCTTCTGAAATGATTACCGGTAATCGCATCCAATATAAAAGTATGTTTACATAATGTGTGTGTGTGCTGTGTATAATTATTTTGTTTATATATATATAAATACACACATGCATGTATATATTTAAGAAATGTTTATATTCAATAATAAACTTATTTTTTTTTATATTATATTATATTATATATAAATAAAAAATTTCTACATGCATGTGTGTATTTATATACCGGTGAACAAAATAATTATACACAGCACACACACATATATTATGTAAACAAACTTTCATATTACTTCCTTAAACATCTACGTCACAATGTGAACTATTAGCATAATACAGTCCAAATACAGGCAACACTTCAATAAATTGTATCACCCAATAAACGAAATAATGAACTTTTAAAATAGCATCATATAACCCCTTTAAATTATAAAGCATTGTATGCAGAAGAATTCATCAAACACACCAAAAAGTTTGGAAAAGTCTGCACAATACATAAAATTCTCAATGGATAAAATCAAGTCCTGCCAAACACTTATTAATCAGATTAAAAACCAGCACAATGCTTACTCTCCAGCGCCTCCATTTGGTTTGGATGACCGTTGCAGCTTTGTGCCATTTCTTAATTTCACTTCTGACCCGCCAGGATCTCAAACCTATGATAAAGAGACACATAAAGGGAGTTAAAAACACGACTTCAGATTTTATTAAGTCGACATTTATGTGATCAAAGTCGAGTCGACTAGTTGCTGATGGCGTCATTAATGAACATATGTGACCCTGGACCACAAACCCAGTCTGGAGCCGCACGGGTATATCTGTGGCAATAGCAACTATACATTGTATGGGTCAAAATTATACATTTTTCTTTTATGCCAAAAATCATGAGGATATTAAGATCATGTTCCATGAAGATATTTAGTAAATGTCCTACCGTAAATATATAAAACATGTATTTTTGTGAGTGAATGCAGCACAATCGTGAACATAAATGCACAACTTTAAAGGAGATTTTCTCAATGTTTAGATTTTTTTGCTCCTCAGATTCCAGATTTTCAATAGCTGTGTCTCGACCACATATTTTCCTATCCTAACAAACCACACATTAATGGAAAGATTATTTATTCAGCTTTCATGTGATGTATAAATCTCAATTTAAAAAAATGTACTCATGTGACTGGTTTTGTGGTCCAGGGTCACAAATAAGCTTGAAATGTTATTTTCAAGGAAGTACCTTGTCTATTAACGGGTAAAGCGATAGCTAGTCAGCTTGAGGTCCTTTCCATCTAAACTGGTTATATCTCGTTAGCCTAGTATTGTTTATAAGCAGTAGGATAACCATATTCATCCGCAGAGCCGAAGCAAAACCAAAACAATGTTATTCTGCCGAAATGCATGCAGTAAACGGACGCTAGAGGGCACAAAGTTATATAGTGTACCTTTAAAGTTTCATTGCATTAGTATTAAATCATAAAACATACCGGTGAAACTAAAAATGAGAATATGGTGCAAAACAAAGTTCATTTATTTCAGTAATTCAACTTAAAATGTGAAACTAATATATTATATAGACTCTCTACATGCAAAGTGAGATATTTCAAGCCTTTATTTGTTATAATTTTGATGATTATGGCTTACAGATTATGAAAACCCCAAATTCAAAATTAGAATATTGTGAAAAGGTTTTCATAAGCTGTAAGGAAATAAATTAACTTTTGCATGATATTTAAATGTTTTGAGTTTTACCTGTAGAATCCAGACGAATTAAAAAAGAATTTGGGAAAAAATAATACAGAATTTGGGGTAAAGTACATAATTTTATAAGGCCCTATTGTTGTTTTTGAAACATTTATAAATTGTTAAAAGTATTATGAATTCATTAGTGTGGTATGGTCTGATTATGAGACTTTTATGTCCAGGGATTATACTGTGACTCCGTTATCTTTTGGCTTTACTGATCTCCGAGAAGCAGGTGTTTGGCTCAGGTGAGCTGAATCTGTTCTGGGTTTAAGGGATAATCAGGAGGAAGGTGATCAGGTGTCAGTGTCTAGACACACAGCAGATGCCTACTTCTTTAGCCTCCTTTACACCTTCCACACGTAAACACTCACCTATATACAGTATTTTCTTTTTTCCCTGAGAAAATAATTTCTTCATGCCTTAAAATAGCTTGAACGCTTGAAAGTGAATTAATCTGCCTGATGGATTTGCACATGGTATCATATCTCTTATAACATGCAAAGTGAGATATTCCAAGCCTTTATTTGTTATAATTTTAATGATTATGGCTTACAGCTTATGAAAACCTTTTCACAATATTCTAATTTTGAATTTTTATAAACTGTAAAATTATAACAAATAAAAGCTTGAAATATCTCACTTTGCATGTAATGAGTCTATATGATATATTAGTTTCACCTTTTAAGTTGAATTACTGAAATAAATGAACTTTTGCACCATATTCTCATTTTTCCAGTTTCACCTGTACAAGCAGTATTCCTGTAATCACAAAAATAGATGGTAAATGCTGACCTGCTTGTATACGAGTGGCAGCGTGAGTCCTGAGGTTGCGCTGATGTTGTTGATGCCTGCGCCAGCAACACTGGATACAGAACGCTTTCTGTGAGCGCACCCTGTTCCTGTGATCCTCCAGCATCTCCAACTGCACAACACATGACGAATTAACTACTGACTGACATCACAATAAAAAGGTTCCCACACCTCGGTTAACTTCAACTTCAAGGACTTTCCAGCTCCAATACCCTCAAATTCAAGGACTTAATGTGGGGGCACATTTCAAGTGAAAGCAAGGTTACATCGTGTTACCTTGTAAGATGCATTGTTACAGTTTTCATGTGTCAAACACAACTATGCAAAAAAGCTATTTTTTTGCATTTATTTTTGGCCAAATGTGACCCTGGATCACAGAACCAGTCTGGAGCCGCACGGGTATATCTGTGGCAATAGCCAACTATACACTGTATGGGTCAAAATGATATGCCAAAAATCATGAGGATATTAAGATCATGTTCCATGAAGATATTTAGTAAATGTCCTACCGTAAATATATAAAACATGTATTTAACATTTAGGGGTTTAACATTTTGCAAAACATGTTACAATCATAAGTCATCAGAGTGCATGCTTTACCAGGGACTGTGTAAGAAAGACTTTGGTCCTCCCACAATGCACCATGTTGTTGTTGTCCTCAGGGCTGAGGGTGGCGTTTGGTCTCTTGAGGACCACATTAACCACATCCTTTACAGCAGATCCCAGAACAGCCTGATCGTTTATCTCAGGGCCTATGGGCGAGAGCTGAGCTTTAGAAATACACATTTATGATACTTATTGTGTTTTAAAGTCAATAATTTTACTCCTCAAACTCATCTTTTACATTTTTAAAGGTTATTTCCTGAGAACATAATTTCTCCATGCCTTAAAATAACTTGAATGCTTAATATGACGGATGAATTTGCACATGGTTAGTCATGAAGCATATTAACAACTTATATAAACAACAATAAACACATGATTGTTGTAAGGCAAGGCACTATTTTTTTTCATGCACTAGATGATTTCGGCCTTTTTTACTTCCACAACATGTCTTCTCTCAGACTAGAGGAAAGAAAACATTCAAAATACACATTTAAGTGATTATTTTATTACACTTTATCTGTATCAGTAGATTTCAATTACAATACATAATTTTAAAGGCCATTTTCTCAAAATGAGTTTATTTTTCTCCTGCGGCGAGTCAGAAAACTCCACTTCTCAAGTAAATTTTTTACCGGTCCAATCAGCGAACAGAGGGAGTGGCTGAGAACGATGACGTTGAGGTTGTGCGCTAGTTTGAGTCGTCATACGTCACGACCAAAGGTTAGCGATTGGTTATGGCAGATCCAGAGCGGCTCTGGGCAGATCCAATAGTTTTAAACTTCAACAGAGGACCCGCCTTCAAGGAAGTTAACGCTTGTCAATGGAGAGAGGCCAGACTCTCTGTACAAAGGCTAGAACCAGGCTACATAAATTCAGCCCCAAAGACCTATTTATTTCTATACAAGACATTAGTCAGATTACACCAAGATTAAGGGCCCTATCACACAGCTGGCGCGACACAAGTGTTTTTAGCTAGTTTCAGCCTGACGCAGTTATCATTTTCACGTCCTGCGCACCGTTGTTTAAATAGCAAATGCATTTGCTCCCAATTGACCCTTCACAGGGAGCTTGATTGACAGGTGATCTGACCAATCATACTTCGCCATCCGCCATTTTGTCCAACAAAGCAGTCAGGAGAGATAGTAGATTAACATGGGAGGATTTGAACTTGAGAAGCGGAGTGTACTGACGTCTTTCCGCGGTTAAAACAACATTCCTTCTGATGTTCATTCATGTTTATTTGATTCTATAAATGAACTAAAAGGAAGAGATGATCGGTTCACGAGCAGCTTTAACTGAGGCGACACAGCGATCTGTCACGACACATTAAAGAGCCATAAAACTGTATTTATTGTTTACATTTCTTTTTTAAAAATACCACATTTGAAAGTTAAGACTTGTTTTATATGTTTAATATCAAAAGTAACCGAAAAGTAACCTGGTCTGTCCTGTCTGTCAGTGTGTTGTCAGTCTCCTCTCTGCTCCGCGATGTGTTTTTGGTGTGTGTGTGAGAGCGGCGTAGCTTGTTGGACATAGCGACAGTAACTAAGGGGGGCGGGTCTTTGCGAACGGTCAATTGTGCGCCCATGAGCTGCTGGCCTGAGAACGAGGTGTGTTCAGGCGCATTGTTGGACCGTTGCTATTTTGAGGAACAGAAATAGACTGAGCCATTGACCAACTGAAACCTGCTCTAACGTCAATGGCGCAATATTTTTTTTGTTATTTAAAGAGCACGTTAGTAATGCGCACCTATAAGACGGGTCCACAACGGGCACACTCTGCTTATTACACACACACAGGGACGCACAGCAGCACACAAACATGCCAAATATTTAAAATAAAAAGATTACAATGTAAAAGATTATTATTGTGTATAGTGTTGTCAAAGTACCGGTACTTCGGTACCAAATCGGTACTGAAAATGTGACGGTACCAGCATTTCTGTAGTACCGGGTATATTCGGTACCCACTAATAGGCACTGCTTTCAGTCACTTTCTGTGACGGCTCCAAACAAACTTTTTTTTACTAAGAGCACTGTAGCCGATATATACCACAATATAGTGTCTGTGTTTAAATAGCAAAAAAACTATTTAAATATTAACCCTGCATGTTCTGCTTGTCTTTCCACTATCAAATTTTGTCATGTAAATAGCGAATCCGCCACGGCGCAAGCGCAACTGGCATTTAAAGGGAATGGGAGATGAGACTCTGATTGGTTTAACGCACGTAAACCCCAAAACACACCCATTACTCATTAAGAGAATAGGGACAACCCTTTTAGACCATGTGCCGGGAGCGCCGACCATTTTTCCTGTCGTTAAACTAGCAAAAGTGGATTCAGACACAACATAAGTGAACTTGTGCCCTGCGCTTTAGATTGTTAAAAAAGGGCCCTTAAACTCAACATACAGAAGATGGAGATAGTTAAGATTAAGAAGAAAAGGCAAGCAAGTGCACAACTGCATGCAAAATATCCACTAGATAAGCATGCAGTAATTCACCTGAGGAATTCAGATTCACATTATTTTAAGCACTGCGTTCATAGAACAAGACAGGAATAAATAAGAGGAGGATACTGAAAGAAAATAAGACAAGAATCAGGAATTAACGAAGAGAACAAGAAAGCAGACGGTACTTTGTGTCCACTTAGTGTTGCACGTACCGTTCTCTCTGTTCATTTGCGCTGCTAGTCTGTTGTTTGTGATCAGCCCGTATCTCTGGAGGAAACTGCAGTACGGGATCCTGCACAGATAATACAAAATAAATGTGATCATTCTGAAGGGAATTCTCAAAACTTGAGCTGATATGAGATATACAAAATCTTGGAAGTGTAGTCTTCCCTTTTAACCCTTGTGCGACCTTATGCACCTTTTTGGCTTTTTCAGTTTAGTTTTTTTGAGAATTTTTCCTGTATTAATGCCAACTACACATATTTTGGCACAGGTGTGGAATTTTACTATTTCACCCCCATTCCCTTTAATACATCTATTTTACAATAGTTCCACTCAGGGCTTTAAGAACAAAAATGTCCCCATTGAAACCCATTAAAACTGTAATTTTTTATTTATTTTATAATCCCTTGACCATTTAACTATAAAATTATGCAATCTTTGTTAAGAGGCTTTCATTCTATTGGCAAGGCTTCAAAATTTTAATTTTGACTATTTTTTACCAGATGGTGCCATTTTCTCAGGTCTTGTGTTATGTCTCAATATTTGAGAGAAAAACTGCAAATCACAAATACAACCACTGTGTACCAGTGGAGTTTTGATGGCATCTAATGGGGAAAATTAGACCTCAAACTTTTGGATTAGATTTTAGGCTTTGATTTTTTTAGCAGTTCATTTTTTTTAAATAAAATATATATTTTATATAAAAAATGTCATACATTTTATAAACTTAAACCTCTATAAAGTTTTTTTGGTTTCACTTTATAAACCTTTTTTACTTCAACAATGAATGATCTTTCCTTAAAATTAGACCAAACTTAAGTTTTTTGACACAGACATGTTTGTCCTCTATGAACCTAAGAGTAACTTTTTCTAGGGTTAAACACTTGTATGATGTGGAGATTATATGGTAAGAGATGTGTGGATTGTGTAGCTTTACCTGATGGGAAATCCTGCTGCACTGATGTTTATGGTCTCCACTATCCCACAGGCCTCAAGCTGAGCGATGACCTGAAACCAAACCAAGACTCACTAATCAGTCCATGAACTATAAACGTATGTAACCTGAAACTCAAGGGGATCCCATGTGAACAGACACAAATGCACATGTTTTTCGCACCTCTTCCTTTTTGAAGGTGAGCGGTCTGCAGTCCGGGTTGGGCTTGATGCAGCGTGTGTAGTGCGGGGTGGTGCTGTGCAAAATCCTCATCAGGCTTTCAAGTGAGTTCTGCATATTCACAGAAAGACAAACAAATTAAGCACAGACACGTGTCAATGTAAAAAATTATTAAATTGAACCAACACATGACAGCGTCACTCCTGAACATCCTCTATAACAGTCTGATTGTAGTTGTATAGCATATGAAAGTCTGAAGGGGCCCAAATAATTTAATTAATTTCATTTTTCAATAATTTAATTCAATTTCATTTAAATAAAAATGAAGGGGCCCATTTATATCTTATCTAGCGAATCGATCGGTCATTTTCACAAAAAATAAATAAATATATATATACACACATTTAAACCACAAATGCTTGTCTTGCACTAGCTCTGTGATGCGCCACACATTACGTAATCACGTTGAAAGGTCACAGGCAGAAGTACAGACCTAGTGTTTACAAAGAGAGTGTGCAATGACTAAGTCAAACGGCATTTACAAAAATGAATAAATTAATAAAAAGTAAAACAACGATGTTGGGAAATTAAAGTTTTTCGCCCTACCCTACCTTTTTGAACCGGAACACGCGTGACCTTTCAATGTGATTACGTAATGTGTGACGCATCACAGCTAGTGCAAGATGAGCATTTGTGTTTAAAAAGTATATAAATGTTTATTTATTTATAAAATGTCCGCTGGTTTGGCTAGATAAGACTCTTATTCCTCGGCTGGGATCGTGTCGAGACTTTGACGCTGCACTGAAATTATAATTTGGACCTTCAACCCATTGGACCCCATTGAAGTCACTGTATGGAGAAATATCCCGGAATGTTTTCCTCAAAATCCTCAAAAATGTTTTCGACCGAAGAAAGAAAGACATGAACATCTTGGATGACGTGGGGGAGAGTAAATTATCAGGACATTTTTATTCTGAAGTGAACTAATCCTTTAAATACAGATATAAACAAAGGACAACAGTGAAGGCCTGCCTATTCACATGTCAATAAACCATTGTAGTAAAACAAGCGTCTTAAACATTGCCGTTCATGACTAGAACTTTAAAAAAAAATGTGGTTGGAAATTTAGGAAAAGCACAAACATAAACAATTCACTTGACTTCACAGAGCATCTTCAGTATATCTCTACTTTAAACCTTGATTGTTGACCACTTTATACAATCAAGAATTTAACAGATATATGTGTGAAAGATGTTGAAATGCCTGGGACAAGGAAATAATCTGAAACCATCCTATAATGTGAATGTAAAACGTAATGATTCAAGGCTAAAACACAATAATTTACAACATAAGTCATTTGTAAAAATCTATGAACAAATCATAAGCTTAATTTTCACCTCTTTAAAACCTGTACCTTAAATTTGGAGACGACAGTGATCACTTTACTGTGTCCTCTAGAGCCCTCGCTCTCAAGGTCACCGTCAGCGAAGAGACTGTGCAGCAATGAATCCTGGGATTTCTGCAGGAGACCGGTGAGCTCAGGAGGAACCGGGTCCTGCAGAACACATGGACACATGAGACAAAAACACAAATAAGTGCTTCCCATGCGCTTAGCTTAGACCAGCTACATATTTATGTATATAACTATTGATGTACACTACCAGTCAAAAGATTTGGATCGGTAAGATTTATTATGTTTTTAAAAGAGTCTCTTCTGCTCCTCCTCCAAAAAAAAAAACAGTAATATTGTGAAATATTATTATAATGTAAAACAGCTGAATATATATTAAAGTGTAATTTATTCCTGTGATCAAAGCTGAATTTTCAGCATCATTACTCCAGTCTTCAGTGTCACATGATCCTCCAGAAATCATTATAATATGATGATTTGATGCTCAAGAAACATTTATGATTATTATCAATGTTGAAAACAGTTATTTACATTATTATTTCAGGATTCTTTGATGAATAGAAAGTTCAAAAGAACAGCATTTATCTGAAATAGAAAGCTTTTGTAACATTAAATATACTTTTCTTTTCTAAAATATAATTTACATTATTACACACTTTTCTATCTCAAAAAAAAAAAAAAAAAAAAGCTTCTTAAGAAATGTACCAAAAATAAATAAATAGTAGTAAAAAATATACATACACATACACTCTTTGTAGTGCAAATTAACATGATAAAACCATTACAACTGGTAGACATAGGCTACTGTATAGCCTTAAGTATTTTCTTCCTCACAAAAGTAAACAACTGAACTAAAAGTGTTCTCAATATAACACTGAACAATGTAAAAACATAAATAATAATAGAATAGAATATTTTGGGGTTTGATTTGTATAACCTACAGAGAACGTCATCATCAGAGGTTATTTAAGCCAACTTCTAGTCGTGTTTGCCGCACGTCTTCACAACTGGTCAATCAAAGATGTTTTCTGGGAACGTTCCCTGCAGGTTATTTTATATTATAACCATGTAAACTAATTAAAACGTTGCAGATGAAAAACTATATTATGCTCGGACACACTCCGTCTCTCTCGCGAACTGTTGACTCGAGCGCGCTCTCGGACACATTCGGTCTCTCTCGCGCGCTGACGACGTTCGCTTCGCTTTTGTCCAGTCCGGCGCCTCGAAACACGCACACACACACACCAGAGAAAAAGTTTGCAGTTCCTATAGCGGAGAGAGAGAGCCTGATCGGACGAAAACCGCTTCAGTGAACTCAATTATAGTAACGGCGCATTTTTTTTGTCAGTAACGGTAACTGCGTTGTAATGGAGGAAACAGTAATTAGTTAGATTACTCGTTACTGAAAAATATAACGCCGTTTATTTATAGCGCCGTTATTCCCAACACTGTATATATATAATTCAGCTTTGATCACAGGAATAAATTACATTTTAAAATATAGTAAAATAGAAAACAGTCATTTTAAATTGTCATACTATTTAAAACTTTTTATTTATCAAATAAATACAGCCTTGGTGAGCAGAAGAGACTTCTTTTAAAAACATTAAAAATCATACCGATCATGAAAATATTACATCGGTTACCTAAGGTCCCCCATGACGTGTACTGTATATATGAGGTAGAAAGTGAAGAAAAAAAAGAACTTGTGAACGATTTTTGACTTTTAACCAATGGACTGCGTTGGATGTGTAGCCCTTAACATAACTGTACTGCAGAATTTGATCGAATCATGTTATTATGAATGTAATATAAGTTATCCCCGGCGACCAGTGTGTGTCTACGTATGTGTGTAAGTGCTCGGAATATACATTTTGTGTGTACAGGGGTACACAAGAGTATGTAAGGATGAGTATGTGCATATGTATTGTAAATGTGGTTTTCTTTATGTGCAAAAAAATAAAAAAATTACAAAACTTTTGTCTGGTGTGTAGTTTGTACCTTGTTCTTCTCCATCATGCCCTGGATCTGGTAGCTGACTTTGCCTGCGTAGTGGGCCACAGTGAAATGGGGCTCTTTGCTGAATTTGTCCCAGCTGATGTTGGCATTATCTGACAGCTCCTTCTCCAGACGCACGCGAAACTGCTTCGCATCCGATGCTCTGTTCAGACGACACTCCTGAAGAACAGGCCGACAGGAAGGGAAGCAGGGAAGGGAGAAAGGTAAATTCATTAGTGCTATTAAAAAAGCTCTTTACCCATGTATCAATAAACCATTAATAGTGGCATTCACTATATTTGCAATGCAAATTCAAATACAATGCAATCAGGGTTTGAAATTAACTTTTCACTCATCGGCCAATTTGGCTACAAAATGTTTAAGTTACCGGCCATTCAGAACTTCTAATAACCAAAAAGAAATTAAATGAACCAGATTAACTACGTCACAGCTTATATATATATATATATATATATATATATATATATATATATATATATATATATATAAAATATAATTTGGATTTCATGCATTCTTATTCAAACTAAATCCTGTCATCCAGTATCTCCTCCCTTCCTCTTTCATCCTCATCACCAAAAATGTGTTTTAGGCGGACTGATCACTACAGGACAAAGGACATAATTTTTTAGGATGTTGAAAAATAACAACGTGTTTTCTGTTAACCAAATGCATTTTAATCTTCGCTATTGCTTCAATGCAAATGAACAAGCACGCCGTTATTTGTTGTGTAGTGACGAATGTTCAAGTAAGCCAGATATGCGCAGATTCTGTGCAATACGCTGTATTTAATGTCATTATAATGTAATTAATTATAATGTAATTTCATGATGAGTTGAGTATTTGCACAAAATCATATTTGCATATTTGGCTTAGACAAACTTCCCAGCAAAGTGAGTAAACATAATATGTAACACGCCAAATTGGCTAGTGATTTGACAGCGTTACCCGCCAGTTGATTTTTACACGCATTTGGCGGGTGTTAATTTAAAATCCTGAATGCAATGCTAAAGAAATGCAAGATATTTTACGAAGTCATTGTCTTTTTTCATCTTTTTCCAATTTCTCTCTCTGAGATATACTGAACAAAATAAATTATAAACGCAACACTTTTGTTTTTGCCCCCATTTTTCATGAGCTGAACGCAAAGATCTAAGACTTTTTCTATGTACACAAAAGGCCTATTCCTCTCAAATATTGTTCACAAATCTGTGTCAGTGAGCACTTCTCCTTTGCCGATTAACTTGTTCAGTTAATCATCCACCTCACACGTGTGGCATATCAAGATGCTGACTAGACAGCATGATTATTGCACAGGTGTGCCTTAGGCTGGCCACAATAAAAGGCCACTCTAAAATGTGCAGTTTTACTGTATTGGGGGGGTCCGAAAACCAGTCAGTATCTGGTGTGACCACCATTTGCCTCACAAAAACAAAAGTGTTGCATTCATAATTTTGTTCAGTGTAAGAAGTGGAAGCAAACCTCATTGAGCAGGGAGAAAATGCTGGAGGGACTGCCTTCAATCAGGTCCAGGCAGCCCTGGTTGTCCTGATAGCGTATGAAGGACCACTGCAGCCCCTCGGTCACATACTCCTCCTGCTGGGCCTTCAGGTAATGAGCCACAAAGTGCTGCTGCAGCTTCTCGTTAGCGTAATTAATACACAACTGCTCCAGGGTGTTCAGGAGGAAACATTCAAAACCGTACACATCCAGCAAGCCTAAAGAAGACACCAGTCAAGGGTTTATTGCTTTTTTAGAAGTACTTTCATTCCATTTAGCAAATAAAATGTACAGTAAATGATTTGAAACATTAAATTATATACAGAATATATTACTGAAATTAATTAATTAATCATATTTTCCATTAAATAAATAAATAGAATATTTACCAATAAAGTTGCACCACATGGAACTGTCGGCACACATACTGTTGTTGATGAAAGTGACTAACCAGTCAAACAGCCTGAAAATGGAAAAAAGAAGAAGAAAACATTTGAAAACCTTGCACCAGTATTATAAAAATATCTTCCGTTCTTCAGTTTCACTTCAAGTATAAGTAGGGTTGTTAACTGGTACCAGTTGATCCTTAAAAAAAGTTGACAGTACCAGCATTTCAAGCTAGAATTTCAGCATTTCATGTACATAAACGAGACTGGTTTTGTGATCCAGGGTCACAAAAATAGCTCTACAAACATCTTCATAAAATTTGTATCCAAGTTTATATGTCTGTGACTTACTGCGCATAAATGGCTTTAGCAAGACAGTCTCTGCGGACGGTGCACTCCGACTGAGAGCAAGGTTTGAGGATGTTCTGCTTGCCAGCGCGCAGGTTTCTCACGGTCAGACACGATTCCAGCTCGTCTAACGGCACCTGCAGCAGGGCAGCGGTCTTCTGCAGGAAACCTGCACACAACATAGAAAAAGAGTCCTAATTTAAACAAAAAACATAATTAGAGATGCATCGATTGATCGGCTGGTGACTGGAATTGGAAATGTTTTCGCCGTGCATGTTAATCAATGAGTGCGTTCACACCGGGAGCAGGAGCGTCGCGTGAGCAGCGGTGAAGCGCGGGTTTCGCCGCCGAGTCTATTTCTGCTGCGCTGCTCACGCTCAATTAAAGTGAAAGCACTTTTGATGGACAAAATAAATATGATTTCACACAAAAAGTGCCCAAAATGCACAGAATGTGCACGTCAAGTGTGTTTTATCAAGAACTGGAGTAGACCATGTCAAAAAAGAAAATTAAGACTCAAAAATATTTATAGAAAATGTACCCATTTAAACTTGTTTATATTATTCAGTTTGGGTAAAAATATATGGTGTTTTATAAAAAATATATATATAGAAAATAAATATTTTTGTGTGCTGTAAAGTGGTTCGAATTTTTTTATCGGAATCGGCTAAAATCGGTATCGGCAGATCAAACTCAATGAAAAATGGGAAATTGTAATCGGTGCATCTCTAAACATAATTTAGTAGTAATAGGCTTTTTATTATCCTGTTTTTGACCCAACACTGTTTTGAGAAGCATTCAAGACTTGGAAGTAACTGCTATAATTGGAACATTTTTACTTGGAAATAAACGCTCACTGCGATGATTGGGTGATAGTTTTGCGTATTAAAATATTTTTTAATGTCCCGCCTTTACACATTGTTTTGATAACCTCCGATGTTCGCCATGTTTTAGCCAGTCTGATCCTGAAGCAGAAGACGAAGCTACACCTCAAACACTAGGGATATTCCAGATTGCAACAGAGTGGTAATTAATCATCGTTATTTATATTTATTCCTGTATTTCATTACATTATATCAGTGTTGAAATGAAGACGTTACAGAAAGGGGGTTATCTCGTTACATAGTTGAAACTTCTGCCAACTGAAAAACATTTATGCGTATTACATATGCTTTATAAGTTTTGGCTGTGGCAACTAAAGTTTAAGTACCGTATTTTCCGGACTATAAGTCACACTTTTTTTCATAGTTTGGCCGGTCCTGCGACTTATAGTCAGGTGCGACTTATATATCTAAATGAATTCATACTGACTGAGATGAACCAAGAGAAAACATTACCGTCTACAGCCGCGAGAGGGCGCTCTAGTTAGCGGAGTTGTTCAGAAGCGACACCGAGGAAGAACTCAATGGATTCAGTGTTGAGGAGTGAGATCGGGAGCTTGGTGAACTTGCTGACCGGTAACTTGTTGGACTCGCTGGCTAATGTTAGTTTAGCCTATTCAGCCTCCCAGGTACATGTTCTTTATGCTATTGTGGAGCTGAATAACTGTTAATGTGTGACGTTAACACACCGGACACTATTCAGCCTGTTGTTCTGTGTGCTTGTGTAACGTTAGTTGAATAACTTGCCTTTCCAGATTAAATGTCTGTTCTTGGATTTTGTGAAATAAATTTCTAAATAAATGCGACTTATAGTCCAGTGCGACTTATATATGTTTTTTTGCTCTTCATGACGCATTTTTTGACTGATGCGACTTATAGTCCGGAAAATACGGTACTTGGAGTTACCACAGTTATAGTTGACAGGATAACTTACGGTGCTTCATGTGTAACTGAATTATAAAATAGTGCATCTTGTCGTTCATCATTTTCAGTAAAGTGAAGGTAAAGCGAGTACATATCAAGCGATCTCTAACAGACAAAGCATAGTGGCAAATGGTAAAAACACTGTTACGGTGTTGTGACATTACTGTCGGATCCAATATAGGCGTCACTGCATCATCTTTTCTCTGAAAAGCCTGTGTCGAACTGTCTTGTTTAAAAACTACTCCGCAGTAAAAAATTAAGCAAACACGAAGAGTCTCTTAAACTCTGAAACTTTATTAAAACTTAAGTTAATCAACGCTTTCCTAATGTTAGGATCACAAGGAATGCAATGGATGTGTTTTTCCACTTCTTGTAATCCTGTGATTGCGTGGCTCTTGTATTTACTATGGCATGACATGCATGAATCAGTGGGCAGAGCGCTAAAGAGACAATGATGTAGAAGTGGGCGTTCCTCTTTTGCGGAGGCAGACTTTCGTCATACTGAGACAAAATCCCATACAGATTTGAGTTCTGAAACTTACAGGATATTTTAATAGTACAATGACCTCTTATATGTGAAAAGAGTGTGTATATACAGTGGTGGCCAAAATTATTAGAGCATAATATATTATTTAAGAGGTTTCAGTAGTTATTTTTCAAGAGGACAATGACCCTAAACATTCGTCAAACTATTGCCGGAACTACCTGTGATGGAAAAATTTGGGAAATAAACTGGACAGGATCTTTTGTACATTCAAAGAAAAGCCTTTGGTATCAGTTGCAGAAGGCATGGGATAACATAGTGTTCTCAGGAAATAAATAGACACTATGTGGGAGAGATGTCCTGCTGTAATTGCTGCAAAAGGTGGACACACCAAATATTAAAGTTAAAAGTGGATAAAAACAGTACGACTCACTCATGTTTTCTGTGCTCAGAGCAATCATCTGCATTTTTGCTGAACATTATGAAATTATATCATGCTTTGGAGGCAAAAAAAGTCAATGTCAGGTGCTCGAATCATTTTGGCCATCACTGTATCAAAGATTATATAGCAAAGAGTCACAGGAAAGTAGCGGCGAGAGAGGAGGAATGTGAGAGAGACATGTCACAACCCATCACCCATAATAGTACTTCGTCTCATCATGTCTGGAATATGCACCTTACCTAATTCCCAGCCATGACTTTGCTTTTTAGATTAACAAAACAACACAAAAGAAACACCACACCTTTGGAGTGCCCATCAAGATCACATGGTTGAGCCTCTTCTGATGCAGGACTGAAGTCCACATTCCCCAGCTGCAGAAGACCTGCAAGGATCTTTGCAAAAAGACAACAATAGAGTCATAGTATAATATTTATTTCCATTATTTTACCCATCAACAAGTGGGTCACCAACTCCAGTCCACACTCTCTCATCTCCTATGTTGTTATTTTGGTGTGTGAACTTGCATCAAAACCTCAAGGTTAATTTGCACTGAGGAATCAAGAAGTTAATTTACTAGTTTTTATTCGTTACGTGGAGAAACAAACTAACTTTTCAGCTCTCAGGCGTTCTTCAGTGTGTGATGTAATTTAGTTTCTCCATCCACTATTCATACAAATAACATCGTAAAGTTTAATTAATCAGTATCTAAAAATCCAACAACCAATCATATTTATCATTGAGGTTTTGATGTAATTTTTCCCTTGTCACAACTTACCCTGAAAATCTGTGCCCGTTTCCCCTCATCAATGCCAAGGTTGATCATGGCATCCGTTGTCTCTTGCAAACAGTCTTCTGCTCAGATGAACAGAATGCAAGATATCAAATATTAAAAGTGCCTCCTCAAATTCCTCATAAAATGCTTCAAAAGACAAATTCATGAAGTATATTGCAGGCATGAAAACAGGTCAGGGGTAAAAAAGGTGAGAAGGATGCGGCATATATACCATCCCCCGAACCCCCCCCCCCCCCCCCCAAAAAAAAACAAAACAAAAACAAAACAACAACAACAAAAAAACAACTTGTAATCTGCATTGGCATTGTAGTAGGCTACCAGTGTTTCTCACAGGATTTTTGGATCACTGTGATGAGTGGTCCTCTGCCACTCTAGGGGGGTTCGGGGGCATGCTCCCCCGTAAGAAAATTTTGTGCTTTTTAATGTGAAATTCATCAATCTGGTGCAAATTAAACAAAGAAAATTTCAAAACTCTTTTAGTTACAGTGTCTGTCTACATTTCTACTACAATAATAGTTATAATATTAATCCCATGATAGTAATAGCCATATAGACTATTGTAAAACAAATGCACTGAAAAATAAAGGAAACTTTCATAATTAGTTTTGTACTAATTTCTATACTTGAAAGAGTATATTTCTATACTTCACATTAAAGATGTGATTGGGCTAGCCCAGTGTCAATCAAGAAAAGAACCAATGGGCCGCTGATCTACGTATTTCATCGGGTCTCAGAGAAAAAAAACTATTTACTACTACTATTTATCCCAAAAATGCCCCAAACCAGTCGTCTGTATGATAATCTGAAACAAGCACTGGTGAGCCGTTGTCCTGCTTCACTTCACAGATGCTGAGTGAAAGGAGAATTATAGAATGAAAGGATATTCATTTATATGACACTTTATTAATCAGGAGAACAGCTTGTTCAGCGCGTCATACGTCGTCCTTTCAGTTTCGGTTTTCAATCGATCAAGTTTTTTCACGTTCTCTCGATAAACCACCCCTTTCAATCCGATCGAAATAATTTGTAATAGAGCTGACACTTTGAGTTTTTAAAGGGTTATGTTAAAGCCCTACTTGTTATGTTTTTATAAAATATCTATAGTGAATGCATTATCATATCACCGTATTATTTACCGCCATGCAACTGCGAGCCACAAATTAAAGCTTGGCGAGCCGCATGAGGAGAACGCATGAGGAGCCGCAATGAATACTTGTTCCTGCTCGCTCAGCGCTCACGGCGCCCGCGCCCACTCGCGATATTATCTCGCCCACTTCTATGTCAAAATAAAAAATAATGACATTGGCAACATCGCTGTCTGTATCTGACAGGACAGTTAACATTATAAGCTAACTTACCTCAGGCTTGCTTTCCGACGTGCGGTTCTTTGTTCGGCAGTGTGTCCAGTTCTCAGACTCGCGGTGTAAAAGACTTTGAAAACATTTCTGCCCTAACGTTACTCTGACTCGTATTGGCTGTCATGTTTCGGCATTCGGAATGATGATTGTTTTTTAAAGCTTATAGTTTTGTAAAGTTTATGGTAACTTTATAGGGGATAAATGCTGGCCTCGACCTCGAACACCCCCCCCCCCCCCCCCCCCTCTCCTCTCTAAAATATTTTCTCATCGGATCTGCACAAATCACGTAGGTGACCCTTTTAGGTTTTAAAACGGCGAATTTCGCCGAAAGGTGAGGAGTTTTCATGCCTGATATTGAAACTATATTATCGCCCAGATCTTTATATGAAGATGGATATATAGGTATGTCCATCTTTATTGATTGCTTATATCATTGCAAAATGTAAATTATATAATTGCCCAGCTCTTATCTGCTAAATGTCTGGGATAAATATATTAAAGTCCCCTTGTGGTGAAAATACAGCTTTTAATGTTGTTTATGTGTCTATGTGGTGTTTTTAATACGCTTTAAGACAAACCATGAGTAAATTCATAAGTCGACAGCATTGCTGAGTATTTTCTGCTTAAAACTGCAGTGAACCAAAGACAGTCTCAAAAACACGGTTTGAAATCGCTGGTGTTTCTGACGTCACACACTACCTTGTAACCAATCAGATCAACGTGTGATCGTCAACCAGTGGATCTCTGAGTGAGTGAGTGGAGGCGGGGCTCTTTTGCATATTCATAGAACCGCATATACTAAATGAGGCAAGGGTGTCGAGTTACATTCAAGCTATTTTATGGCATGAATAATTTATTTCAAGGAATAAACATTTAAATATGTCTCTTTGGTGATCAAAGGTGAGTTAAGGATAAAATTATTGACTACAGGGGGACTTTGACTTTAATTCTTGCCTTCTAAGGTTCTCTCAGCATGTGGCAACCACGTAAAGTCTTGTTCCAAAGGCAGCATCCATTCCAGTCTCTGTTTGTCTGTGGCTCCTTTCATCATCTTCAAATCAAACCAACAATAAACAAAAAAAAAACATACAAATGAACACTCAACTGCCTGACATCAAAATGTTTGTAGATGATCTAAACATAAAGGGCATTAGAACTGATAATATTACTGGAAATGGAAATATTTTAAGTATTTGTCTTCCTGGTAGGTTCTGTGAATGCAGGCTCTTACTTTACCTGGTAAAATATGTGAAAATTTCTTTCATTTGGCGCTTGGATAGCCACTCTGGTCTTCTCCAAGAGATACGTATGCACTGACGCCCCGACCAGCAGCTGAGAGCTGAATTATAAAATCACATTGGTTTAAAACAATCACAAGATGCTTTAGGTTCATGTGCCTGAAGTCAACGAAACTGAGAGAAAACACAACTGACCCGTTGAGCTGAAGCTGAATGTATTTTCCAAAGCGACTGCTGTTGCTGTTGCGTAACGTGCAGGCATTGCCTGGGGAAGAAGGGAAGAGGTAAATAAAGGCTTTTGGAAAGAGTCTATTGAAGATATCTCTGAAAATCATAGAGGAAACAAGAGTACAACATGAAGTGCGCTCACCAAACGCCTCCATGATGGGGTTGGAGTCCAGTACTCGTCTTTCTATCTTCTCCACTGTGTTCTGGGACTTCTGAGAAGAGGCGGCCACAGTGGCATAATACTTCATCAGACAACGTGACGTCCATGTCTGAAGAGAGATTTAGTACAGAAGATGTGGTCTAAATCGCTTTGAGATCCGCCAAAAAGACGGTTTTCAGCTCAGTGTTAAACTTAATATGTGACCCTGGATCACAAAACCAGTCACGAGTCACACGGGTATATCTGTGGCGATAGCCAACAATACATTGTATGCGTTAAAATTATCGATTTTTCTTTTATGGCAAAAATCATTGGGATATTAAGTAAAGATCATGTTCCATGAAGATATTTAGTCAATTTCCTACCGTAAATATATAAAACATGTATTTTTGTGAGTGAATGCAGCACAATCGTGAACATAAATGCAAAATTTGAAAGTAGATTTTCTTAATTTTTAGAATTTTTTTTTGCACCCTCAGATTCCAGATGTTCAAATAGTTGTATCTCGACCAAATATTGTCCTATAAAGAAATCAAACTTTCATGGATTTTTATATTAAGAGAGTTCATTGTACTATGAAACAGCCAAATTCAGAATAGTGCTGGGTATCGATTCAAATTTCAAGAATCGATTCGATTCCGATTCTCAAGATCTTGAATCGATTATCATTATTCGATTCGATTCGATTCGATCCGATCCGATCTTATATTCTTAAAATATAAAATTTTCTAAAGTTTTAACTGTTCATGAACAATCAAGTGTTTGTATTAAATAACATTCACAAACATACATTAATGTTGTAAAAATATATTGTTCACTCAATGTGTTGATGTTAGATAAGGCATTAAGTAATATTAATGAATGGTATCTTAATGTAGTGTTAGCAACTAAACAGGAGATAAAACGTGTTTTATTTGACTTGACTGTCCTTTTATTTAATCCAAAACTGCGTTCATATTTAGAAGGCCTTTTAAACTAGATACAACAGCACACGATACCACTTTAGGGGCCGTTCACATATCGCGTTTTATACGCGTGCAAATTCAGTGAGAAGCACTTCAGTGCATCCAGAGAATGTCTAGTGCATCTCAACAGGTCATGTGACAAAAACCAGCGGCCATTCCGTAACAAAATGGAAAGCTCGGCCGAACAGCTGATCGTCGCTGTACAGGGCGGCTTTTTATTTCTCATCTCAATGAATATATCTAGTAGTAAAGCTAATGCAAGGGCTAGAAATCAATAAATGTTTTGATGATACTTCCTCGTCATCATGGAGAGTGCAGTTTGCACCGCTTTCTCCTTTCCACAAGCGCGTGCTTTCCCGTTGCGTCTGTCGTTGCTATGCAACCATGAACAGAGGCGCGGCTGGAAAACGAATTTGCACGCGCAAAAAACGCACTATGTGAACGGCTCTTTCCTCATTTCTGGTCAACAAGTCTTATATACTGTCTATGGTGGATTCAGAGAGACCGCATTAGCAGCGCTGCCGGTCGCCATGTCTCAGTGTGTTTATGGGGAAAATATAGGCCTGTTATTAAATCGATCCTCTGAGTTACGGATCGATCTTTAGAAATTAATATGAAAATCGATTCAGAATTGGTGAATCGATTTTTTCAACACAGCACTAATTCAGAACACAAAAAGGCTTTCAAAACTTTCATAATTTTCTAACATGCAGATCTTTCTGAAGAATGTATATTTGAAACAAGTTTATTTCGATAATTTTAGTCTGATCTTTTTCCCAAAAGCATAATTAGCCAACTACACTGTAAAAAAATATTTTTCATGATATGTTATCACAATTTTTTTTGTAAAATCAATAATTTATGTGGTTCGATAACATATTTTGAGTTTCTATTGATTAAACCAATCTCCTTCATTGTATTAACTACTGTTTTTAATTGTAAATGAACTTAAAATTAAGGCAACCAGGTTACTTACCTTTTTTAAGTTAAACCAAAAAGATTTAACAGTGTACACGGTAAAAAAAACTAAAGTTGCTGTTTAAATTACATTAAAACTAAATTACATTAAAACTGACTTTTAAAAAAAAAGTGAAATCTTGTATAACTTATTTAAAAAAATTAGATGAGTTAAAGCAATGTAAAAACATACTGTTAGTTGTCATAACTTATTGATCACTGTTATTACTGTTATTTTCTGTTTTAATATTGTCATTGCTGCAACTTGTTGTGTGGTGACCTTGAGTGGTTTGAAAGGCGCCTTAAATAAAATGCTTTATTATTATATTATTTCATAGTTGATTGATCATAGTTGGCTTTGGGAAACAGTTTGAGCATCACATGTCAGATATTGTTATGTAAATCTGTCACAACTTGAAGTAGCTTTACAAAGAGACTGACATTGAAGTAAAGAGCAACCTACAGTAAAGCTCTGTCACTAACTTCACATGTGAAAAGAGGTTTACATAGAGCTAGGACTGTTCATTTTGTGTAGCAGTTATTACACATATGCATTGGAAAACATGAATTAGGGAACCTACGCCACACAAACACCGCTTACCTTGCCAGCTCCGCTCTCTCCAGAGACGACCAGCGATTGGTTCATGGGCTCCACCTGGCCTTGCACATTCCTATACGCCTCTTCTGCTACGATGAAGATGTGTGGCTTAAATTCCTACGTACAAAGAGATGCTTTAACATTGCCTTCTATATTATGATATTATAATTGACTAGGGCTGGGACGATACACCTATCTCCCGAATCCCGATACTTGGGTGCCGATACGATATGTATTGCGATTTTTTTTAATTGCGATTCAATATTGCAAATTTTTTTTAACACTAGACCATCGTGAAAATTTAAATCACACAGACTGTACATGATGTATAAGATGAGTCATATTAACAAAAACAAATCATCACATCTTTCTGACTTTTATTTCAGAAGCATCATACAATACTAGGCCTACATTCTCTTGAATAAATGATTCAATATCAAATAAATATTTCAACAGTCACTTGTCAAACAATGTAATCGATAAATGTGTTATTTTAAGCACCGCTATCGTAGACATCAGTAGGGCTGTAATCTCCCAGTCGACTTATTGGTCGATACATTCTGGCTCGACCAAAATTCTGATTGGTCGATTTTTTGCCATGTTAATTTCATCAGGTGGAAAGCACTAATTACTAATGGGGGGTGTTTTCAGAGCACCCCTGTTTCACAGGTAACAGTCTGTCTTCAGAACACCCCCCTTGTTTTCACTTTTTTTGGATTAGCCCAACCGAGCTTGATTGACAGGCGATCTGCCCAATCATACTCCGCCATCCGCCATTTTGTCCAACAAAAGCAGTCAGGAAAGTTATGGGAGGATTTGAACTTGAGAAGCGGAGTGTACTGACGCCTTTCCGCGGTTAAAACAACATTCCTTCTGACGTTCATTCATGTTTATTTGATGCTATAAATGAACTAGAAGGAAGAGATGATCGGTTCACGAGCAGCTTTAACTGAAGCTCTACAGCGATCTGTCAGACACATTAAAGAGCCACAAAACGGTATTAATTGTTTAAATTTCTTTAAAAAATGAACAAATTTGAAAGGTGAGACTTTGTTTAAATCAAAAGTAACCCAAAAGTAAGCTGGTCTGTCCTGTCTGTGAGCGCGTGTCAGTGTCCTCTATGCTCCGCGATGTATTTTTCACTGCGTGAGAACAACAGTGAGTTGTGTGTGTGTGAGAGCAGCGTAGCTTGTCGGTCGGACATAGCAACAGTAACTAAAGGGGGCGGGTCTTTGCGCAGTGCCCACTGTTTGTATTTGTTTTGAGCCTATGGTTTATTATTCAGTTATGCACTTTATTTAGTTTCTGCTCTCGTATTGATCTGGTTTGTTTAATAAATATTATTTTTTTATTAAAGTGGACGTGCCTTTAAGCTTTAAGTTAATAGTCTATTCGCTTTTCAGTGCGTTCAGTCTTCACGTCTCTTCCACGAGTCCACTTGGTATATTACGTCACTCAACACTCATAGATAACGGCACATTTCATCCTCTTTTGGATTAAAAAAAAAATCTTTAGAATCGTAAAAAATAAATAAAGAAAAAACGATAGCTAAGTGAACCGATTTTTTCTCCCAGCCCTATAATTTACCCTTATCTGTCCCAGAAAATGGCCATAAAATGTTAGTCAATATCATCTAGAGTGACCTCAGTTTATTTATATCCAACTTCAGGGCTCCAGACTGCGACCAATTGGTCGCATTTTGCGACCAAAATTTGAGAGTGTGCGACTGAATTTTACATCCAGTCGCACATGTGCGACCAGTAAATTAGTCCCTTTTTTTTTCTTTTCTTTTTTTACACGTTAAACGTGGAAGGGGCTTATCAATGAATCCGGAATGTGTGGCAGTGCAAGAAGAATAGGGAATGGCCACTGTAAGTGGCTAATGTGTGGAGGGGGAGGGTCCTAGAGATAATCGAGCGCGCGTTTAAACGTCTGTAGGAAGGAGACGGAGACAAATATCACAACCTGCTATGTGCGTCTGAGCCACGAGCAAGCGAACTATTGACTCGTTCTGTGGCTAGTGTGCCAGTTAAATTCACTTGCTGGCTTCTCAAATAAAACATTACAACAGCGATAATAATAAAAAAACGTGAAGAAAACGATTACTCTTTGTGCATTGTTCAATGTGAGTGCCAAATGCTCGAACATGACCTGTCATTTACGCCGTCATCACCCGGGAGTTGATAGCGCACGAGCGCAGGCGAGACCTGAACTGCAGATGTTACCATCGGTGTTTAAACTAAACTCATTTATTTTGCCAATGCAAACATTCAAGAGCAAGACGCGAAAGAGAACTCGCGTCTAGATTTGTGCGCGCGTGTGTGTGTGTGTGCGCGCGCTCGTGTCTATGTGTATGCGTAGGTTACTCATCTCGGACAGCGCGCAAATATTATCTTTCAAGTTATCTTTCAAGTCTTGCTCTTGAATGGACAAATTCACACAAAAAGTAAGTCAACATGTCCGTCTTGATGAGTATCCTAGCAGACATAGTATCTGTTATGCCTTAAGTGAACATGTATGAAGAAAGACACTCACAGTATCGGTGTAGGCCTACTGAATCAGCTCTGAATTAAATAGCTTTTGTAACTTTAATAAGGATTCATCTTTAATTTATACAGTCAAATAAGCAATGTTATTTTACATTTGATTATTTTATTCAATTTCTGTACCTGAAAACTAATGTTAGACCTACCTGAAAAGCATAGTTTATTTTATTAGTAGGCTAGGCTATCTTTGCTCTATTGTATTTATTTGTGCTTTTGCTTGTGGTTAGATTATTTCTTAATTTTTTTGACAGTAGTCTTTTTTTCCCCTGAACATAACACCGAAATCATACCGAAACCGTGAACCTAAAACCGTGATACAAACTGAACTGTGAGCTATTTGAAATGTTGCAGCCCTAGTACAGTGTCACAGTCGGATGATGATTCAGAGTGAGAGGTTTTAGTGGCAAAAAAGGCCGAACCCACCATTTTCGGGAAGACTGGCTGCGAGAATTCAGCTGGTTGAGGTAGTACTGTAAGGAGACGAATACCATGAACTGCGAATGTTGCAGTCGCTACCCCATAACTGCGGGGAACACGAAGTTTGCCGACAGTGCAGGCACTTCACAGTTTAAACACAATACTCTATTTAATAACAAAGCATAGAGTATGCGGTGTTAATAAATCAATTGCCGGTTGCTTTTAGAAGACAAGAGGCTGTAACGTTAAATCAGAGCGCAAAGGCATTGTAATTTCTGCATCTATTATCAAAGTATTTATTAGTAATACACTGGAAATTAGTAGAAATGTGAATATTTGGTTAGTATGTTGATTTACGGTGTGTGCTCCTAAATTTCCTGGTTGTGCTCCTAAAATTTTCAGTTAGGGGCCACTGTGCTCCTAGGGAAAAAAGTTAGTCTGGAGCCCTGAACTTCCTGGTTTGCAATTTTTCCATTAACATTCTCAGATGTCAAAATAAACATGCAGAGGAGTTACTGGGCCATGGCGTAAATACGAAAAGGTCAAATCTCATAAATAATGGACTAATAGTTTGTATTTTAGCACAAATGAATGGCAGCTGGTGACCAGAAGACGTAACAAAGGCATTATAGACTGTTCAGCACTGTTTAAAATATAAAAAGTTAAAGACTGACTCATTAACGTCATATTGAATAATCCTACAGAACCTGCAGCACACTGAACAGACCAGGTGTGCAAACATTGTTTTGACACTGTCCTCCGCTATGACAAAAGGCAGATCGTCCTGTCATCTGTTATGCATTAACTGTATAGCTTTCTAGTTTCAAAAGACAACACACTACTGGAGGTGGGTGTCATGACTTAAAATCTTTATATCTTGGTTAATGTAGATAATCAAAATGTAGTTATTTTTGCTTCATTCAACAACAATTTAACCAATAAATATTTTCTGTACTACATACTCAAGCAGTAAATGTCTATTTTCGATACATTTGATAATAACGCAAATACTAAATAAATGTAAGGTGCTTCATCTGAGCCATGCTTGAAGCTGTTGTACAACAACCTACAGTTACACCTCGTTAAAAACAAGGATACAAAATAATTCACATTCAACAAAGCTGTTGTTTTTGGTGCAATAAAGTTGCCTTCTGCAGTGCAGTTTGCTATACTTAAGGCTTCAGTTTTCCTATTGGTGTCTAATTGTTTAACCCTAACCCTAATCATATAGCAAAATCAACACCGGTTAAAGGTGCAGTTAGAGATTGATGAGAAATATGGGTGTAACGGTTCACAAAATTCACGGTTCGGTTCGATTCGATACACTTGTGTCACGGTTCGGTACGTTTTCGATACAGCAAAAAGAAAGAAATGCCAGAGAAATTTCCTTGATTTAATTATTTTAATTATATTTTTATTAACATAATAACATTTAATAACATCATAAAGTATTTTTTTTTTTTTACTTTGAGCAATGATGGAGCTATACTTGACTTTTCTTAGGAGCATATAAAACAAAACAGCTCCTTGGACAAAATGAAATGTAATATTGTAGTAGTTATAAACAGGTTTATTTTAGTTCAGATTAACATTTGAGGGCAGCAATTGTATTCATAATGTCAAAATAAAACCGACGTAATGTTACTTGAAAACATTATAGCCTACTATTCCTGCCAAGCGTCCATGGTTACAGTTAGTAGTGTTACAGTAAATCCGTAACAGTGTCGCTTGATCAAGATCAGCTCGCGCTGCATTGGTCCAAACTGATAAACGGTCCGTCAACCACACAACAACGAGTAGGTCAGTTTCGTTACATTACATTTGCCATTTGATGTTTTGGTCGCGCCAGCGTCTCTTACATTATTTGGCGCTTGCTGCGCCTACATTTGAAATAACTAAATTTTGGTCGGCAGGAAAAATGGTCCAACATGGTTCGGTTTGAAAATGCGTACCAAAAACCGAACAGAAAGCCTCGTACCGAACGGTTCAATACGAATATGTGTATCGTTACACCCCTAATGAGAAACATTATTGATATTTGAAATCAACCCAAACAAACACAGTAAAGCGAAGCAAAATAATGCTACATGAAAAATAATACGAAGATGGGGAACGAATGACCAGGTTGTCCTGTTACTTTAGCTAACATTACAACAACAGTATATCTTGGTTCTGTGAAACAGCAAAACCAATAATACTCACGTATTAGGGCTGCACGATTAATCGCAATTAACCCGAAATTGCGCTTAAACCGTTCTGTGTTAGTGCGATTATGAAATCGCAAAGGCTGTGATTATTTTTATGCGTAGCTTGTCAGTGAAGCACGGCTCTGTGATCAGTAGTAAACGCTCCATCTGCGAGTTTGAGTCGCTTATAACGTGCATTTGAAAAAGCAAAACATCTAAAATTTTTTATTTTATTTTTTTTTTACCTTAGTTTATAGTTTTTCCATTTGAATTCTTCTTTAATATGCTGTACTGTTTTATGTTTTCTATCTTATTGTTTGTTTCCTTGGCTTTTGTAAAGCACTTTGGTCAACACCAGTTGTTTTTAAACGTACTATACAAATAAAATTGTATTGTACTGTAAACATCTGTCCAAACATGAGAAGCATTTATGAACCTCTTGCCCAACAAGACAACATTTAATAACATTTTTACTCCAAACTCACTTCATAACATCAGTTGAGTGTTCTGTGAGATGATGTGGCTTCTTCTGCGGCAGGGAATATTTGGGGTTCCTGCGCAAGAGCGCCCTCTGGCTTTCAGACGGAGCAGCATTTACTACTGATCACAGAACTGTGCTGCACTGACAAGTGGCGCATAATAATAATAATGATGGAGCCTTTGCCAAATCGCGTTAGATTTAATACTGATTTATCGCGCAACAACAACACAACCTCTGCGCCTGTTTTCAGGCCTTCCTGCTCTAAAGTCTCTTCAGTGCTGGAAAGCTTTTCTAATATTAACGAGGGTCCAAAATCTTCTGCCTGATCACAACTCTTCTTTTTCTAGTGATATTCCTCTGAGCTTTTCTCTTTTGTAATGTCTCTCAGCCATCTCTCTGTCTACAGTCTTTCTTCAAATCTGTAGCTGATTGGCTGCAAGTGTGTTGTGGTGCTTGGTCCGATCCACTTTCAACAGCGTTTCTCAGAAATCGTTTATTGCACCTTTAACATACCAATTCATGGCATGAAGCATCAAACCCCCCCAGTCCTACATATGACCATATAAACTCATGGTATTTATGGCTTCCACAGCAAAGTATTTGTAACTTGTACATTTTAATGTTCGAGATGTACTGACTTATTCATGTCCTCACGTGTGTTTACCTGAGGCTGAGGGGCGGAGTGATATTCCCTCATCACATCCAGAGAGTACAGGTGAGGGATGGGTTGGAAGGGGTTTAGGGCGACCAGCGTACAGCCAGCGTGTGTGTAGAAAACCTTCGCGCTGTACCTGGCCTGCAGACATTTCAGCACTGTACAACACACCCCACACCACAGCAGGAATTAAACACAGACTCACACTAGCAGAAGAGCTAGAAGTATAAGATAAGGTAAAATAGTAATTCATGTTACTTGTATTATTTTGTTAAAGTCCCCCTGTGGTGAAAATCCAGCCTTTAATGTTGTTTATGTGTCTATGTGGTGTTTTTAATATGCTTTAAGAGAAACCATGTGTAAATTCATAAGTCAACGGCATTGCTGAGTATTTTCTGCTTAAAACTGCAGTGAACCAAAGACCGTCTCAAAAACACGGTTTGAAATCGCTGGTGTTTCTGACGTCACAAACTACCTTGTAACCAATCAGATCAACGTGTGATCGACAACCAGTGGATCTCTGAGCTGAGTGAGTGAGTGGAGGCGGGGCTCATTTGCATATTCATAGAACCGCGCATACTAAATGAGGCAAGGGTGTAGAGTTACTTTCAAGCTATTTTAAGACATGAAGATTTTTTTTTCCAAGGAAAAAAACATTTAAAAATATGTAATTTTGGTGAAGTTTTAATCATAACATGATTGACTATAGGGGGACTTGTAAGTAAGTACAGATTTAAGAGGGGTTTAAAAGACAATTTGAACTTAATTGAGCTGGATAATGACAGGATTCAGACCTTAGGCCGGTTAAACGCCATATTGAATTCAACACGGATGAAAAAAAGGCAGTGAGGTATAGACTTTATACATGGCAAGCACTGTATAATTGCATTATTATACATTGTATTCAACATTATTTATAGCAGTTTAATGTAGTACTGACACTAAAACTCTGAAAACGTGAATTTTTTTTCTCAGTAATTTATATTTTGGGTGAATTTCCACAAAACATTTTGTCACTATCCACAAAACATATTGTTGCATTTTTGTATTGCGATATATTGTGACATACAGTATATACACCCCTATAAAACCATGTTTTTGAGGTTCACGGCAGTTTTTAAGAGAAAATACTCATCAATGGTGTGTTGACTTATGAATTTACACATGGTTTGTCTTAAAGCATATTAAAAACACCACATAGACGACATTAAAAGCTTGATTTTCACCACAGGGGGACTTTAAATATGACGCTATCCTGATTTAGGGCTATTGTCTTCAGTAGAGCTGCTTTACAGCTGAAATTGTGTTTTTTTTCATAATTGGTTCATTTTACAACAATACTTAACACTATTTTCCTGTTCATTCATGTAAAGCTGCTTTGATCTGTATTGTATAAATGTATTAAGTTATTTTTGATGTGATGTTATGTTGATATTGATGTAATGGTTGATATTATGAATCAGAATTCAAGCTCCAACCTCTAGAATTTCAGGCATTAAAAATACAGAAAGCATATAATCTAAATTGATTTGCAAACCACTGTTTATGTAAACCCTTAGGAAATGAATTCACCATATATTGATGGAACAACTGATAGGAAAAACAATCTCAGAGTTAATTGAATATTAATTGCGTTTGCACACACACTGTACCTGTAGAAGGGGTGACCGGGTTGACTTTAGTGAGGTCATCGTACGTATGAAGTTCAGCTTCATTGATGAGGAAGTCTCTGATGTCCACTTCCAGTGAATCATTGAGAGGTTTCCCGAGGCCCTGGGCTTTGTCTGTCAGTCCATTTACCTGCATAATGCAAATTAATCTGCTCAGAGCATGCATTCAAAAATAATTGGTTCCACTCACTGACTGTACTGATGCAGCAATACAATTCAGAAATGTTTCATACGTATAAGCCCTGATGCCATTTTGCACAACATTAAAGGTGGGGTATGTAATTCTCTTTTTTGAAAAATCACTTAAAATCCTATTCCTAACCCACTTACAGCCACTGAGTTAGAAGCACTGAAATAAAAATTAAGCAATTTAATCATCTGTGGAACGGGCAGGACTCGAAAAACTCCAGCCAATCATTTCCAAGACCACCTAGAATCATTGGACAGTAAGTGTGTCAATCAAACGGTCGTACCATCCCCCCCTCCCCCCTCCATGTCCATGTTCTTTGAATGGGTGGAGTCAAAGGAAAGAAGGTAGGACCATTTGAGTTGTGTATTTTCAAAATCTGCCAGCCGTTTTGCAAATCGCATACGCCACCTTTAAAATACAAATGTAATAAGGGATGCACAGATTTTAACATTTTGCCAGATACCGGTAACCGGTAATTATTTATATTTGAAAGCCGATAACCGATATATCGGCCGATAAATCTAAATCCAAATTTTTAAATACATTTTTTTTTTTGAGAGCCTGATTACAAAAACAATAGTCACTCTCAACCATTAAAATCCCAAGCAAACAATGATAATGTTCTCATTATAAATGTATATAGCCTATTTGTGTTGCACTGAACTGTATTTTCCTTTTTTGAAGTGATTTCCAATCATATTTCAAGCAATTTAAAACCATCATGTTGAACAGTGCGCATCTGAAGGAAATAACACATTATTTATCGCCTTTAAAGGGGTCATGACATGAGAAACCAAATTTGCCTTGATCTTTTGGTATATAAGAGGTCTTTGTACCATTAAAACGTCCTGCAAGTTTCATAGCTTAAGACGTCCTCCCCATTATAAACGAATCATTTATTTAATCAAGCTCTAAATACAGCTCGTTCTGGATCCATGGTAAGAAGTGACGTCACGGTACGAAGTGACGTACCAGCGTTTGCATAATGACCGCCTCCGGCACAAGACAACTACGCTTTAAGCGCAAGGTAACTATGCTCATTTCGTATCATTGTCACGACCGCGCCCGCGCGCCTCACAAGTGTTCAGTCGCCGGACAGCGAGTGGGTCTGTGTACAGGGAAATGACGATGCCGCAGATGTGCTGTTCCTGCTGTGGACAAACAACATCTGTGAATACGCTGCGAAAGATCCAGTCATCAGGGAAAAATGGATGCACTTTATTTTTTGCGGACGTCTCAGTCACGGCAGTGTTAGTTTAAGCGTTTGTTCTATACATTTTAAGGATGACTGTTTTGAGCTTTGCCAGAAAACTGTTGCTCAAAGATAAGTCCGTGCCGACTATTCTGGGCTCAACATCGACGACGCAAACTGTAAGTAATGTATTTAAAACTTTAAACTACTTTTTAAATACGCTGAAAGATCCAGTCGTCAGGGAAAAATGGATGCACTTTATTTTTTGCGGACGTCCCAGTCACGGCAGTGTTCTATACATTATAAGGATGACTGTTTTGAGGAAAAAATCCCAATATGATGCTTGGCTTTGCCAGAAAACTGTTGCTCAAAGATAAGTCCATGCCGACTCTTCTGGGCTCAATAACGACGACGCAAACTTACTTTTTACCATGGCTAATATAAACACATTTGTATAAGAGAATCTTGAAAATATGTCGCCTTTCTAGTAGGCCTACATGTGATAGAAAATCAAAAATGTTGCCTTTATCAATGCTGCATCTTCAAAGATGGCCTGTCTGTGCATGCATTTTTGTCCGTGCTACACCCTATCATTTCATTGGAATTAGTTAAATAATGTTAAACTGTTAGCAAATTAAGCTATAGGATAATTATGCAACAATAATCCGTTTTCAAGTGTCTCGGGTTAATTTTTTTTTATTAATTCAAAATAGTTTCACTTTCCATGTGGACACGGGCTGATCCAGTCTTCGTTGTTGTGGTGATGCTTCATTTTGTGGTGATTCCTCATCTGATTCCGGCTCAAACATAATAAGGTTTTATCATTGCAAGAGCCATCGCTTCACATGCATCACCCGCTAATAAACAGTTGCGCCGAATCCGCAAACCTTCTGGCTGGGGGCGTTAATAATTGATGCATAGGCACTGACGTTAGCCAATCATAACAGTGGGCGTTAACACTGAACTCTTAAAGGGGAAACACCCCCAAAACAGACTGTTTGAATCAGAGGATGAGAGACAGGGAAAAGGTCATAAATCACTACATTTTAAAAGTTTTTTGTAAAAAAAACTATAGTAATACTATAATTGCACCTAAGGGAACATAATAATGAAATTAAAAAAACCATGTCATGACCCCTTTAAAATATCAGCCATATTTTCTTGTCGGGCCGATAACAATAACATTAAAAACGAACATATATCAGCCGATACCGATATGGTGGCAGCAGATATATCATGCATCCCTAAATTGAATTAAAAACAGTATAATTTAAATATAAAACAACACATCCATTCAAAGCCCATGGTATGCAATCTCATTTCACATAATGCACAATATCATCACTAAACCTGTTTTATGTCAGCATATCAGTATCGGCCGATATATGTTAATTTGTATTTTTTAATTTGATCATTATCAGCCTGATAAGATAATTTGGCCGATACATTAAAGCCGATAAATAATGTATTATTTCCTTCAGATGAGACACTTCAGATGCGCAATGTTCAGCATGATGGTTTTGATGAATTGCTTAAAATATGATTGGAAATCACTTTAAAAAAGGAAAATGCAGTTAAGAGCAACATGTGCAGCACAAGTCTGTCATATAAGATACATACAATTATAATGAGAATATAATTATAATCGTGTGCTTGAGACGTGGCTTTTAATGATGACTTTTGTTGTTGTAATCAGGCTCTCAAAAATGATGTAAAAATTGGAATTTAGATTTATCGGACAATGCCGGTGAAACTGGAAAAATCTGAATATGGTGCAAAATTTCATTTATTTCAGTAATTCAACTTAAAAGGTGAAATTCATATAGACTCATTACATGCAAAGTGAGATATTTCAAGCCTTTATTTTGTTATCATTTTGATGATTATGGCTAACAGCTTATGAAAACTTTTCACAATATTCAAATTTTTCAAGTTTCACCTGTATATCGGTTATCAGCTTTCAAATATAAAGAATTATCAGTTATCAGTATCGTCCAAATTTTTCATATCGGTGCATCCCTAGTTTCAGTAAATTTTTATTTGTCATATTTCTCACATCTTTGAGATCTGACTTGCTTGTACTATTCCTCTCTTAAAAAGACGCTTGCAAGTTCCTAATGAGCGACAACAGAGCCAAAAAAAAAAAAAAAAAAAAAAAAAGACCTTATCCAAACCAACAAGCCTGGACTTCATCAAGAAAATTATAAATATCGGGTATAAACTGAGTAATGAAAATTGCACGTCCTCCAATTCTGCTGTGAATCCACATGTTCTCATGACAGCATGTGTTGAGAAGGGTCAGGACAGGCTGAAGACAAGCTAATTATACACAGTACACACTGTCTGCAGGACGGGCCTGCTCCTAATCCAATAACAAACACAGCAACACTACCTGGTTAATTACAGATTTAGAGATCACAGAAATTGATTGATGACAGATTAATTCAGAAACATCTAACAAAACAATTACAGATGGACTAGTTGCACGTGGCCGCCATTTTGTGCACGGAGCGAATTCCCATTTAATTTTACATGATCCCGTTTCAACTGCCAGGATCTTTCCGTCTGGCGCCAACACTGAAGTTATGAATCATAATGGATCGGAAATAATAATGAGATGATGACTGTATCTGTGGGCATGAGAAACACTTCATGGCACAACAAACCATCTGCACTATTCACACTTAACACAGTAAACTAGACATAATACCCGAGGGTGACCTTTAATAAGGCAACTTTATTAGACTAGAGTGCACATATCAAAACACACATGAACAAAAACAATATAGGCCTAATAACTAGTCTCCTAATGGACAGATGGTATGTTCCCTTAACCTCCCCTTAACCTCGTATAAAGAAGGTATGCCAAAAAAGTAGAGCCTTTTAGGTCGTGTTGTGCGCATGCTCAGATTAGGCTGACCTGCTGAATAATCTGAGCATGGCCTTTTTCAGATTAACTGCACCTCTGCATAATCCGCCAATGACAACACGAGCACGTCAATGAATATGCAAATGAGGTGACACCGGAAAAACAAGACAGTTCAAATAGTGATTACATATAATCACAGTAAATCACTTTATCAACAATTATTGTTAAACCCAATTGAAAACTAGTCCAGGGTGACATTTATTAACTAATTACTTCCTTTAATTACTTCCTTTAAAAATAAAATGTGTATTGTTAGGACAGGAATAATAATAAGATAAATAGTTTTTTACAATGACATTTGAGAATATAAATCTGTGTTCCCCATCAATATGTGTGTGTGTGTGTGTGTGTGTGTGTGTGTGTGTGTGTGTGTGTGTGTGTGTGTGTGTGTGTGTGTGTGTGTATGTGTGTGTGTTAATTGTGATGAGAAAATTTGAAAACTATGAATACTTATGTGAACCATTGTACTAACATATTGGTAACACTTTACAATAAGGTTCATTAGTTAACATTAGTTAACTACATTAGTTAGGCTAACATTAACAAATAATGAACTGCACTTATACAGCATTTATACATCTTTGTTAATGTTAATTTCAACATTTACTAATACTTTATTAAAATCTTGTTAACATGAGTTAATGCACTGTGAACTAACAATGAACAGCTTTATTCATATTAACTAACATTAACAAAGATTAATAAATACTGTAACAAATGTATTTCTCATTGTTAGTTCATGTTAGTTAATACATTAACTAATGTTTAATAAATTAACCTTATTGTAAAGTGTTACCTATTTTTTTGGACATGGTAAGTTACCATGGTAATAAAATCTTAGGTTTTGGGCTTGTGCCTTTGTAATACCATGGTACTTTTTGAAGTAACATATATATATTATGGCACATGAACATGGCAATAATTCAGTACTATGTTATTACTATATGATACCACAATTATTTATTTGTAATGGATCGCTTTCAGATAAACGTTTATTTTCATGTTCAGTTCGTCAGTTTAAATTCAACTCAACAAGTCTTGTTTGTTGATGATAAATCTTAAACTTAGTTATGCGTATAAAAAAAGTGAGGTAAACGTATTAAATGAACAGTGAATAATAAAGTTAGTGTACCTTTTCCTTCTGTAGATTTGGTCTTCCAGGTTTTCCCAAACTCCCGTCAGAACTGTTAACGGTCGAAACGTCTTTATTTCGGAATAAAAGCTTCTGTTTGACATTCGCCATGACTGTAAACTTTAGAAAGACGCGTTTCGCGGTATATACTTCATCATATCTCTGCCATTAGGCGGATATTTTATAAGTTATTTTGTGTTTTTCAGCCATGAAAATTCCTCAGTGAAGGACAAAACTCCCCGCTCGCGCGCGACTCACACCGGCGGGCACTGACACGCGCAGTAACGTCACTCAAGAAAATTCCCCGCCCATATTGTGACGTTTCATGTAAGCCACGCCCAACGCGGAAAAGAAACATTCCAGTGCCAATGTGCGACGACACTTTGTTATAAACTGAGGATTATTAATGAAACATAAACGATTTATTAGAGGAATGTGTATTTCTACTTTTTAATGAAAAGATACAAGTACAGTGATGATACATAGGAGACCCTGTTTAGTGTGTTAAACCGGTTTATCCTGACAGACCACTGTTTTAATGTGGTTTCTGTAGTTTAGTCTCACTACACATCACACGGGGAGAGGTAAGGCACATTTTATATAATACATGAGCTTCAATAAATGTGTTTCTTGATTAAATCGCTTAAATTTAATTGTTTGCACTTAAATGTTTGAGACCAAAAATGCCATGGTCAATTTTAGGATTGGCAGAGCATCATCATGGTTTATAACTTATATTATATACAATAACTAACTATATTATACTTAAATAAAGTATATTATACTATCATACGAATCAGACAACATTTTGGCCAATTAACATAAATGTATTATTAATTTAGATAATAATATACTATATATAGGTCTCCTGCTCACCAATGCTGCATTTATTTGATCAATTTAAATTATTACAATTTAAAATATCTGCTTTCTATTTAAATATATTTAAAAGTGTAATTTATTCCTGTGATCAAAGCTGAATTTTCAGCATCATTACTCCAGTCTTCAGTGTCACATGATCCTTCAGAAATCAGTGTAATATGATGATTCGATACTCAAAAAATATTCATTATTATTATTATCAATGTTGAACACACTTCACCAGTTGTGGACAATAATTTTTTCAGGATTCTTTGATTTTATTTGTTTATTTATTTGTAATATAATCTTTTGTAACATCAGAAATGTCTTTACTGTCACTTTTGATCAATTTAATGCATCTATACTGAATAAAAGTATTGATTTCTTTTATTTCCCCCCTTTTGAACGGTAGTGTATAATTTAAAAAAGCTTTCTATTTCAGATAAATGCTGTTCTTTTGAACTTTCTATTCTGAAAAAAACAAAAAAATTACACAACTCTTTTCAACATTGATAATAATAAATAAACATTTCTTGTGCATCAAATCATCATATTATTCTGATTTCTGAAGGATCATGTGACACTGAAGACTGGAGTAATGATGCTGAAAATTCAGCTTTGATCACAGGAATAAATTACACTTTACTAGATATTCACATAGAAAACAGCCATTTTAAATTGTAATAATATTTCACAATATTACAATTTTCTTCGCATTTTAATCAAATAAATGCAGCTTTGTCGAGCAGAAGAAACTTCTTTTAAAGGGGTGTTTGATTATGATTTTTTTCACTTTTCTAACTGTAGTTAGTGTGTAATGTTGCTGTTTGATCATAAACAACATCTGCAAAGTTACAACGCTCAAAGTTCAGAGCAAAGGGAGATATTTGCTTTTAAAGAAATCACTTTTTAAGGACTACAACAAACGGCTGGTAGGAACTACATGACATTCCTCCCGGGTTAGTGACATCACCAACCCTAAAATTTACATAAACCCCGCCCCCGGAACACGATTTATAGATTATCATGACTAATATTAATATGCTTATCAATGACTAGAAGATAACTACACATAATCTACATAAATTCATCAACTAATCATTCAGAAATGTCCTGTTCTTCTACATGTTGTCACTTCTTCTCGAGTCTCTCCATCATTGTCTGACTCCGGTTTGAACATAAAAGGCTAAACGTTTTTGAAATGTTCTGTGTGTGTGTGTGTGTGTGTGTGAGGTAAAAGGACACAAGCTCTTGTAGCTCCGCCCCCTGTGCCAGGAGCAGCAGCTCATTTGCATTTAAAGGGACAGACACAAAAACGGTGTGTTTTTGCTCACCCTCAAAAAGATACGATGCTATATAAAAATATCTGTGGGGTATTTTGAGCTAAAACTTCACATACACACATCAGAGACTTATTTTACATCTTGTGAAAAGGGCATTATACCACCCCTTTAAAAACTTTCGAATGGCAGTGTATGCAAATACACAATGTTTTATATTAGAAATAAAATATGTATGTTTCTTTTCACAGACGATGGCATCGCCAGACGAGAAAGTTGCGTTCGTCAGCAATCTGAACGGCACCAGCCTGACGGAGGTTTCTCTGGGATCCTTCCTAGCCCCGCTGTGCTTCCTCAGTCGAGGCCTCTTCCTGATCCTCTTCCACCTGGGAAAGGGGATTCTTCCGTTCTCCCGGGCGGCCCATCTCCTGTTGGACTTCACATCTCTAATAATGCCTTTGGTCCTGTCATGCACCGCGTTAAGCGACATCCTTCACTTCGTAATCGTGGGGTTAGCTATAGTCGACTTCGCCGTCCTATACCTCGTGTATAAGAACGGAAAGCGAGGCTCCTTCTCTAATACGATGGACAAGTTTGTGCAAAGCAGAGTTGAATCAAACCAAGTCCCGTTTGTAACCGTGTTCCGCGTCTTAGTCAATGTGAAGACCGCCATTAGCATTTTAGCTGTTGATTTCAGCGTGTTCCCAAGACGCTACGCAAAAACGGAGACGTATGGTACAGGAGTGATGGATTTCGGCGTGGGCGCATACGTGATTGCTAACGCACTGGTGTGTCCCGAAGCAAGAGGAAAGCCGATGCGCGGATCGCGGATCGGTCACGTGATCAAGCAGTCCGTCTCAGTCTGGCCGTTGGTCCTGTTAGGGTTCGTGAGGCTCGCGAGCGTTAAATCATCCGGGTATCACGAACATGTGACTGAGTATGGAGTTCACTGGAACTTTTTTTTCACGTTAGCCATCGTCAGACTGGTGGCGTCTGCACTGCTGGCTCTCTTCCCGGTTAACTCCTCGTGGATTCTTGCCGTGTTCATCGGTGGGACGTACCAGGTTATCTTGGAGACGACAGGTCTGAAGTCCTTTCTCGTGCGCGGGAATAATCGCGTAGGCTTTCTGCAGGAGAACAAAGAGGGCATCTTCTCAGTCGTGGGTTACGTCGCCATCTACATGGCGGGGGTTCAGATCGGCCATTACCTCATGCAAAGCAGAGCTTTAGTTCGAGACTGGATCAGAGTGATCCGTAACCTTCTGGTGACTAGCGTCGGGTTGTTTATCGCGTTATACGCGTGCCAGACATGCATAGAGCCAGTGTCACGCAGAATGGCTAACCTATCGTTCTGCGTTTGGACTGTAGCGCAAGCCATGTTCTTCCTCTCTTGTTTAAGCATTGGTGATTTAGTGTTACTGTTTTCTAAAGTCATCTCTAATTTTTCCCTTGTGTCTGCGTCGTGGACTCCTCAAAATAGGAAGTCTGAGAAAGTGAGGTATAATATGGATGCGTTATGCCTCGTACAGTCGGTTAACCGGAACCAGTTGTTATATTTCCTGCTGGCGAATGTCATGACGGGTTTGACCAACGTGTTCATAGACACTCTGAACTGCAGTGATGTTTTAGGTGTGAGTGTTTTGCTCTTGTATATGTTCATGAGCAGCTTGGTCATATTCATTTTGCATATCAATAAAATAACCATTAAGTTCTGGTAAACAGTTTATTAAAGGGGTGGTTGATTATGGTTTCACTTTTCTACCTGTAGTTAGTGTGTAATGTTGCTGTTTGATCATAAACAACATCTGCAAAGTTACAACGCTCAAAGTTCAGAGCAAAGGGAGATATTTGGTTTTAAAGAAATAGTTTTTTAAGAACTACAACAAACGGCTGGTAGAAACTACACGACATTCCTCCCGGGTTAGTGACATCACCAACCCTAGAATTTACATAAACCCCGCCCCCGGAACACGATTTATAGATTATCATGACAGAATATGCTAATCAATGACTAGAAGATAACTACACATAATCTACATAAACTCATCAACTAACCATTCAGAAATGTCCTGTTGCTTCTACATGTTGTCACTTCTTCTTGAGTCTCTCCATCATTGTCTGACTCCGGTTTGAACATAAAAGGCTAAAAGTTTTTGAAATGTTCAGTGTGTGTGTGTGTGTGTGTGTGTGTGTGTGTGTGTGTGTGTGTGTGTGTGTGTGTGTGTGTGTGTGTGTGTGTGTGTGTGTGTGTGTGGTAAAAGGCAGTGTTGGGGAAAGTTACTTCTAAAAGTAATGCATTACAAAATTGCGTTACTCCCTTAAAAAGTAACTAATTGCATTACTTAGTTACTTTTTAGGAAAGTAATGCTTTACGTTACTTTTGCGTTACTTTTTTTCCCGGCTGGGCTTGTTTTTTTTATAACACAAAAGTTCTATTTTTGGGCAAATGTAAAGACCCGTTCACAGCAAAAGTGAAATAATAATCCTCAGGCTGAAGGAAATGTGTACAGTAGAGGAAATTTCTATCTATCTATAGTCACTTTTGCTTATTAAACTGAATCATCGAAGGTCAGAAGCAAGTACATTGGTCAATAAAGTGAGATTAAATGCATGAAAATGTATGTTTTATATAACATATTTAGTTATTGGAGGTTCTGAATATGCATTTCACTGATTTTATTCATTTTGAGGAATATTGAATATTGCTTGGTGTGTGCAAGTGAGATGAGTAAATGCTCACATTTACTCTAGAACTACAATAAACACACACACACACACACACACACACGGCACTTTGATTTGTCTCAACATGAGGACAGGAGAGCTGTCAGTCAATAAATGGGAAAACAAAGTAACTTAATTTGAAAAAGTAACTCAGATATTTTGGTGTAAATTTTAAAAGTAATGCGTTACTTTACTAGTTACTTGAAAAAGTAATCCGATTACGTAACTCAAGTTACTTGTAATGCATTTCCCCGAACACTGGTAAAAGGACACGAGCTGTTGAAGCTCCGCCCCCTGTGCCGGGAGCAGCAGCTCATTTGCATTTAAAGGGACAGACAAAAAACGATGTGTTTTTGCTCACCCTCAAAGAGTGACGATTTTAACATGATATATAAAAATATCTGTGGGGTATTTTGAGCTAAAACTTCACACACACACTCTGGGGACATCAGAGACTTATTTTACATCTTGTGAAAAGCGCATTAGACCACCCCTTTAATTTAACTTTAGGTTTCTAAATGGATCTCTCGTTTCAACTGCTGTGAAATATGCTGTGTGTAAATTGTTTGCAAAGTGCAAATAAAAGTGAATGGGTTATTTTTAAATATGCTGTTACTATATGTGTAATAATCTGTATTATACAGGTAAACTCGAAAAATTAGAATATGGTGCAAAAGTTCATTTATTTCAAGTAATTCAACTTAAAAGGTGAAACTAATATATTATATAGACTCATTACATGCAAAGTGAGATATTTCAAGCCTTTATTTGTTATAATTTTGATGATTATGGCTTACAGCTAAGTTGAATTACTGAAATAAATCAACTTTTGCTCCATATTCAAATTTTTCCAGTTTCACCTGTATATCAAATATTAAAGTATTAAATTGGATGATTTCATGCCAATATTAGATGCAAATAACATGGACATCACATCAGAGATTTAGATTCAGATTTGTGTCTTTATATATGCTCTAATTGGCCGACATTTCTTTTATCTTACTTTTTTACTTTTTTTTTCTTTCTTTTCTTTTTTCACAGTTCCTGTATGGTAAATGGATAATAATAATCTAAATGTAATCCAAAAATAATCCATGTAGACTTTTATTTAATATAATCAGTTTTTAAAGTTGCATGCATAATAATTAGAAAAGAATTAGGAAAAATGCTGATGTATACTAAAATAATTATAAGATACAATTTAAGCAAATATGTCATGCAGACTTTGAATTAAATAATATTTAAACAAATATGCAATCATAAAACATGCATGTATACTAATTATAAAATCATTTAAAAATACGTGTTTGCTAATATTATTTAAAATTATTTTAACTCAATTGATATTATGTCATAAAACTATATGCAACATATGTTCATTTTCATGTATTCTTTAATGTAGATCATAACTGCATGATAATTAGAAAATTATTAGGAAACATGTTTACTAATATTCCTAAGTCTTTTAATTATGTCATAAAAACCGCATTCAAAATAATTATAAGATCCATTTTAAACAAATATGTCATGCACTCTTTGAAATAAATAATATTTAATCAAATGCAATCATAAAACCTGCATGTATAATTATAAAATAATTTAAAAGTACTAATGTTTGCTGATATCCCAAATTATTTTAACTAAATTAATATTATGTCATAGAACATGCAAAATATTTTTATTTTCATGTAGTCTTCATTTCATTTCATAGTCAATTAATTAATATATCAAGTAATGTGCGATGGATGCACAATTATAAAATAATGAAGGAAAAGAGGTTTGAGTTATCATATCATATCTACCCAAATGTAAATTATGCTAAAAAATAATCTCCTTTTAGTTGGTTTGCAATCCGCCAGTAAATCCACAGAAGAAGAAGAGAAGAAGAGTCTCCACCCATGTGTCAATCAAACTGCACACGTGATGTCAAGCCCTACGAGCCCGGAACTACTTTCTGACGTTTCGGGGGGGCCAAAGGTCATAGAACATTCGCCTGCCACATACGCCTCTGTCGCACTTGTTTGTTTTTGTCCAAAAAAAGGAAACAACTGTCGAAAACAGGTGAGTAGGAAAACTGCTGCTTGATATGTGTGCATTTAGACGCTGTTTCAACTGCAATAACGGCTGAAAAGTGACGTTACGCGGAGGATAGATGCTGAGTTTGTCAGTCCGTCAGTCAAAGAAGACCTTTGGCAGGACACTTTTGATTTCAAATGTCTTCTAATATGCTAAAAAAGTACATCTGCGCATTGTATAACGTGCTGTAAAACATGCTTTGTTTGGGTTTAAAGTTGCAGCTCGCGCAGGCAAGCCACTGACAGCACTAGCATGCTAATCAGCTTGGAAAAGTTTCACAGGTTAGCCGTATGCTAACGCGAGTTCGACTCGCTAACATGTCTGTTTATTTTGTAACATTATCTCGCAGTCCATCCCTGCGACATTTGCAGCATTACATATTTTTTAACGATTCGTTTAAGGTGTGAGCGTTTCGTTGGCTAGCAGGCTAATTAACGTTAGCATGTGTGTCATCGGAGGGAGCATGAGTGCGATTATCACGGCTCTTTTTGTGTAATTGTTGTTATGACAACAGGCAGTCAAGCTTATTTTATATTAATATCATCTGTAATGTGTATTTTGATATTTCAGAGCTTTGAGATGCTGGTTTGGTGTTTGTTTAGCTGCTTATTATCGTAATGTGGCTTGACCTCTTACACCTCTGAAGAGTTCCTGCATTTATTTGGCATTTGTATACAAATATATGCGATTGTGATGCAAGTACATCAGTGTCTCTTTCAGACTGGGGTGTAGAGTTGGGTACAGTAAGTGTTTAAGCCTCTGTAGACAGATAATAGTGTATGGATAAGCTAATAATCCTTAGCAAAGCTACAAGAGCTGCTAGGAAGACAGTGTTGCCATTTAGAAATTGACTACAATATTGCACAAATAGATGAGAAGAGGCACAACTGCCTCATGTTTCTTTGTCTATTTCAATACTAAGGTCTAGATATGTTCTTTATTTAGCTGTTATCCTAATTATCAATTGGGAAAGACTGCAAATGATTTGAAATTGAAACACAAACGTCAAGACCTAGGATATTATCTATCAGAGAAGGTTGCGCATTAGGGAAATTTACACAAAATAAAGTCTCGTATTTGTAAAACCGTTGATTGGTCAAATGATGCAAAGGTACCATTCATGAAGATTCGTGTAGCAGTTTTCATTGGCCGAGGACCATCCAGAGGCCTTCTGATTGACATAAAGCAACCAAATATAGTAGTTTTGTTCAGCATCATGTTTAGGGCGTGAAATGTAAAGTCGATGTCCCTACAAATACAGGCCGGCGTGTAAAACTCATGGAGATGTATGCTGTGAACTTCTCATACTTTTGAAAATCCAGCGTTTATTTGATCCTGATAAGCGCTCATTATCACAGTTGTAAACATCACAGCTTTCCTCTTCCATGAGGGGGTTTGGCTTCACTTCAGCTTTGTTTCCAGGCGAACTGTTAAAGGATTAGTTCACTTTAAAAAAAACTTTTGCTGATAATTTACTCACCCTCACGTCATCCAAGATGTCCATGTCTTTCTTTCTTCAGTTGAAAAGAAATGAAGGTTTTTGATGGAAACATTTCTCCATATAATGGACGTCAATGGGCCCCAAACGGTTCAAGGTCCAGATGACAGTGTCAGCGCCGCTTCAACGGGCTTTAAACGACACCAGACGATGAATACGGGTCTTATCTAGCGAAACCATCGTCATTTCACAAATAAATAAAAAAGTTCACGTTTTATAAGCACAAACGCTCGCCTTGCTCTGTTCTGTGATGCGCGTTCGTGACGTCACGTAATACGCAGTTACGTTGTAAAGGTCACGCTTCTGTGAAAAAACATTTCTGTCCTGATGAAAATGTTCTTTTAGGCCTTTTAATATTCCAACACCAGGATACACACACGACATGGGCATTTTAACCGATAAACTGACACAACGACATTTGAATATGTGTGTATGGTCCTCCTTCCGCACATCTGTAAACACTGACTCGTCAAGCGTGACCTTTTCAACGTAACTGCGTATTACGTGACGTCACGAACGCGCATCACAGAACAGAGCAAGGCGAGCGTTTGTGCTTATAAAACGTAAACTTTTTTATTTATTTTTGAAATGACCGAGCGTTTCGCTAGATCAGACCCGTATTCATCGTCTGGTGTCGTTTAAAGCCCGTTGAAGCGGCGCTGACACTGTCATCTGGACCTTGAACCGTTTGGGGCCCATTGACGTCCATTATATGGAGAAATGTTTTCATCAAAAACCTTAATTTCTTTTCGACTAAAGAAAGAAAGACATGGACATCTTGGATGACATCGGGGTGAGTAAATTATCAGCAAAAGTTTTTTTTTAAAGTGAACTAATCCTTTAAGCTACGTTCACACTACAAGCGACTTCGTGGACAGTGGCTGGCGGTGCGGTCGCTAGTGGGCGTTCCCGCTACTGGTTGCCTAGTAATGTTTGTGAGTGACATTCACAGATGTTTCTCCATGTTGTAGACAACAAATCCGTTTTCTTGCCACTACAAACAACATTTTGGAAGGAAAATTCGAAATATAAATGTAATCAGTATAACATGCATAATATTAAAGATGAACGAGAAACTGTGATGCTTTTTGCCATCGCGGCTAATTAACTGCAACAAACGGGCAAATACCGTCTATATGTGTTCACGAAACCAGTCCGGCTCTGAGTCAGCTGTGAACACCACTGTATGCACACGGAGATATATCACAACTTCTAGCACAGTTTCTGACGGCTAAAATTAGCTTCTCGTTCAACTTGCCGGAAGTGACGGATGATCACGCGCTCCACTGACTTCACTCCTATTGGTTGTTGCTCTCGAAAGTCGCTCTTCATTTGCATAAAGTTAAACAAATCTTAACTTTGTCGCGTCGCCAGACACGCCCCCTCCGGTCGCCAACGGCCGCGATCACACGTGTCGCCGGAAAATTGAAATTATTTTAATAATTAAACGGCACGTCTCCCCATTGAAATTAATGGTAACATGTCGCTTGTAGTGTGAACGCACCTTTCTGAAATCGCGGAGTCTGTAGCAGGCATTATGCTTCACTCGACACCCTTGCCTAATTTAGTATGCGCGTTTCTATGAATATGCAAATGAGCCCCGCCTCCACTCACTCACTCAGCTAAGAGATCCACTGGTTGACGATCACACGTTGATCTGATTGGTTACAAGGTAGTAGGGGTGGGCGATATGGCAAAAATATCATATCACGATTTTTTTCAGGAAAATCACGATTCACGATTTTATCACGATTCCTTTTCATGTTGGTTTTACTATTTTCCAAGTGACTGAGCATCACAGCCAAACTTATGTCCCTATTTTAAAAACAAAGCCTTAGGTAACAAAATATAAAATAAAAAAAGAATGGCAGACATTTAGGCCAAAGTGGTGAAGATAAAAAATCTTTGTCATTTTCTTTGTTATTAAAAATTAAGAACAAAGATACACATACACAACTTAATATACAAATTAAATAAACAGTGCTTTATTTTTTCAGCTACAGGTGTATTTAACAGCATTGAAGAAAGTAATTAAATGAACAAATATGAAAATAAAACACAACTTAGACTTCACTGTATAAATTGTACATTGATTCTTATTACAGCTACTATTAAAGTTCTCAGTCAAGAGTGAGTGAGATGCTCTTTGTATTTTGTTGTTTTATTAACAGGGATAGTTCTCCCAAAAATGTAAATTCTCTCAAGCCGTTTTAAACCCGAATAAGTCTCCCTCTTCTGTTGAAAATAAAAGTTATTTGGAGGAATGTGGGTAACCAAACAGTTGATGTACCCCAGTGACTTCCATAATAGTTTTTTCCTACTATGGTAATCAATGGGGACCAGCAACCGCCCGGTTAGCCACACTCCTCAAAATATCTTCTTTTGTGTTCAGCACAAGAAAGAAATTAATACAGGTTTGGAACAACATTAGAGAGTGAGTAAATAATGACAGAATTTTTATTTTTGGGTAACTGTCCCTTTAAGGACAAGCGGCTGCATGTTTACTATTAGGGCTACTGTCTCTTTAAGATCTGCGCGCAACGAATCTACACGCATTTGACAAGCAGATTTTTTCTTAATTTTTTCTATTGTTCTTTCACTTTAGACATAACCAGCTTTGTTTATGTAAACCTTGTGTGTATTTGACCGTTTTAGCGCAATAAGACTCGAAAGATAACTTAGTCCAGTATCCAGGCGCTGTTAGACAGGCTTTTAGTGCATGTGCGCGTCGGGTGTTTGCCTCAGAAAAGCGCCCGTTAGAACAGCGCATCAGCAGCGAATGACATGTTTAACCGGCAAGGCTTTAAAGCACATGCAAATAATACATTTTTATGAACTACAGTGTCCCGTTCCTCTGCATTTCATGTGGATATACGTCGCGCTGTACAGTATATTGAGACGGAGGCGCCAGAAATGAAAACTGATAAAATGCACAATCCTACGATATTTCTTCAAAAGCAGATCGTGGAGACATTTTAATCGTCCACGATCAAAAATCGTAATATCGCACACCCCTACAAGGTAGTGTGTGACGTCAGAAACACCAGCGATTTCAAACCGTGTTTTTGAGACTGTCTTTGGTTCACTGCAGTTTTAAGCAGAAAATACTCGACTTATGAATTTGCACATGTCTTAAAGCATATTAAAAACAGAATGAAAATTAGGGAAGGCCAAACCGCTCAAATGCTTTGGTTTCTGCTGAGTGCCCTGGGTTTGCTAACTGAGATTCTGTCCTCTCGCTGACGGGCAGATCTGGACGGAGACATGGCTCGTCTGGTGGCTGTGTGCAGGGACGGGGAAGAGGAGTATCTTTTTCTTGCACGCCAGATTCCCTTGTTCATCGATGACACGCTCACGGTAAGATCATTTCATTGGTTTCACTTTGCATTTAGCCATCTTTAAAGTTGATGTGAAATTAAAATGAAACCAAAAATATATGTTCCTGGTCTTATTGTGCATGATTCATCTGTCAATCTGTGTATTTCAGTGGCTAATACCAACAAAGGGTTCGTTCACCCAAAAATGTAAACTCTGTCAGTAATTACTCTCCCTCATATTGTTCCCCGTAAGACTTTCCTTCATCTTCTGAACACAAATTAAGATATTTGTGATTAAATCTGAGCGCTGTCTCACTCCTCCATAGGCTTCTGTTGTAATTGAAACTTGCCGGCCCAGAAAGTTAGTAAAGACAATGTTTACAATAGTCCAAGTGACTACAGCGGCTCAACCTGAAGTTTATCAAGCGACCAGAATACTTTTTGTGCACAAAAAAACTAAAACTAAAATAACGACTTGATTCAACTATTGATGTTCTTCTGTGTGGGCCTCTGAAGCCCCTTTCACACAGCACGTTGATCCCAGGAAATTGCTGTGAAATTGCCAGAGTGCCTTCTGTGTGAACGCAAACACGTCCCGGGATCGATCCCAGGTTGGGGACCTAGTAACATTGCCGGGATCAGTCCCAGAACGCGCCCTGTGTAAACAAAAGCCAGGATCAATGCCATAGCAGCAGCTATATCTCATATCACCCTGTAGCTCAAGACTGGTTGCCCACTGAAGCTAAGCAGGGCTGAGCCTGGTTAGTACCTGGATGGGAGACTCCTGAGAAAACCAGGTTGCTGCTGGTAGAGGTGTTAGGCCGTGTATCCACCAAATTGTTTTTTCATGTAGCTGGCGTGTTTTTTCAATTGTTTTCAATGGGAGCGCCGCATTTTTAAAACGCCATGAGCGTAACGAGGCGCTGAGCGTCTTTCTCACGCTGAAGCGCTGAGTGTTCATCGTTTTTTACCGGTCGCCGAGAGTTGAAGAATGTTCAGCTTTGGGTTTACCCAGCCGTCCAATCACAGTGAAGGAGGTGCGGGACTAATACCACACCGACCAGCGGATATTCTGTATCATAGCAACGAAGCGTCTCAACTGCAAAAAAAACCTGCGCTGCCAAAACGCTCAAGCGCACATAGCTCGGTGTTTTCAACAGAGCGCCTAGCGTTTTCATTTTAATGACCACAGAATTCACTGTGGTCATTTTAGAGTTAGTAGCGGAGGTTTGAGCCGCTGATAGCAGAGTAATGCTGGACACACTTAACCACTAGAAACATTCTCTGACTGTGAATGCAGCAGATTTTAAACACCGCTGTGAACACAGACTGAACACGCTGAACACGCGCGCATGATCAGTCATCAATTATATTCATAACCGGCCTTACAGTAAGTGTGTGTCCTCGGCTTTATGCAGTTATTAATGCAGTTATGAGAGAGAGAGAAGCATGTGCGTCATTATTATTATTTATTTATTTATTAATTCAATTCGTTTTAATTCGTTCATTCTTTTTTTTCTATTAGTGACAGTAGACTAGCCTAATAAATGAAACACAAAGCCCGTTTAACAAGTATAGGCCTATAAATAATTATTTATTTGTTATATAATCTGCAATAATTACGAAAACCCGTGCAGCAGGACTATCAATTTATGTAAATATTCAGTTTAATTTTCTATTGATTATGTATAGGACTATATACTTTATTTATTAGACATTGAACATCGCAGATCAAGCGCATGGGGCTGCAGTTTTTCTTGTTATTAATTGTATCGTATTTTCCGTGATTACAGTGAACTACGCGCAGGGATATGGAGCTGTAATGCGGTCAAGACCTGCCGGAACTACTTTATCCGTGTGGTTCCCTGAAAATAATTGCACACCGTAGAACGTTCGTCAACCAATCAGATTCAAGCATTCAACGGCCCTGTAGTATGAAATATAATAAAAGATATAAAAATATCTTAATTTGTGTTCTGAAGATGAAGGAAAGTCTTACGGGGAACAACATGAGGGAGAGTTATTACTGACAGTGTTTACATTTTTGGGTGAACTAACCCTCTAAACCAATTTGACAGGTTTGCCTTGGCAAGTACCAGCCACTGAATACCAAATGTTCCTTTATATATGCTTACTGAATGCAAACTCAAGTCACAGACAGTATTATGTTTGGAAGTGTTGTGTTATTTTGATTGTATATATGTTGTATTTTTTTGTAGATGGTGATGGAGTTTCCTGACAGTGTTCTGGAGTTTGACAGCTATCAGGTCAACAGTTCACAAATGAAGCAGTTTATTGAGGTAATTTTCAGTGTTGAAAACCTTTCAAGAACATGTCTGGGTCATATTTCACCCTAAAACCAAAAATAAGAAATTAGAACATGTATTTTATTCACTTGAAAACCTAAAAACGCCTTAAAAACGCAAACTTTTGAAAAAAGTTTTCAAAGTGCACGTTTTTGAAAACTATACTGTTATACACTAAAAAAACGTGAATTTTTGAAAACGGTGACATCATACACATGGCCTGGCAGCAGAATACAGCGTTTTTAGTCGTTTTCACAACGTTGTCGCCTGTATGCCAAACTTTTTAAAAAGACAAAGGAAAAACTTTTCTATTTTTAGTACATTGTTGTTGTGTAAACATACACCAAATCTGTAACATAAAAATGTAATGAAATAAAAATAGTAATATTCATGACAATTAAGCAACCACACCACTAATCTCAGTACAGTAATGCAACACAACATAATTCTCCTTAGTACAATCAAAGTCATACTGCTTTCAATTTGCTGATTTTAATAAAAATATTTTCATTACTACTTCAAGAAATTAATGTCAGGATGCAACAACAAAAAAACTCTGTTCATCAAAGGATCCCATTGATAATAATAATAATAGTAAACGTTTTTTTAGCATCAAATCATATTATACTGATTTCTGAAGGATCATGTGACACTGAAGACTGGAGTAATGATGCTGAAAATTCAGCTTTGATCACAGGAATAAATTACATTTTAAAATAAGTAAGGGTTAATGCCCAACGAGGTGTCCATTGTCAGGTTATTAATAGACGACGGCGAGGCGTGAACCGTCCGACGCGCAGCGTTGCCTCCGCCGAAGTCCATTAATACCTGACAAATAGTTTTACAATCGAAATCTAACGGTTTCACTTTTTAATGGACACCCTGCAGCCAATCAGAATCGAGTATTCACCCAGACCATGGTATAAATTAAAATAGAAAACATTTATTTTAAATTGTAATATTTTAGGTTTGTTTGTATTTTTAATCAAATAAATGCAGCCTTGGTGAGCAGAAGAGACTTCTTATAAAGACATTACAAATCTTACCGATCCCAAACTTTTGAACGGCGGTGTATATGTGTGTGTGCACAAATTGAATCGCTTTTCCAGCTTGACAGAAATGACAAAATAATAGTGAAACTTGTAAGGCTTTACGGTTCTCTTCCCCTCCTGTGTCTTGTCCACCAGCATCACAGCATGCTAAAGCAGCAGGACCTGAACATGGCGCTGATGGTGATGTCTCGTGAGGTCATCAGCGCTCTGTCTCAGTCGGTGCCGTGCGTGGGCTGCCGGCGCAGCGTGGAGCACCTCTTCTCTCAGCTCACGGACTCTGGATACTTCGCGCTGGAACCGCTCACTGTGGGATCCTCTGGAGTGCTGTCAGTCACACGGGCATGTCTCACTGACCCCAGGAAACTCTACACACTCTTTTATGTTCATGGGTGAGTTCTGCAAACACTGGTTCGTGTCTTATAGCGTGGTACGATTCGGCTCGCTTTGCTTTTCCTCTGCAGTTTAGTACCACTTCAAAGTGGGTGGGATTATAGACCTTATGCGCCAGAGAAACGCTATCTTTAGAATATTGTCTTTCAACTTCTGTTTTTGCGTATAATAGCCCGGGCTTTTATTTTCCCTAATCGCTGAACTGCACCGGCTTGTATTTGAGACAGGCGTCAATTACCCCTTTTCCACCAAGGCAGAGCTGGTGCTGGTTCGGAGCCAGAGCCTAGTTTCAAATCGGTTCTTTGTTTTTCCACCGCCAAAGCACCAGCTCCGAACCAGTAAAACTGGTTCTTAAGTAGCACCAAATCATTGCAGGGTCTAGAACGGAGCCAAGTAAGAACCGCTTGCGTCAGGGGTTGGGGGCGGGGTTACCGTGACCAACAAGACGAATAGAAACTTGTGACCGCCATTTTTAAATAGCAGCTAGTCGAGCTAATAGCAGCTCGATTATAATATCCGTCTATGTAAGTTACGGCGAGCTGCACGAACGCGTTGGATTCCGATGTATTTTTGCAATCACATGAGGATCCATAGTATTGCAACGTCCGTTATTGTTGATGGCTTGTTCGAGATGCATCGAAGCGGCGCGGAACGATCAGAGCTCCGGGAGTGTTTGGAGAGCATACGACTCCTTGTGCTTTTGATCGCTTTCGCAGTGCTTTAATGTCACGCGGCGATCGGTCTGCGAGAAGCCGAACCATCTCGAACAAGCCTGGTGTGTTTTTGTTTGGCGCTGCCGCGCTAGCGTTGCTGGGCAACATGAGATGTATACACAGTGACGTAAGATCTGGCTCTGTTTTGGCTCTCTAGCCAAGAGAAAGAGAGCAAGACACACCTACACACACAAGGACAATTGATACATACGCACAAAATATCTCAGAATCCTAACACTGTGGAAAGGCAAACCGGTTCTTAGAAGAACCGTCAGTAGAACCAACTCCGAACCGGCTCTAGCTCTAGCTCTGAACCAGCACCTGGTTCTTGTTGGTGGAAAAGGGGTATATATGAGACAGGCCTTTAATTTAGTGTTGAGATGTTGTTCATTGAGTGTAGGCCTAGAGATAACGATCCAAATAGCATAGGCTGATAGACGGAAAGCATGACAGTAGGACAGGTGGTTACCACATTATATTACGTTTTATTTATAATTTGAATGCGTTTAACAAGTTAATGTAAGAATTAGCCTACCGGTACTATATTACCGTATGTCTAAAGGTGTTCGCACACCGGACAAGGAGCACAGCGCCACGTCTTTAAAAATCGAACACATTATTTCCTGTGAGTGTAGATGAGTGTCGTTAAGTATATACTGACTTCACCCTGTGTTGCAATATACATTTAGTTTTACATTCATTTACAGAAATCAGCTGGTTAATTTCAAAGTGAACTATCCCTTTAAGTCCCAACCTACATTATGTAAATGACACATTATGGAAGTTCAGTGCATTATGTAAGGGAAAGGATATGCCGATTGAATAGTTTTGAGCTTTGATTTTCTTGCCTGTGAACTGTATCTGTGTTTTCTGTCTTTTATGTTAACGTGTGCTTTTTATTCCTTTGTTGCAGGTCAAAGTTAAACAACATAATTGATTCCATCCCCAAGAGTAAAAAGAACAAACGCTGTCAACTGCACTCTTTAGACACGCACAAACCGAAGCCTTTAGGGTGAGTCCGTTTTTTTTTTATTTTATTTTTTTTATCATCGTGACATTTGGTGTTTTTGCGATGGCAATTTCATCCTCCTTACTTCCAGAATCCCTTAAAAATTGTTTAGACATTTTTTTCATGTAATTTAAAATGCATTCACCAGAAAATCTGGGATGAGTCCCAAGTGACCATGGACCAAATGTGCAGAAGTTATGCACTACTAAATATTTTTGCGTTGAACCATTAAAATTAGTTTTAATTCAACTTATCCAATTTTTTTTATGCCAAAAATCATTAGGATATTAAGATCATGTTCCATGAAGATATTTAGTAAATTTCCTACCGTAAATATATAAAACATGTATTTTTGTGAGTGAATGCAGCACAATCGTGAACATAAATGCACAACTTTAAAGGAGTTTTTCTCAATGTTTAGATTTTTTTGCTCCTCAGATTCCAGATTTTCAATAGTTGTGTCATCTCAATTTCTATATCTATATAGTATCTCGACCAAATATTGTCCTATCATAACAGACCACACATCAATGGAAAGCTTATTTATTCAGCTTTCATGTGATGTATAAATCTCAGTTTTAAAAAATGTACCCATGTGACTGGTGTTGTGGTCCAGGGTCACATATGTATCGAGACGTGACATGAGGGTCTCGTTACACCCCTATTTAACTGTTTCTTTACCGTCCTGCAGGGGCAGCTGGATGGACGTGTGGGAGCTGATGTCACAGGAGTGTCGTGATGAAGTGGTTCTGATTGACAGCTCCTCTCTGTTGGAGACTCTGGAGACGTACCTGCGCAAACACCGGTAAGAGATTGTGATCTTACACATTTCGGTTCATTAAGGCGAGACACTACAGGCAAAAACTGTTGTTGTTTTTTTTACTAGCATCTGTCAATTTTTAGATTTTTGGCTTTTCATAGTGTTTTTTCAGACAGAAAACATCCAAAGTACACATTTAACTGCATCTTTTAGAGCACTTTATCTATTTGCGTCTGTAGATTTCAATTGCAGTGTATATCTTTAAAGGCCGTTTTCTCAAAATGAGTTTTTCCTCCTGCATTGAGCCATAAATCTCCACTTCAGTAACACTAACATCACTAAACTTTACAGTTTTATTCTTTTCTATATTCTGAAGGTTTTTACAGAGGGGTTTGTTCATGTTATTCCTTTAAAAAGTTACATTTTTTTATTTATTTTTTGGCTGTTGACAGTATTTTCTGAGTGATAAATGGAGATATCCAAAATACCCTCTGTAAAAACCTTTGACTCAGGTAAAACTGGAAAAATTTGAATATGGTGCAAAAGTTCATTTATTTCAGTAATTCAACTTAAAAGCTGAAACTAATATATTATATAGACTCATTACATGCAAAGTGAGATATTTCAAGCCTTTATTTGTTGTAATTTTGATGATTATGGCTTACAGCTTATGAAAACCCCAAATTCAAAATTAGAATATTGTGAAAAAGTTTCACCTGTATATAAAAAATAATAATTTTGAACCTGACTTTATCCAATGTTCATATTTTTGTTCTAGAAATGTTTGCAAATGAGTGCATATTTCATTTAAATAACACCTAATTTGCATTTTTAAATGTGACGTTTCAGAAAACTTGTAATTAATTTTATTTTTTGCAATTATTAATGTAATCAATCAACTGGTGAAGTAGGGTTATATTAGTGTTTTTTGTTTATTTTAACCCTATTCACCTAGGGTGTCTCCCCTTAATGACTATAATTTACTTTGTGTCTCTGAAAATCTCAGATTTTTTTCTTTCTTTCTGCAACGTCATTCTCAGGTTCTGTACTGACTGTAAGAACAAGGTTCTGCGAGCGTATAACATCCTGGTGGGGGATCTGGACTGCAGTAAAGAGAAAGGCTACTGTGCGTCTCTGTACGAGGGCTTGCGGTGCTGTCCACACGAGCGCCACATCCACGTCTGCTGCGAGACCGACTTCATCGCTCACTTACTGGGCCGAGCAGAACCAGAGTTCGCCGGGGGTTATGAGTGAGTGATTTAGTCCATGTGGAGTTTACAGTCAAAACCAAAAATTCAGACACCTGATATCATTTTATATATATATTATTATTTTTACTAGTGCGTGCAGGACACTATAGTTCATTTAAGTGAGCGAGGAGAGCAGAATAAAGTAAACTGTGCATATTATACCCAAAAATTCTTCATATAGTCACTACCAGTAAACATTTGGGACCAAATATTATTCAGACACTTTGAGCTGATCATGTTCTTCAGTGTTTTGTCTGTAATTGCTAATGCTCTTTTTACACACAGACTGAACACAATGAAGCATTGCTTGGTCACTGGTTGAGCTAAACTGGTATTCTCTAATTGTGTAGTTAAATTTAACAGCTGACAGATATTCAACATAATTCATTTGAAGACAGTCTAACAGAAGGATGGACAAAACCAAACAAAATATGAGTTCATGTCGTATTTTATTACCATTTTAGTGCATAAACTGTGATAATGTGAGAAATGTTGGAGTCTGAATAAATTTTGGTCTATTTGCATGCATTTTAAAGCCTTACTAGTTTAAACTTTGGATATACAGTTTTCGAGTGCGCACATCTGAAGCATGCGCGAATATTAAATTAAATAAAGTTAAATACAATTTTGGTTATATCACCCAACCCTTCTTTGGTCTAAATAGTCATTCTGTTTTCAGATGCGTGTGTGTTTCATCAGTGGCGTGTAACGCAGTCACTCCTACAGCCACTTTAGCCGCTTGAATGTTATATATAATATACACATTTTTCAATTGTAGTCTTTTAAAAAGCATCTGAAATAATAAACTAGGTGCAATGTAGTGTCAAAATATAGATTTTTCGATGCATATCTGAAACGCTTCCAATACTAATTTCCCGCAGAATAGATCCACGATATCAGCTACTCTCTCTCCGACAGCTAACCCGCCTCTCTTCACTCACTCGTTTCATTTGCTCTGGATGAATATTGTTGCTGTTACAGGGCTTGTTTTTCGGTGTGTGTATTGCACATGATTTTACTCATTCCCTCAGATTTTGTGCTCACACCCAAAGTGCACGAACATACATCTGCCTCTCAGTACTAAACAGATCTTTGTCACTGCTTATTGCGCTTAAACAGTCAAATATATACATAATATTAACAAAATGCCGTTCTTGGTGAATATTCACGTAAACACAGTTATGTTTTAAGTAAAAGGAAACAGTTGAGAAAGAAAACGCATGTGTAACTGTGTAATGGATCCGTGTGTCAAGTCTTAAAGTGACAGCAGCCTAATAAACTTGCTGCCAAATTATGAGATGATATAAAAAATATCTATATATGGCAGTTTTTCAAAATGAACCGACCATTCAAGCAAATGCCGCCCCCAAATTGCAGATGTTTAAATTGTGGCCAGTGAAAATGGAGAGTGGCTAGTGGCTGGTGAGCTAAAAAGTTAGCGTCAAGCCCTGTTTGTAGGTTATTATTTTTCATTAGTATTGCTCAGTAACTTGCAAAAAGTCTTAAACCAACATTAATAAGATTCATAACAAGATTGTGGATTGCTATCCCGCCTGAAAAATAACGTGATATAATATTTTTGCACTATCACCCACCCCTAATAATTCCATTATCATGAATATACCCTCATTAAAAGTGTTTGTGGTCGTTTGCAGGCGTCGAGAGAGACACGCGAAGACCATAGACATCGCACAGGAGGAGGTGCTGACGTGTCTGGGCATCCACCTGTACGAGCGGCTGCACAGGATCTGGCAGAAGCTGCGAGCCGAGGAGCAGACGTGGCAGATGCTCTTCTATTTGGGCATCGATGCACTGCGCAAAAGCTTCGAGGTACAGCTTTCGGGCTAATATTCATGTTGATTCATTTTGAATACATAAATGGCACTTTCCATTAATAGGATGCAAATCTTTCTTGACTGTATCCAACTATTAAATATGACATTCAATTGTACAAAAAAAAATCATCTTACATTTTGAATGCAGTCCTGAAATGTGCAACATCCATGTAAATTTGTTTATATGTGACCCTGGACCACAAAACCAGTCACATTTTTTTGAAATTGAGATTTATACATCATATGAATAAATAATCTCTCCACTGATGTGTGGTTTGTTAGGATAGGACAATATTTGGTCGAGACACAACTATTGTAAATCTGGATTCTGAGGAGCAAAAAAATGTAAACATTGAGAAAATCTCCTTTAAAGTTGTGCATTTATGTTCACGATTGTGCTGCATTCACTCACAAAAATACATGTTTTATATATTTACGGTAGAACATTTACTAAATATCTTCATGGAACATGATTTTTTACATAAAAATCTATAATTTTGACCCATACAATGTATTGTTGGCTATTGCCATGTGGGCCAAAACCTTTTAAATAGGCAAATCCGTTACCTTTTTTTATTTTTTATTTTATTTTACTATTTAAATAAATATTTATTACTGGGAATATACAAGGTTGCAAGAAAATTATACTTCTAAAATTGATTTTTTTTTAAATGTGTTTTTTTAGTTTGACCTAAAGTTCATACAATCCTCCTGCAACATTCATGTAAATTTGTTTATATGAGAAATTAGTTTAGCATTGGATATAAACCAACATGTGGGCCAAAACTAGCCAGGTCCTATTAAATGTTGCATTCTGGTTTGAGTAACATTCATTTAATTTTGTACTATTTAAATAAATCTTTGTTACTGGGAAATCACAGGGTTTTGAACAGTATAAATACACACAAGCTTGAAAAGAAAATTATACTTCACAAATGGATATAAAATAAAATGCTTGTCATTTTTTGTTTAACCCGAGGTTCCTCACATTATGTGAATAAGTAAAATAAATTGACTTTAAGGTCCTTTTTCGGATGAAAATCGAACCCAATCTGAATTTTTTAATGCCGGATGAAAGTTTCGAAGACAGTGTGTAAACGTGATTGACACAACGTGAGGTCGTATTTATTTTTTAACGTGTGAAAATAATTTTGGACTTGTACCTTTATTCAGTAAAGTAGTGTAAAGCCCTGTTCTGTGCTTGTGTGAAGTGCTGTATGTGACTGTGTTGTTTCTGGAGCTCACGTGACTAGTGTTCATCTGTGCAGATGGCGGTGGAGAGGGTTCAGGGCATCAGCAGACTGGAGCAGCTCTGTGAGGAGCTCTCAGAAGAGGAGAGAGCCAAAGAACTCAAACAGGAGAAGAAGAGGCAAAAACGCAAGAACAGGCGCAAAAACAAGTGTGAACAAGAGGCGGAGGGGGAGAAAGATAAAAGCCTTGATGAGGTAATGACTCTGTTCTTTCCTAAAAGTTTGGTTTTTATAGGAAGTCTCTTCTGCTCACCAAGGCTGCATTGATTTGAACAACAACAAAAATTAGTAATATCGTGAAAAATTATTACAATTTATAATCTTCTATGTGAATATATAGTAAAGTGTAATTTATTCCTGTAATCAAAGCTGAATTTCATTACTTCACAAATCATTACTCCAGTCTTCAGTGTCACATGATCCTTCAGAAATCAGTATAATATGATGATTTGATGCTCAAGAAACATTTATGATTATTATCAGTGTTGAAAACTTCACATTTTTGTGGAAACCGTGACGCTTTTTATTTTTCATGATTCTTTGATGAATAAAGAACATAATTAATTTTTGAATAGACATTTTTTGTATGTCTTTACTGTCACTTTTGATCAGTTTTTATGTGTTCATGCTGAATAAAAGTATTAGGCTAATTAAGAAAAATCTTGCTGACCCCAAACTGTTAAACGGTAGTATAGATGATATAATTTATATTTTACAATCAGACTAATATTTATATGGTATTCAAATAATGCCGATCTCAATTATGGTGACCGTATTGAATTTTCAAGACACTTTTAAAATTAATACAACAAAAAGAAGCTAAATTGTTTTCAAAACTGTACTCAAGCTGCTGAAAAATGTAGTTAGTTGTTACTCAACGAGGTGTAACGATACCCTTATGTCACGATTTTGAACTCACGATACGATATTATTGCGATATGGTAAAAGGTTAACAGAAAATGAACTGTTGATTAAAATGCTAAATTTGATGTTACATTGTGTGTGTAAATGAATAGGCTTAAGGGCCGTTCACACCAAGGACGGTAACTATAAAGATAACGATAAAGATAACTATATATGCGTCCACACTAACGGCCTTTTTAAGCATGCGATGTCATCTGCCATTTTAATTGCGCGAGACCTTTAAATTAGAATGGATTCTGATTGGCTGTCAGTGTTTTATCGTTCGACAGCTGGAAAAAAATAGTTCTGAAAGTGATCCCAATGATATCGTTCCTCATATCTTTATCGTTATAGTTGTGGTGTGAACTCTGTTATTCTTTAATATGGAGAACGATTTTTAGAATTATATCTTTATCGTTATCTTTATAGTTATCGTCCTCTGTGTGTGAACGGGCCTTTAGACTTGGTGCTGGAAACCCAAAGCACAGGACAATAGAGACTCCAGAATAACAATATTCATGATTCTGAAGCTGAAAATACAGATTTGTTTTAGACGAATATGCTTGATGTCTGTCACTGACTAGATATATTTCAAATAATGTAGGCCACTTTTTACTGGTAACATCAGACATTTGGCATTATCACCCACAAATATTCCCCAATTGCATTTATTATATATTATATATAGTAGTTTAATGTAGCACTGACACTAAAACACTGTAATTTTTGTTTTGGATAAACTATCCATGATACATATTTTTGCATTTTTGTATTGCGATATACTGTGTCACGATATATTGTTACACCCTGACTCAACACTGTGCTAGAATGACTCTTTCTCTGTCGCCCGCCTCGTGTTCCTCACAAGACATTGTGAATAAGAAAAATAAATGGACTTTATTCAGTAAAGTAGTGTAAAGCCCTATTTTCTACTTGTGGGAAGTGCTGTATATGACAGTGAAGCTGATCAGTGTTAAATGATGGCGGTGAATAAGAAAAATAAATTGACTTTAAGGTCCTTGCGTATTGAGTCTGAAATATTCGTATGCGTTTTTCCGTATTCGTCAATCGGTGGCTCTGAAGTGTCAAAATGCTTGCAACCGATGCGAAAAACGCAGAAAATCGAACCCGATCCGAATTTTTGTTCGAATTTGTAATTTCGTTGTTTACAATGACAATAAAACTCTATTCTATTTTTTTTATCACGGACGAAAGTTTCGGAGGCTGTGTGTAAACGTGATTGACACGACAACGTGAGTTTTTTATTTTTTTAATAAATTGTATTTATTTTTATTGTGTTGTTTCCTCAGGGTTCGTCTGAGTCTGTGGACGGCGGCTGTAAGTCGTGTGGCAGTGGAGAGGAGTCTGGCGGCAGCGTGGAGGTCATCATCACCAGCGAGAGCTCCTCCTGTACCTGTCCCGCGACCTCAATCCTGCGCTCCCCCAAAACACAGAAAGGTACAGATGTGTGATGTCTCCCCTGTGAAGGCCTCCTTCCCTTTACCTCTGTACAGATAAAACATCGTCAAAATTATTCCAGTTCACATGGATATGCAGAAGCAGAAAAAAAAGTGTATTATGACTTTTTAAGGCCAGACAAGTAATTTTGCTAAAGAAAGACTACACGCCTGCGCACACACACACACACACACACACACACACACACACACATATATATATATATATATATATATTCAAATGCGCATACCTATAGACTAAACACGTAATACGCATGTGCACGCCGTCAGCGTTTTCACAGATCCGCGTTTGTGAAGTTTACATGGAGATAATATGTAATCTTTTTTTATAATCTGTTGAGCTATAGATAGCAGTCAACAAGGCAATAGCAAGATTAGCGAACCGTTTTTGTGTCAAGACACAGACAACAATGTCCATCGCCTGCTTGCCTGAAAACACAGACCACCACACTTCTAGTGGGCCATCAGTAATGATTGAGAGGCATTATTTTCCACATCTAATCTTTTTTTTTTAGCCCACTTTTTATTTATCCTGCACCTTTAATATTGTTACATTTTAGGCACAAAATTGTCTGTTTGCTTTATTTCGCCAACAAAAATAGTTCCGTTGTGCATCTCTGAGTAAAAAATGTAATTCCTGTATAAATCAGTGTTTTTGAACAAAGCAGTGATTCAATGATCCGTTCATAAAGACAGTCACTTGCTTCATTCCTGAATTAATCAGTTATTAAGACCGTGACTTGCTAAAACTTGGTTTCAGTTTCGTGTTTAACGTGCCCCTATTATGCTTTTTTTTCAAATATTCCCTTTCATGAGTGTAATATAGCTGCTGTTTGTGAATGTAAAATATCATGTTTCAAAGATTAGTGGACAACAAATACAAATGTTGTCTCTCAAAAGAAAGAATCGATTCTGAACTGCTGAAGCGTGTCGTCAGTAATTCCATCTCAATTCCTGTTACTGTAACAATGCAACAAATTTTTTACATAATTCCAGCCTGTGCTTTTGATTGGCTGAACAGCGTAGCGTCTCTTTGCTCCGCCCTCAAACACTTTAGTTGTGTCTGAGACTGGAAGAGTTTGGTTTTTAGCTGTTTTCTGCTTTGCATGAACTTCAAAAAGCAATCATTACTGTCCGCATCACTGTGTATACGAAGCTGACCGTTTCGTTTCCGACACGCGCTGCTTAATCACGACCAATCACAGCAGACTAATCCGTCTGACCAATCAGAGCAGACTTTCCGAAAGGAGTTTAGAGAAACTGAATCATCAAACGAACCGTTTTCAGACTCTTTCAGAAATTAGGTGATGTGCACACTGTATATTATGAGAAAATGTAATAGTTTTTTGATCTTGGATGCATGTAAACCTATTTTAGACAAAATTAGAAACCTTTAAAATGGCATAATAGGGGCACTTTTATTTATGCAATAATATTTGCAGTGTAAATGCATCTAAATACTGCTTCTGTGCAACTTCTGCAGTGCAAAAATGGATTTTGCTGATACTGATTTCATTTCATGATTGGTAACACTCCATAGTGTCTCTATTCTAATTGAATTTGATTAAATATGAGGATTGCACGAAGGACGATGCATGCATCTAATAAGGTAAAAATGCCCTGGAAGTCAATTTAAGGTGGCAAGTATTGCCCCTTAATGTAAACATTTTCTAGTGCCCAGAATGCCTCTGACTGGTGTGTTTGTGTTCCTCTAGTAGTGTTGCCTCACAGTAACGGCAGTGACTGTGGTTACTGCTCCAGTATGGAGGGCAGTGAGACGGGCTCTAGAGAGGGCTCAGATGTGGCCTGCACCGAGGGCATGTGTAACCATGATGAAACGGGTAAAGCAACGTTATTATGATTATAGATGGTCAAACATTTGTCTATTCAACTGTGTTGACATTGCATCTTATTCTGGAAAATCACTCTTGTTTCCTGTTTGGACTGATTCAAAAAACCTGTGCATCCTGATTTCAGACCATTGCGTAAAGCCAGCCAGTCAGATTTGAGCTTGCTTTTTTTTTTTTTTTTTTGCGAGTTTTTATTGATAGTCAGGATCATATCTGAAGTATTTAGTGATGATATATGTGTGTGTTTGTCTTCAGGTGAATACTCGTGTAGTCACCGCTGCTCGGAGGAGAAGGAAGAGGACGCTGTGGACAGTTGTGTCGAGTGCTGGGCCAACTCTGAAGACGACACAAACGGCAAAAATAAAAAGAAGAAAAGAAAAAACAAGGGGTCAATTTGTGGGAGTTTACATATAGTAAGTATTGCTAGGCGCATTATTGATTCATTATTGAATTATTGCGCATTATTGACTACAACAAACGGCTGGTAGGAACTACACGACATTCCTCCCGGGTTAGTGACATCACCAACCCTAAAATTTACATAAACCCCGCCCCCAGAACACGATTTATAGATTATCATGACAGAATATGCTAATATGACTAGAAGATAGACACATAATCTACATAAATTCATCAACTAACCATTCAGAAATGTCCTGTTGCTTCTACATGTTGTCACTTCTTCTTGAGTCTCCATCTTTCTGACTCCGGTTTGAACATAAAACGCTAAAAGTTTTTGAAATGTTCAGTGCGTGTGTGTGTGAGGTAAAAGGACACAAGCTCTTGTAGCTCCGCCCCCTGTGCCGGGAGCAGCAGCTCATTTGCATTTAAAGGGACAGACACAAAACAGTGTGTTTTTGCTCACCCCCAAAAAGTGCCGATTTTAACATGATATCTAAAAATATCTGTGGGGTATTTTGAGCTAAAACTTCACACACACACTGGGGACATCAGAGACTTATTTTACATCTTGTGAAAAGAGCATTAGACCACCCCTTTAATAAAAATAGACATTTTAAAATTGAACTACATTAGTGTAATGTGTGCAAAAAGTCACAGTTTGAACTTTGAAGAAGGTGCAGCATAGCATTTTTTTTTTTTAAATCAGTGCATCGCTGCTTATCACTGAAGTCGTGATGTTTTCCCCTCTCTCACAGGCGTCTAAAGCGGAGGAGATCTGCGTATCAGACGGCAGTAGGAGAGGATCTGCTGCCGTTCACGAGTCTTCCTCTCCTTCACCGCATCTGTGCAGAAGCAAAGAAACTCCCTGCTCTGAGTTGTGCTGTGGGTCCTTAGAGAGCTTCCGGCATCATGTGATCAGCGGCGAGTGTTTCCACAGCCAGCCTCTCCTGCCAGACACTTGCACAGAGGCAAACAAGAGCCTCATGGAGCTACTGGTGAGTGTCCACACGTCTCATCCCACACAGGGTTGGGTATTGGTATACTGGGTATTTCCGATTCTTACCGATTCCTACTTTCGATTCAAATAACAGGGTTTCCACAGGGCATTAAAAAGTCATTAAATGGATTTTGTGAAAAATAAGGCCTTAAATTGCATTAAAAAACATTAAATTTTAATCCTATAGGCATTAAAATGTAGATAAAATTTTGAAGAAAATGTTTTATTTGAATATAGCCTTCATAATTAATCATTTTTATTTGCTGTCGTTAGTGTGATAAAAGACTGACCTTCATTCATAAAAAAAGATGCAAGTATTAAACAAGTATTTGAAATAAACTATGTTAACATATAAACTAGATATAAACCTACAAAAAATTTTAATTGCAATTAATCACTGAAATAATTTGAGTTCATTTCTTTTAATTGATTAACATATATAATAGATATATAATATCTGTGGTTAATCATGGATCATGTATGGCATTAAAAATAAAAATACATTTTAATTTGAAGATGCCTGCATAAACCCTGAATAAAAAAAACATGTTGTCTTTTTTGCAAACATACGATTCAAAGTGTTTTAAGATTTTCATGTGTTCAGGTACAGAAACTAATCGAATGTAAAATAACACTGCACAAACAAGAGCCTCATGGAGCCACTGGTGTGTGTTCACATCTGGAAAAAATCTGAATCACTTTTGTAACATTAATTAATAAGGATGTTTAATTTATACAGTGAAGACCATGCAGTGTTATTTTACATTTGCTTTCTTTATTAAATTTGAGTACCTGAAAAGCACTGTTTATTTAATTCGTATCTTTATGTTTTTTTTTTTGTGCTTTTTATTGTAATTTGATTATTTGTTCTTGTTTGTGACCCTGGATCACTTCACCAGTCTGGAGCCGCACGGGTATATCTGTGGCAATATCAACTACACATTGTATGGGTCAAAATTATAAATTTTTCTTTTATGCCAAAAATCATGAGGATATTACGATCATGTTCCATGAAGATATTTAGTAAATGTCCTACCGTAAATATATAAAATATGTATTTTTGTGAGTGAATGCAGCACAATCGTGAACATAAATGCACAACTTTAAAGGAGATTTTCTCAATGTTTACATTTTTTTGCTCCTCAGATTCCAGATTTTCAATAGTTGTGTCTCGACCAAATATTGTCCTATCCTAACAAACCACACATCAATGGAAAGCTCATTTATTCAGCTTTCATATGATATATAACTCTCAATTTTAAAAAATTACCCATGTGACTGGTGTTGTGGTCCAGGGTCACATTTTATTACTGACTGTTTGCTTGTCTTTAATGTTTTAAATGTATATTACGGTAGTTAGGCTAGTGTTTTTACAGCGTTGTGAATTTTCACTGGTGTCTAAAATGTTGGTGTCATTACTGCCTGTTCTTGCAAAAACAGTAAAAAAAAATATTTATGGACGATAGTTGTTTTAGGCCCTGATTAGGAGAATAAACGGTCTAATAATGTCCTTTGGTCAGTTCATTAAAATGAATTGTTTATTATTCACTACTATTTGTTTATTGAAATAGTTGCATATAGTGATCTCTTTTTTTTTTATTTTGAACAGAACGAATCTGACGTGACCTCAGACGAAGAGCACTGTCTGACACAGGACGAGATCCAGTCGTTCGTGGAGAACAACAAGTCCTTCTACCGCACGCGAGACCAGTACAGACAGCACCTTAAAGATCGCTTCACCAAATACTGCCGCGGAGAGTGGCTGCCCACCGCGCACGCGCACTAACACACACTTATTTTTATAGACCGTGAAAACACTCATGATGATCACTGCTGCATTGTTGCTTTTTTCAGGCTGGAATTTGGGAATATGAAATGGGTAAAAGTCAATCTCAGCGCTGTATTTCACAATGTTTTTTGGGTAAAGTCCCACGTCTTTTCTGCATCTATATACACGTCTTCCCCTTCAGGCTCCTCCTCTTTCACTTCTCAACCAATCACAGCTGACTTCGTTTTCCTTTCTCTCTCCACACAGTGATTAGGGAGCAGGTTGTTAGGATCACAGTTATTAAAATGATAATCGAGCTTGCAGGGCTTGGCTGTAGGGTTAGATGTTGATAGTCTTAATGTATTGTTTGTGAAGCATTTCTTTGTTTTGTTTTCTCCCAGATTGTTTCTCTCTCCGACTGTGACAATTTTAGTGGGGCAAGAATTGTACCAATAAATGTGTACAGGAATAATATGATCTGAATGAAAAGATTTTACAGGAAGATGAAAAACATCCATTTATAAAGAAGATTGGATGTGATGTTGAAAGCAATGTGCAAAATTTACTAAATAAAGAATATTTATTAATATGCATCAGTGTTTCATGTCTCTTTTGAGTGTTTCTATTAAAATATAGGTTTGTAAATATCTAATTTGGTTAGCATATCAAAGTATGACTCGTTCCCATTATATGCTGTTAAACGGCTTGTTTTATTTATTACTTGCAACTTTAACTGGAGTGTTTTATATTCTCAAGCCTTGATAAATGTTAAAATTAGTCAGCCACTAGATGGCGTGTTTTCTCCTTATGTTTCATTAAAATACAGACAATAAAAAGTGACTAACAAACGATCTAAATATAGTATTACCTGATGCAAAACTGTATCAAGAGTTTATTTTCTTTTTTTGTGTGTGTAAAAGTCCAGTGTTCACTAAAATGCTTTGTCTATAATTGTTGCCAGCACTTTTTTTTTAAAGCAGATTTCTTTAAAAAAAATCGTGAAAAAGTTCAATGTAATTTTTTATCACTTTTTTATTACACAACTGATGATAATTTACACTTATGATTACAATATGTCCCCAATATTAACAATATACTCTACACTTATGATGTCAAGTGACATTTATGACCGGTTTTAAAAGTAATTCAAGTTCAATTTAAGTAATCAACTTGGATGTTTAAGTCATTTCAACTTAAATGACATAAAACTGACTTAAAAATTAGATGAAAAAAGAAAGTTGAAAACTGCTTAACTTATTTTGTAAAAACATGTCACAACAAAACTTATTGATCATATTTATTTATTTTTTACAGTGTACACATTCAATACAGCGTTGATGTAACTTTAGCTGGAGTGTTTTATATTCTCAAGCCTTGATAAATGTTAAAATCAGTCAGCCACTAGATGGCGTGTTTCCTCCTTATGTTTCATTAAAATACAGACAATAAACAGTGACTAACAAACGATCTAAATATATTATTACCTGATGCAAAACTGTATCAAGAGTTTCTTTTCTTTTGTGTGTGTGTGTAAAAGTCCAGTGTTCACTAAAATGCTTTGTCTATATAATTGTTGCAAGCGCTTTTCTTTTTTTTTAAGCAGATTTCTTTACAAATTTTCGTGAAAAAGTTAAATGTAATTTTTAATCACTTTTTTTATTATTTGATGATAATTTACACTTATGATTACAATATGTCCCCAATATTAACAATATAGGCTACTCTACACATATGATATGATATGACCGGTTTTAAAAGTAACGAGTTTGAATCCGAGGACATTCATGTACACAGAAATAGAAAAGTTGCTGGCTTCAATTTTTAAGTACAATCAACTTGGATGTTTAAGTCATTTCAACTTAAATGACATAAAACTGACTTTAAAAAATGAGTTGAATATTGTATAACGTAAAAAAAAGTTGAAAATTGCTTAACATATGTTGTCATAAAACCTATTGATCATATTTATTTATTTGTACAGTGTACACATTCAATACAGCGTTGATGTACAGTATACATTAATTAATGAGTGAAAAAATGAGTGACAACAACCTAAGACTTCTCTTTTATTCGGTCGTTAATAATTAATCACGGGTTCTGCTGTGATTGTATCCGTGTGTGTGTGTGTGTGTGTGTGTGTGTGTGTGTGTGTGTGTCGAGCTGTTCCTGGGTGTGTGAGCGAGCGGGCAGAGGATCAGGGAGGGCTGGAGTGATTTGTTCCCGCCCTAAACAAACACACTGACTGACTGATACTCTTCTTCTGAATCAGAGAGATATTAATATCACCGCGCGCGCGACACACAGACACAAAGTAACCGCCGCGCGCGATCGGATACATTGTTCCATTCAGCCGCGGATTCGAATTCTTTGTTACATTGTGTTGTTGCGGGGATTGTGATACAGTGTATCGGATGAAGATGATGATGGAGCGTTGGAAGGGGAGAGTCGCGTTGGTCACCGGAGCGTCTGTCGGGATCGGAGCGGCTGTCGCTCGCGTTCTCGTTCAGCACGGCATGAAAGTGGTCGGTTGCGCGCGGAACGTGGACAAAATCGAGGTAAAAACGATCTTAAAACGAGTTGTTAGTTGCTTAATGGCCTCGTAGCTGTGGTGCTACTGGTGTTAGCTCACTGCATGAAGAGCTTCTCAATCAAACTCCTTCTCCACAAACATGCCACATCTCCACAAGTACACAGTTTACGCGTTATTTCTGAGTTGAGTGCGTTCATTTTGGAGAAATGTCACTTCATTAAAGTGATTGATCGCCTCTGTGTGAAGTATTGATAGATTTCGCCACGCCCACTTTGCTCTACAAAATCAAAATCACCTCGAGCTGTTGATTTGACACTGCGTATCATGTGTAATTAAATGCGTATTTGCATAATTTACTAAGCCTAGGGGAGTTTAAGCTTGACTTTTAGATTAGCTGAGAGTTTATATTGTTGTATTGTGTGCTAAATATAATATTACTTGGTTTTTTCACCCTAAAATCAAAATTTTCTCACTATTTTCTCACTTTTATGCATTCAATATAAACTCAAAGGGTGTTTTTTTCTTCTTCTGAGAAACTCAAAAGCTGGAGATTTCTGAAGAACCTTTAATCGAGAGATTATCAGTTATGTTCCTCACATAAATCAATATTATTCATATTCATAGTCGCTGAGATTCTTCTCCTCTTGTGTTCCAGTCATCTGGGTTTAGAAAAACGTGTTTTATTTGATATTTTGTGTGCTAATATTCTGGGTAAAGCATTATGAGTCCCTTTAAGAATGTTGTATGTTCAGTGAAGTCTCATTCCTCAACCCAACCTCACAGCCTGTCAATCAATGAGGAGTATCCTGTCAATCATTAATCATGTTTTCAGCCCTGCCCTTGCCTTGACTTCTCAAACGTCTTCAGTGGTTGTGTAGTTGTGTATACAAGAACTTTACTTTTATATTTGCACTATACAAGAAACTTCTTGTCATGTCTGGTTTAGGGAGGATTTATATTTATATATATATATATATAGTTTATATATCCATCTTTTTTACATTTACATTCAATCATATAATAAATAAAAGTTTGATAAAAGATAATGCCTCATAAAATATTACGCGTGCTTTGCTTGTGTTTCTTTAAACGGAAGCGAATAATTATTTCCTTTTAGGGAGGATTTTTTTTTTTATTGTTTATTTAAAAAAAAAATTTTTTTATATAGTTTATATATCCATCTTTTTTACATTTACATTCAATCATTTAGCAGACGCTTTTATCCAGAGACTTACAAATTAGGTGAACAATAGAAGCTATTACAGACAACAATATGCTTTTTTTATTTCAAAAGATAAGTTTGATAAAAGATAATGCCTCATCGTATAATATGAGTGCTTAAGCGGAAGCGAATACTTATTTCCTCGCTTCTGAGTTATTGAGATTGAATGAAAGTGCTTCTGTTATTGTGTGTCTGGACAACACAGTCCATTCATAACACGCGTGTTTGCGATATATTGTTATGATGGACAAAGGTTGAGAGATATGACACGCCGGTCAGAGTTACTGCAGTGCTTGAAAGCTGTGATTCTCCAGATTGGTGAATGTTTCGTTGGAAATGCCTCGTTGTGACTGTGTGTGTCGGTCGTAAATGGTCGTTGAGGAGCAGAGTCGAGGGTCCTGGAAGGTTTTATCACTGAAGAGAGAGAGCATGCAAGTCTTTCCTTCACGAGATGTGTGTGTTTCTCAGAGTGAGATGAGAGACAAGGCAAGCTTTGTGTCTGTCTGATCACAAGGCACCACTGTAAGTGTGTGTGTGTGTGTGTGTGTGTGTGTGTGTGTGTGTGTGTGTGTGTGTGTGTGTGTGTGTGTGTGTGTGTGTGTGTGTGTGTGTGTGTGTGTGTGTGTGTGTGTGGGGCCACATCGAGCTTCAGACGGTCTCCCTAGAATATAAACACACACTTTTATTTTGGATGCGATTGATAGATAGTTGCACAGCCTTAGAAAACACTAGTGCTTTACACAGACTCAAAGGATCTGGTGTGTGTGTGTATTCTAGGGAGACCGTCTGAAGCTCGATGTGGCCCCACACACACACACTTTGAGACAATTACAGTGGTGCCTTGTGACACACACACACACACACACACACACACACACACACACACACAGTAGCCAGATGCTTTGAGTCTGTGTAAACTGTAAAGCACTAGTGTTTTCTAGGGCTGTGAAACTATCAATCGCATCCAAAATAAAAATTTATGTTTACATAATATATATGTGTGTGTGTGTGTGTGTACTGTGTATAATTATTTTGTAAATACACACACGACACATGCATGTATATATTTAAGAAAAATGTGTATAAAAATATTGATGTATATAAATACATTCAAATATATACATGCATGTGTGTGTGTATTTATATATACAAAATAATTATACACAGTATACATGCATATATTATGTAAACACAAACTTTTATTGTGGATGTGATTAATAGTTGCACAGCCCTGGTTTTCACCGTACCAATACCAGTACATGTCTCACCGGAGCATTTACCAGTATAAGTATATTAGCGTATAATTGAGCTTTGCTCTCCTCCTTCTGAGACTGGGAGGATCCGTAAGGAAGGATTGGGATCAGGATAGTGATGAACAAACGCAGACTCTGAGAGAGTAATAATGTATCGCTCTGGGAGACGGGATGGGATGGAAAGCCTTCACTGGTATCCGTTATTTCCCAGGATCAGTTTTTCCCGTGGCAGTCTTTGATCCGATGATCTGTGATCCAGGACTCCGGAAGCGGCGTGGTGAAGCGCAGATCCCGCAGACGCCTGAGGAGGTGCTTGTTGTTGTTGTATGAAGTGTTCTGCATTCCTGCCGGATGAGCAACTCCGCTTCTTTTAGATCGGATGGAAGAGGAGATTACAGAGGAAATATTTTGCGGATCCAAAAATCAGTGCTTGTCGGTTCTCTCTCTAATGCATCGATATTCTTTATTGTTTGTTGGACCTATTTTGCCAGCGTACACTAGCAGGGCCATAATCCATCAGTTCATGTCATTCATCCAGTCAGTCATTCACATTTTTTCCAGGAAATTGTATCCATTATTTTTATTGCTGAAAACTGAAGAACAAGTCATGTGTCTGTCTGTCTGTCTGTCTGTCTGTCTGTCTATCTATATATCCATCTGTCTGTCTGTCTATCTATATATCCATCTGTCTGTCTGTCTGTCTATCTATCCGTCTGTCTGTCTGTCTATCTGTCTGTCTATCTATCCGTCTGTCTGTCTGTCTATCTATCCATCTGTCTGTCTATCTGTCTATCTATCCATCTGTCTGTCTATCTGTCTATCTATCTGTCTGTCTGTCTGTCTATATATCCATCTGTCTGTCTATCTGTCTATCTATCCGTCTGTCTGTCTGTCTATCTATCCATCTGTCTGTCTATCTGTCTATCTATCTGTCTGTCTGTCTGTCTATCTATCCATCTGTCTGTCTATCTATCCATCTGTCTGTCTATCTGTCTGTCTGTCTGTCTATCTATCCATCTATCTATCCGTCTGTCTGTCTCTCTATCTATCCGTCTGTCTGTCTATCTGTCTATCTATCCATCTGTCTGTCTATCTGTCTATCCGTCTGTCTGTCTGTCTATCTATCCGTCTATCTGTCTGTCTATCTATCCATCTGTCTGTCTGTCTATCTGTCTATCCGTCTGTCTGTCTGTCTGTCTGTCTGTCTATCCATCTGTCTGTCTGTCTATCTATCCATCTGTCTGTCTATCCGTCTGTCTATCTATCCATCTGTCTGTCTATCTGTCTATCCGTCTGTCTGTCTGTCTGTCTGTCTATCCATCTGTCTGTCTGTCTATCTATCCATCTGTCTGTCTATCCGTCTGTCTGTCTATCTATCCATCTGTCTGTCTATCTATCCATCTGTCTGTCTATCTGTCTATCCGTCTGTCTGTCTGTCTATCTATCCATCTCTCTGTCTATCCGTCTGTCTGTCTATCTATCCATCTGTCTGTCTATCTGTCTGTCTATCTATCTATCCATCTGTCTGTCTGTCTATCTATCCATCTGTCTGTCTGTCTGTCTGTCTGTCTATCTATCCGTCTATCTGTCTGTCTGTCTATCCATCTGTCTGTCTGTCTGTCTGTCTATCTATCCGTCTATCTGTCTGTCTATCTGTCTGTCTGTCTATCTGTCTATCTATCCGTCTATCTGTCTGTCTGTCTATCTGTCTGTCTGTCTATCTGTCTATCTATCCGTCTATCTGTCTGTCTGTCTATCCATCCATCCATCCATCTGTCTGTCTATCTATCCGTCTATCTGTCTGTCTGTCTGTCTGTCTGTCTGTCTGTCTATCTATCCATCTGTCTGTCAGTCTATCTATCCATCTGTCTGTCTGTCTGTCTATCTATCTATCCATTTGTCTGTCTGTCTGTCTATCTATCCATCCATCCATCCATCTGTCTGTCTGTCTGTCTATCTGTCTGTCTGTCTGTCTGTCTATCTATCCGTCTATCTGTCTGTCTATCTGTCTGTCTGTCTATCTTTCTATCTATCCGTCTATCTGTCTGTCTGTCTGTCTATCCATCCATCCATCCGTCTGTCTGTCTGTCTATCTGTCTGTCTGTCTGTCTGTCTGTCTATCTATCTATCCATCTGTCTGTCTGTCTGTCTGTCTATCTATCTATCCATCTGTCTGTCTGTCTGTCTGTCTGTCTGTCTGTCTATCTATCTGTCTGTCTGTCTGTCTGTCTGTCTATCTATCTGTCTGTCTGTCTATCTATATGTCTCTATATCCATCTGTCTGTCTGTCTCTATCTGTCTGTCTGTCTGTCTGTCTGTCTATCTATCCGTCTGTCTGTCAGTCTATCTATCTGTCTGTCTGTCTCTATCTGTCTGTCTGTCTGTCTGTCTGCACTAGTGTACTTCAGTATACAGTAGTTGCACTAAAGTCCAGTCAGACAACAGTCTATTCCACTAATACTACATCTCACTTCTCCCATAATGCACTGCTGCACTTCTGAATCCACCGCACACTTTAACTCACGTTGAGTGCTGGACGAGGGTTTGTCTTTAATTAGATTGATCTTTATCACTGTACGTGAGATGCTCAACTCTCCAATCAAACCACTTTCCATGAGTACATTTCAGTTAGGTGTTATATCTTACAACGTGCCAAACAAATAGTGTGTGTGTGTGTGTGTGTGTGTGTGTGTGTGTGTGTGTGTGTGTGTGTGTGTGTGTGTGTGTGTGTGTGTGTGTGTTTAATCGTTCTATATATAAGAGACCTCTTACTTTAGGCTAAATCTGTAAGTGTGTCTCTGAGTGTTTGTCCTTCAAGCTCAATCGATTCCACCGCACATGTGATGCGTGACGCAGTGCATGCTGGTCCACCGCTGATGTCATGATCTCTGTATCGGTGAGCTGGAATATTCCGCTGAGTGTGTGTAGTTTTGGTCATGTGATCAGGGATGAGGGCTGGTGTTGGCATATTTTGGGTGTGTTCAGCTTCATGCGGCGCTGAGCAGAACGGTCAGAGAAGAAGCAGGCCTGTTATAATAAACTCTGCTGACGTCATCATAGTAAGTGTTTCGAGAGCTGGTTCATCACAGCTGCTTCCTGATTGGCTGGATTCACTGATGACAATGATAACATGCTCATTCTTATACATTTAACTCCCACATTTTAAAAAACTCTTTGTGTAATCTTAATGTTAGATTGTGTCATGTTTATCAAATTAAAATTGCTAAAAAAAAAAAGGTTCACAATATGTATAGGCTTATGCTGAACCTTATTCTTGTGCATACATGCGCTGTATTAATTTAAGAAGTACATGAAGCATTGAATGAATAGCTTCATGAAAATGTCTGTGTATTTGACCAATATTACAACTGTGATAAAGTATAAACTACGGGAAGCAGAAAGTGTTCAACTAAAATGTTTAATATCAACTTAAAAGGTGAAACTAATATATTATATAGACTCATCACATGCAAAGTGAGATATTTCAAGCCTTTATTTGTTATAATTGTGATGATTATGAGCTTACAGCTTATGAAAACCTTTTCACAATATTCTAATTTTGAATTTGGGGTTTTCATAATCTGTAAGCCATAATCATCACAATTATAACAAATAAAGGCTTGAAATATCTCACTTTGCATGTAATGAGTCTATTTAATATATTAGTTTCACCTTTTAAGTTGAATTACTGAAATAAATGAACTTTTGTACCATATTCTCATTTTTCGAGTATATGTCTGTTTCTAACATCTATCTGAATTTACTTCGTGACCGATACAAAGTGTGTGCTGTATAGTATAAATATGAGTGGTATGAATGAAATCTAGATGTGCTGTTAGTGTAACATGACATTCCAGCTTCAGTTGTGTCGCTTCACTATAAATCCTCATAAATGATAGTTAGGTGTCCATTAAATGCACATGAATCTCAGCAGAAGTAGTGCACAGTTTAATGTATTTGGTTGTGGATGCAGTGCTGATGTCTCTTATCTAAACGAACCCCTGACTCCAAACTGAGCAGAAACTTATTCTATCAGATACTAGAGAAGTGAAGTCTCCGTTTTCTCACTTGATTGCAATAGTGGCGTCAAACTGAAGCTAAACTGCATGTTTCCGAACCAGAATAACCAAATCACCCCTAGCAACAACATCCTTAAGAGGAAATCAGTGAAACATTACACAGATATTTGCATTGCATTGCATTAAAGGTACAATATGTAATATTTCTGCATTAAAATATCCCAAAATCACAAGGCCAGTGTTATATATTTTGTTAAGTTGATTACTTACAATATCCCAAATGTTTCCAACTATTTTTAAATCATGAGAAAATTGTGATTTTAACTGAGGAAGCGGGGTGTGTGAGCGGGTGAGCTGGAGTCGCCAGTCAATGCGTCATATCCGCGTTACCCTCGGTGTCCGCTCGTACTGCGCGAGTCCTGGACACATGCGGAAGTTGTAGTTGTAGCGTCTATCAAGCAACAAACGTTAGCTTGTGTCGCGCAGGCGTTATGAACACAATTATTCTTTACCGACTGCAGCCGGTTCTGTCGACAAACACAAGTCCCATAAACGTACGGGTCAATTTATATATTCCAAATGTAGCATTCGGTAATAGTTATGCTTATGTAAGGAAAGTATGATTGCTTTAGGCTTGTGTTTAGTTTATTGACATTGTTTATCACGTCTGGTGTTTATGGCCATGTAAATAAATATAGCTTGTGTTATACATAAAGATTAATCCGTCTTTTGGCAAATGATGTGTATGTTCGAATGTACTTTTTACAACAATTGTTTAGAACACGTAAAACTGCGCAGCGTTATCACAACTATGAATTCAACAAATACAGTAACATGATAACCAATTTAGTATTAAACATTACTTGTCTTGCGGTTAATTCATTTTAATGAAATAAAAGCATGTCATTAAACGCAACATTTATAAAAATAGAACGTTACCTCATCCATGAACAGGATTTTTTG